>NC_067155.1:33163014-33463431 GCF_903995435.1 Acomys russatus | reverse complement strand
ATCAAAGCCTTTTGGAGCTGGAGTTTCAGGGGGTTGTGAGTTGACTGGTTGTGGATGTTGGGAATTTGAACTCAGGTCCTCTTCAGGATCATAGCGCTCCCAATTGCTGAGCCATCTCTCCATCCCCATATAAATAAAGTTGGGGTTTTTTGTTGTTGTTGTTGGTTTTGGTTTTTTTCCGAGACAGGGTTTTCTGTGTAGCCTTGGCTATCCGGGAGTCGCTTTGTAGACCAGGCTGGCGTCAAACCCACAGCGATCCGCCTGCCTCTGCCTCCCCAGTACTGGGATTAAAAGCGTGTGTCACCTCTCCCGGCTATAAATAAAGTTTTTAAATGGAAGAGATATGTAGAAATTGACTCTGAAGAACCTTTCACAACCATCTCTTAGGTTTGGGCAGTAATGGAACATCATTTTTATTTCTGTCGTCCCCTAGTGTTCAGTTTTGGTATTCCTGTGTAAGCCTAAACTCTGAACCGTCCTTTGTGTGGAATCTTGTGCAGCTGTTTCTCTTGTATAATCTCCCCCTTTTTGTTTCGAGACAGGATCTCTATGTATTCTTAGATGGCCTGGGACTTCCAATGTAGATCAAACTGGCCTGGAATTCATAGTGATCTTCCTGTCTCTTTCTCCGGAGTGCTGGGATTGAAGGTCCTGTTTATAATTCCCATTTTTTTTTTCCTTTTTTTTTTTTTCTTTTTTTTGGGGGGGGGGGTGGTTTTTGGAGACAGGGATTTTCTTTGTAGCCTTGGTTGTCCTGGACTCCCTTTGTAGACCAGGCTGGCCTCGAACTCACAGCGATCTGCCTGCCTCTGCCTCCCGAGTGCTTGGATTACAGGGGTGCACCACAACGCCTGGCTTCTATAATTCCCATTTCTTATCACTGTAATTGAAAAGCCGGGTGAATCTGGGTATGGTGGTACAGGATGTCATCCTAGTTACTCCAGAGGCTGAGGCAGAAGGAGCATAAATTCAAACTAGTCTTGGAAACCTACTGAGATCCTATCTTTAAAAGTAAAGTGTGGCCAGGCATGGTGGTGCACGCCTTTAATCCCAGCACTCAGGAGGCAGAGGCAGGTGGACTGCTGTGAGTTCAAGGCCAGCCTGGTCTACAAAGCGAGCCTAGGACAGCCAAGGCTACACAGAGAAACCCTGTCTTGAAAAACCAAAAAATAAAAATAAAAAATAAAATAAAAGTAAAGTAAAATGTGTGTGTTGGGGGTGGGTGGGTTGAGAGATGGCTCAGTGGTTAAGAGTACTGACTACTTTTCCAGAGGACCTGGCTTCAATTCCCAGCATCAACATGGCAGCTTACAATTGTCTGTAACTCTAAGATCTGACACCCTCGTACAGACATACACGCAGCCAAAATAGCAATGCACATAAAAATAAAAGTAAATAACTTATTAAAAATAAAATGTGGGGGGACTGGAGAGATGGCTCAGTGGTTAAGAGCACTGCCTGCTCTTCCAAAGGACCGGCGTTCAATTCCCAGCAACCACATGGCAGCTCAGAACTGTCTTTAACTCCAAGATCTGACACCCCTACACCAATGCACATAAATTAAAAGAAAAAAAAAAGAAAAATTAAGGGCCCAGTAGTGAGAGACCATGTCTTAAGAAATAAGGTGGTAGGAGAGTGTGCTGGAGAGATGGCTCAGTGGTTAAGAACATGTCTCTCTTCCAGAAGGGCCCAGGTTCAATTCCTAGCACCCATGTGGGAGCTCACAACCATCTCTAACGCCAATCCTAAGAGAAATCCAACACTTTGTTCTGGCCTCTGAAGGCACAAAGCCCACATGTAGTACACAGACACGTATGCAGACGAAACACCAGTGTACATGAACTAAATCATTTTAAGCTGGGCACCACCTGTAATCTCAACACTCTGGGAAGCAGAGGCAGGTGGATCTCCTGTGAGTTCGAGGCCAGTCTGGTTTACAGAGTTCAGAATAGCCAAGGTTACACAGAGAAACTGTGTCTCAAAAAAAAACAAAGGTTTTTTTGGGTTTTTTTTGGGGGGTTTTTTTGTTCTGGTTTTTTTAAATTAAAGTGGCCAGGTATGGTGGCTCACGCCCAGCACTCAGAAAACAGAGGCACTCTGAATTCTAGGCCAGGCTGGCCTACAGAGTGAGTTCCAGGACAGTCAGGGCTATACAGAGAAACCCTGTATCACACACACACACACACACACACACACACACACACACACACACACACACCAGTAAATAAATAAATAAGTAAGGGGGAGCGTGATAGAGACCCCAAATTGACCTGTAGATTCAGCACACACCGACTAGGATTGTAGCTCAATGGTGGATCGCTTGGATCACTTGCCTAGTGTAAGCAAGGCCCTGGGTTCTAGCACTAGTATTGGGAGTGGAAGGGAAAGGACCAGAGGCACAAACCGGGAGTAAATGAAGGAGAAAAGCAAGTTGCAGCATAAAACAGCACTAATCCTTTAAAACGCACATGTGCAACACATGCCCGTGTGATACTGAACTACGGCACTCAAATCTCCATCAGTTTCACCTGAGACACTGAGCTTCATTCTAGGCAAATACCCCAGCCCGTGTCAGTACACTTGAACTAAAAGGAAAACCCTAACCTGAACTAAAAGGAAAACCCTAACCTGTTTACTTATTAACTGTCTGCGTCAACAGTGTCTCTGCAACAAGGAAACCAGCAAAACCCCCAAACCAAAGGAGTAATTATCTCCTTTAAAGTGCGAAAACTGAGGCTCTCAGGGCTTTAAAGACTGCTTAAGGCCGGGCGTGGTGCTGCACGCCTTTAATTCCAGCACTCGGGAGGCAGAGGCAGGTGGATCACTGTGAGTTCGAGGCCAGCCTGGTCTACAAAGTGAGTCCAGGACAGCCAAGGCTACACAGAGAAACCCTGCCTCGAAAAAAACAACAAAACAAGAATGCTTAAGCTGGGTGGACTGGCACAGCATTATAAGGCAGGCACAGGTGGGTCCCTGAATTGGAGGCTAGCCTGGTCTACATAATGAATTCCAGGCCAGCCAGGTTGACATAATGAGACCCTGTCTCAAACAAAACAAAACAGGAAAAAACCAACTATTTGTGGTGGCAAGACACAACTAAATAAATGTAAACAAATGAAACTCACCAATTAAAAACACGCCTCATAAAAAAAATAAGTAAAGAGGAAAAGGATCTCAGTTTGGACCCCCAGGACCCACGTAAAGGTCGTGTGTGGTAGTTTGTTCCTACAACCCCAGCACTGTAGGGGCAGAGACATATGGACTCTGGGGACTCACTGCCTGGGCAGTGTCTGTCTCAGACAGTGATGTCAGCCTGTGGCTTCCACACGTGTGTACATAGCCAAGTGCATATGTACGCATGCATGTTCAGGGAGTGAGCACATGTGCACACACAGTGCGTGCGTGCGTGTGTGTGTGTGTGTGTGTGTGTATGTGTGTGTGTGTATAGATCAGACTGGCCTGTAACTCACAGAGACCCTCCGGCCTTTGTGTTGTTTTTAAAAACAAAATCCCAGTCATTGAATTTTACCAATGAAGACTCAGGAGCCAGATGGTGGGGTGAAAGTCTACTAGCTCAGAGAGGCAGAGAAAGCACCCAGCTGACCTTCCTACTCAGCTCATGTCCCAGAAGGAAAAGCCCTGTCTGCTTCTCCATGTCATCTTTAAAAACCTTCAAACTGAATGTTCCTCCTTTTTACTTCCCTGTCTCTCTATCTGTCCTCTGGACTTCCTCTCACTCTCTGTGTTTTTTCCCATGTTCACTGTCTGTCAACTGGTTGCTTGCTCAATTTCTTGACCTTTATTTCATCCTGTTTCCAGAAAACTGAGCCACACCACAATTACCTATCTACAATGAACCAGAAGTTCTTGTGTTAAAGGTGTGTGCTAGGGCTGAGCCACACCACAACAAGAAACCGGGGGGGGGGGGGTGTGGTTTCCCAGTTTCCAGTCTCGGGGTTCACAATGGAATCAAATATCCTGCAACACCGCTGCTTCCCAAGCGCTGGGATTAAAGGTGTGAGCCACCACACCTGACCCACTTCAAACTACACTTGACCTTTGCTTAACGGTTGTTCACTCATTACATACTTAGGAACGGCCTGCAAAGTGCTCTGTCGTTTATAGGGCTGAAGAATGTGGATAGGGCATGAAGAGATAGCTCAGCGCTTACAAGCATGTGGTGTTCTTGCAGAGGACCTCAGTTCTGTTCTCAGCACCTTCATCTGGTGGCTCACAACTACCTGTAACTCCAGCTTTGGACGATCTAATGACCTCTCCTCTCCTGGCCTCTGCAGGCAGAGACACAGTTGCATATCCCCCCAACATGATGAGAAACAAAAATAAATCTATTTTTCAAAAAGTAGTTGGACATGAGCCAGGTGGCGGTGGCACACGCCTTTAATCCCAGCACTCAGGAGGCAGAGGTAGGTGGATCGCTGTGAGTTCGAGGCCAGCCTGGTCTACAGAGCAAGTCCAGGACAGCCAAAGCTACACAGAGAAACCCTGTCTCAAAGAAGAAAAAAAAAAAAACAATAAAAAATAGTAGTTGGACAACCGGGCAGTGATGGCACGCACCTTTAATCCCAGCATTGGAGAAGCAGAGATGGCCTGATCTTCGGCCTGGTGTTCAGAACAGGTTCCAGGGCAGCCAAGACTACAAAGAAGACACCTTGTGTCAAAAAAATGTAGACAGACAGACACTTCCCCCTACCCTTGTTGTCCAGATAATCAGGTGAAGCTCTTTTCTTTGTCTATCAGCAAGAGGGCTTAGAAACTGCTATCCCCTCCGGCCTCCCCACTGTATAATAGTGTTTAACAGGAGCATTGTATAGCAGTGTTTAACAGGAACAGAAACTCATGCAGGCAAACTCCAGCACCGAGAACAGCATGAAGAAATAATGTGTGCTCTTTCTGAGATTTGTTGAAGTGAAAAGCATCTTGACTGTGCTAGATTTCAAGAGAAGCCGATGAGATAAGCCTGTGTTGCAAAAACCCGTGGGCCCAGTGGGAAGTGACACGAGTGTGTGAAGTCAGCCCCTGGCATGCCTAGAGTGAAGAGTGTTGTTCTCAGGAAAAGCCTTCTCAAGGGGAGCAAAGGGATGGGTTCACAAATGCTATTGGAGGCTTCCTAGGAAGGTGCTATTTGTCACGGCCAGGTTTTCTGAGATTCACTGTCTTCTCACTAGCCTGGGAACACCCATCCCTGTCTACATAAGCACCCCTCCATTTGTTTCTCAAAAAAACAGACTTTGTTTTCAGCTTTCTGAGACAGTCTGGGGGGTAGCCCAGGCTAGCCTTGAATGCACTAGGTAGCTGAGAATGGCCCTACGTGTCTGCACCTTATGTCGCTACTTCCCAAGGGACTGGGATCACAGGAATGTCCCACCACATCTGGTTTACACAGTAGCTAGGGTCGGAAACCAAGGCTTTGTGCATGCCAGGCTCTGTCAACTGGGTTACATCCCCTTCCCCGCCCCCGACCCCGCAGCCTCAAGATGGGCATTTTCACAACTCTCCCCCAATTCACCTGAAGCCTAGATCTTAACATGAAACCCGCTTGTCCCAACACCATCTCTCAGCTTATCAGCCTGTCAGGCAGCAGTCAGACGTGAGCCAGGGGGACAGTCAGCATAATAGGAACCCAGAGTTAGGAAATGGGGCCCAAGTTGTGCTGTCCGATAAGAGGGTCACAGAGGGCTTCTTTGAAAGAGTGCCACTGCATTTGCGACCTGAATGAAGAGACATAGACATGTCTGGAGATCGTGGGAGATGTAGCCAGTGGTAAAGTGCTGGCCTAGCAAATGGGCCCTAAATTTAATCCCCAGAACCAAAATGTTAAAAGGGGGAACGGGGGTGGGAAGGCAGGCCAGGGGAGAAACAGAAAAAAACAAATCTGGAAGAGTACAATCTCCATTAGAGAAAATAGAAAATGTTAAAAATCTGGGGCGAGGAGCTAAGGAGATTGCTCGGGACTTAAAGCACTTGCTTTATTGGTTTGAGGACTAAAGTTCAGGGTCCCAGCAACTCAGGCAAATGCGTGATGGGCGAGGCAGCACACCTGTCATTCCAGTCTGGGAAGGGGAAAGCAGAAGATCCCCCACACCAAGCTGCCTAGCCAAGACTAGATGCATCTGCGAGCTCTGGGTTTGATTGAGAGAACCTGCCTCAGTGAATAAAGCAGGAAAAACAGCTGGGTATGATTCCTGCTATCAACCTCCGACCTCCGCATGCATGAGCACATGTGCGCACGCGCATCTACACACATGCAAAAAAACAGCACACGCACGCCACCCATGCCCTCACACCCACACACAAAAATTGGGGAACTAAAGTGGACCTAATGTGGGGGTGGGGGAACAACAGGTAGAGGACGTGGGAACAAAGACCCGAACTGCAAGCTTTTGACGGTAAGGCTGCGAGAAAGGTCTCTGAGTAGAGTTAACATACACTTTATTACCAAGATAGCCTTGCAAACCTTAATTGTAATTTGGACCCCATCTGCCGTTAACCTAGGTCACCTAGGAGGCTGTAGAGGAAAATAGTAGTGAGACCAGGCAGGGAAAGGGACGAAGGTGGCTAAACCACAGTATATGTTTAGAAGGGACGCACTAAAAGAACTCAAATCTTATCTCGCCAGCTGTTGGGTGGCGTTTTAGACTTGAACTCAGTAAGACTTGAGTCCTAAGGGACCACAAATGACAGCAAAGCCATCCCAAGCCTGGAAGACTCAGACATCCTAGCATTAGTCCCTAGCGTCATCATTAGTAGGCGCGCCTCTCTGGGGAGAGCATTTTCTCCCAGTGTATTGAATCCTTGTCTTTTTTTTTTTTTTTTAATATTTATTTATTTAATGTATATGAGTGCTCTACCTGCGTGTATACCTGCAGTCCGAAGAGGGCCTCAGATCCCTACATAGATGGTTGTGAGCCACCATGTGATTGCTGGGAATTGAACTCAGAACCTTTGGAAGAGCAGCCAGTGCTCTTAACCCCTGAGCCATCTCTCCACCAGAATCCTTATCTATTAAACAGAAATGAGCACATTGGAATTGACTTCACACCTCTGACTTCCAGCTCAGCGGACCGGGAAGAACCCACCTCCACCCCCACCCCAAAGACAGAGGCACCCAGGTCAATGCGCGTGCTCCGGACTCGGGACGGTGGGCGCATGCGCAAGCCTTTTTACTTAGGCGTGCGCCTGCGCGCAGCTGGGGTCCAGTCCGCCCGCGGAGTCAGGAGGGCACGCGGGGCTTAGGGCGGCGCGGTAGGCGGCGCACCATGCCGGGGATGGTGCTGTTTGGCCGGCGCTGGGCCCTAGCCAGCGACGACCTAGTGTTCCCCGGGTTCTTTGAGCTGTTCCTACGTGTGTTGTGGTAAGTGAGGCCGCCGCGCAGACGAGGAGGGCGCGCTGTCGCTGAAGAAGGCGACCAAAGTCGCGTCTCCTGGGTGCTTTACCCAGCAGCCTCGCCCCCCAGCACCGCTCAGCCTGCACCTTAGCACTTTAGAAGGTGCAGTCTCTGTGTGTGCATTTGACAGGTGTCCCGGACCTTCCGTGCCACAGGGCACGAGCGCTAGGGCGCGGCGCCGATGCCCTGGAGCATCAGAAAGCCGTAGCCTCCAGGTCTCTCCTTCTTAGAGAACTTTGGAATCACTGGCTTCCCGTCTTTTTGCTGGGCAGGTAGCAAAGTACCTGTCTCTGCAGAACAAAAATGTGGGAAGTTACAAGTACGGAGCAGTTCACAAAAAAACAAAAAACAGTATAATAGGGTGGTTTTGAAAAACGGAGCTACGCTCAGAGGGAAACGCCGCTTGTGCGTGACAGCTCCTGGCCTGCCTGGCAACGAGGTATAGCGTTCTTAGGGAAAACATTCTCAAGAGGGCAAGGAATTGGAGCACCAAAAAACTCTTTCTAGAAACTCTCCTTCTCGGGGCAGGGTTTTGCCTTTATCTCCTGACACGGGGCCCTGGCGTTTGCAGGCCTGACAGAAGTTGTTATATCTAAGTTGGGACGGAGGGTGTAACTCATTTTGACAGAGTGCTCACCTAGCATGCAGAAGGCCTCTAGTGACACGTTTGAGAATTCTGGGATTTGGGTTTCTTTTTAAATACACAGATATAGTATAGGAACGTGCTTTTGTTTTTAATCCCACATGTAGGGATATGCTTACTTGGTTTGAATTACAGTTGGCTACAATATGTGTTAATCGAATGTTGCTGGACCACACAATACAAATCCTATAAATAATTCAGCAGTTACTTTGTTTGTTGCTGACATGATTGTAAGGAGTGATGGATACTTTCCCCAAAGACTAGCTCACTTATGCTTTGGTTTTCAACAGTCTGCTACATCTCTTGCTTGCCTCAAACTCCACTCTGCAGTGTGGGGATAACCTTGAACTTCTCAGCCTCCTGCCTCTACCTCCCCAGGGCTGGGATTACGGCTGTGCACGCTTAGTTTATATAGCATTGGGGATCGAACCTAAGGGCTCCTGTGTGCCAGGTGAGCATTCTGCTGACCCAGCTTCCTCTCCAGCCCCGTTTAGTTTTGAAGTGGGGGCTCCTCATGCATCTTAGGGTGGCCTCGAACTCATATATAGCCCAGGCTCGGGCTGGCCTCTAATAGATGCTCTTTCTGCCTCTCGTGTGCAGGGATTACAGGCAAGCCCGGGTACATGGCTTCCACCAGATATAGAATAAAGACAGAAAGCCACCCCTGTGTCAACCATCTGGCTCCGGGTAGCCTTTTTAGTGACAAAGTTATATTCCACGTCGGACCTTAACCTTGTTCTGGGGAACAGAACTCCCCTTTCGTCTTCATAGCAAGTTTTATGAAGCCACTTTCCCTCCTTGTCTGCAGGTGGTTTGCCAGCCTGATCCTGTACCTCATGCACAGAAGGAAGCTGGACTGTCCTGGAGGAGTCCTGCTCAGCACTTACTTGATCGTGCTCCTCGTTCTCCTGGCAGTTATTGTGTGTACCGTGCTGGCCATCGTGTATGTCAGCATGAGAGGTAAAGAGAGCCGTGTTTGCTGTGGGAACCCAGCTTTGATCTTAACAGCCGTCCTGCAACACCATTTGCGTACTGTACAGCTCGCCCACTTAGAGTGTATTCAGTGGTGGTTTTTTTTCCTTCTAAAACGTGTGTGTGTGTGTGTGTGTGTGTGTCAGTAGGGATTGAATCCAAGGCCTCATGCATATGAGGCAGATTTCTTCCAACAGAGCCAGAGCCCCAGGTCTCTTCTTTGTGAGTGAAGCCTTGCACTATTGCTTGTGACTGGCATAGGGATACGTGCAGGGATTTCAGGCATGCACCGTCAGATCCAGCATGGGGCCTTGGCAAGAAATAAAGGAAGAACCCTGGATCGGTAGAAAAATAGACAAAGAGCCTAAACAGTAAAGGAAGAGGTTTTTTTGTTTGTTTTGTTTTGTTTTGTTTTGTTTTTTGGTAAAAATTTCAGCCTCAACCATGCACAGAAAATATTAAAATATGCATTTCATTGCATTGTGAAGGTGGAATGAATGAACAGCCTGGTCTGTAGGTGGGGATCAGGCAAACCTTTGGAGAGGCCAGTGTGATAACCTGCATGCATTAATCGGTGTATATTTGCGCACACACACAGGAGGGCTTGTGATCTTCCCTGTAGTATGGTTTGTGGCAAGAAAAACCAAATGATTCTTTTTCAGAGTCATAGGTATTTGTGGTGTAGTTGGGAACAGTTTTGCTTTTGTTGTAGTGTTTTCTTTGCTTTTTCAGGATATTACTGTGTAGCCCAGGCTGGCCCAAAATGCACAGGGATTTTTTTTTTTTTCCTCTCTCAGCTTCCCCAGCTAGGGCTAGGATCACAGGTTTGTACCCCACATTCATCCCTGTAGTTGATTTAAGAACTCCCCCATGAAACCCTACTTTTGCTGCTATATGGGGTGGGGGTCAGAGTGGGTGGTCTGCATTCAAGGCCACTGTGTTTTAGCAGAACTTTTTCCATATGAGGCCTGTTATCTGCCATATCTGGGTAGGGCCCTTTATCTCTCAGTTTGTGGGTTAAGGGCTCATAGCTCAACAACTTCTTCTTTTTCTCCTTTTCCTCCTCCTCCTTCTATTTTGAGACAGGGTTTCTCTGTGTAGCCTTGGCTGTCCTGGATTCACTTTGTAGACCAGGCTGGCCTCGAACTCACAGGATCCACCTGCCTCTGCCTCCCAAGTGCTGAGATTAAAGGCGTGCGCCACCACGCACGGCGTCATAGCTTAACTTCTGTGTCAGGGAAGATGGCTGCAGTGGCTAAGGTGTCTGTCATTCATAAATCTGTGGCATAGACTTTCTCTTGCTTGCTCTTATGAATGTCGTACCTGATGAGGGACCTTAGGTCACTTTAGGAAGTCTTTGTTGATGACAGCCCAATGCAGCGGTGTCTCTGAAGGTTAGGGTCATCAAATTAGGATTGAGGAAAAAAATAAATATGGAAATAAGTGGGTTTTTTTTTTTTTAAGCCAGGCATGGTGGTGCATACCTTTAGTCCCAGCACTCCAGAGGTAGAGGCAGGCAGACCTCTGTGAGTTCAAACTCAGCATGGTCTACATAGTGAAACCGTGTCTTTAAAAAAAAAAAAAATGTTTTTCTAAGGTCTGAACCAGATGAGGCCTCAAGGAGAGGGACTCATGAGGTCCCCTCCTCTAGCTCAGGGACAGTTCATGGGTGCTGAGGGGAGGGGGAGGGTCATTTTTCTTCAGTGATGTAGCCACTGGTCAGTTGCCCATGTTCCAGGGAATAACTCCCTACCCATACTCAGGCACCCTGAATTACAAACAAGCAAAATAAAAGAAAGGATATGAAAGTAGGAGGGGACTTCTCAGGAAGAGGGGGTTCCTGAGGGAGTGGGAGGGCCAGGGAGGGGTCACAGCCAAAATGTACCGTGTACATTACATGAAATTACCAAGGAATTTAAAACAGTGTTTTTTTTCTAGGTAGATGCAGCTTTTTTCAGTATCTCATTGATTCTCTGAAACTTAATTAGACATACCCCATCTGCATTCCTTGTCAAAGCTTCTGGGTGCAGAGTTGCAATCACAGATGCTGCCAGTGTGTTAGAATGTGTCCTGTTACATAGAACCCTACCTGCAGTGGAGGTCTGTCGCTGGTTTGCTCGGTCTTGGCCACTGTTACAGAGTAACAGGCTCCTCTTGTTCCTCAGTCTGAGGGTACTGTATTATCAGTTAGGCAGGGGAGAGGCACTCACTGCCTGCCAAGCCTGGTGACCCAGGTTTGGTCCCACATGGTGAAGGAGGGGACTAGCTCCTGCAAGTCTCCCCTGACCTCTTGTTTTGTGCCATGTCACACATGTGCTCATACACAATAAATAAATGTAAAAAAAAAAATTTTTTTTTTTTTTTTTTTTTTTTTTTGGTTTTTCGAGACAGGGTTTCTCTGTATAGCCTTGGCTCTCCTGGACTTGCTTTGTAGGCCAGGCTGGCCTCAAATTTACAGAGATCCACCTGCCTCCGCCTCCTGAGTGCTGGGATTACAGGTATGCGCCACCACACCAAGCTCTGTAAATAAATTAAAAATTAATTACCATATAAATGCCTTCCAGGAGGCTTGATAGTGCCTAATTAAAAAAAAAATTTTTTTTTTAATCCTTTTTGTTCATTTGAAGTAGGGTCTCTCCACGGAACCCCAGTTGGCATGAGACTTGCTAGGTAGTCCATGGCACCCTTGAATTTACAGAGATCTTCCAAGTGCTGGGATTCCCACACAGCAGACACATACACACAGTTAAAAATTAAAAATGAATTTTTAGTGCTGGATACGTGGAGGGCAGAGGTCAAGATCAACTATCTTCAATCCCTCCCCACCTTATGTTTTGAGACCCTGTCTCAGTGAACCTACCCCTCATTAATTCAGCCAGGCTGGTTGACCAGTTGGCTCCATCGATCCACCCAGCAGCTACTCCCATCACAGTTGCAGACACACCCCAGCCCTCTCTCTCAGCCTCCTTGTGGGTGCTAGGCATCTGAACTCAGGTCCTCATCCTTTTACGACAGGCACATCATCAGCTGAGCCATCTCTCTAGCCCCTCCCGGTAGCCAGAGAACAGCTCCGCATCTTACAACATGCTTCCCCCTCCCCCACCCCTCCTCCCCCCAGGCCCCCCCCCGCAAGACATGGTCTCTCTGTGTGTAGCCTTGGTTGGTCTGGACTCTCTTTGTAGACCAGGCCGGCCTTGAACTCACAGAGATCCTCCTGCCTCTGCCTCCCGAGTGCTGGGATTAAAGGCGTGCGCCACCACGCCCGGCTCAGCTCCACATCTTAGGAGACTCGTGAGCAGTTGGTTCTTTTCTGTGTTTCAGGAACCATTTGTAACCCTGGACCTCGGAAGTCTATGCCTAAGCTGCTTTATATCCGCCTGGCGCTCTTCGTGCCAGAGATGGTCTGGGCTTCTCTGGGGGCCGCCTGGGTGGCAAAAGGAATCCAATGTGACAAGACAGTTGTGATTGGCATCATGGCTACCGTCATTGTCAGGTGAGGTGCTCCTCCTCCTCCTAGCTTCTCCCCAGGTACGTTTGTGGGCAGTACAGCACCATGATGTCGTGTGAACGTTTCTGACCTAGAGTAACTCATGAAGACTTAGATGGGTTTTGGTCTGTCAGAAACAACTCATCTTCCAGCTTCTGTCTGTGAGTGTTGACTTTCTCCTCAGTCCTCATTTTCTGCAAGTTCCCTCTTTCATAAGAGGGGCTAGAGAGACGGCTCAGCACTTAAGAGCTCTTATCAACTACTGTGAGAATGGAGTTCAGTTCCTAGCACCCATGTGAAAAACTAGGCCTCCCATGTACACCTTTAACCCCAGCTCCAAGGATGGTGGTGACAGGAGCATCACTGAGGTATACTGCCTCCCAGCCTAGCCTGGAAAACATGAGCTCCAGATTCAGTGAGAGAGAGAGACCTGCCTTAGAGGAAGACTTGGAAATTGATCAAGGAGAACACCTTCTGTCATGTACTTATATACTCAACAGCAACTCATGGAGACATAAAATAAGTAGATTGATTAATTCTTTAACAACAGTGCTTAAGAGCACTTGCTGCTCTTATGAAGAACCTGACTTTGGAGGCCAGGTGTGGTGGTGCATGCCTTTAATCCCAGCACTGGGGAGGCAGAGGCCGGTGGATTGCTGTGAGTTCAAGGCCAGCCTGGTCTACAGAGTGAGTCTAGGACAGTCAAGGCTACACAGAGAAACCCTGTCTCGAAAAATCAAAACAAACAAACAAAACACCTGACTTTGGTTTCCAGCACCCACATCAGAAGGCTGCAACTCCAGCTCCAGGGGATCTGGTGCCCTCTTCTGGTTTTCAAAAGCACCTACACTCATGGGCACATACACACACACATATACACACACACACTATAAAATAAATCTTACCAAAAAGAGAGAGAGAGAAAAACCAATGGCCAAAGGAAGGGTGGAGGCTGAAGGTGAGGTTAGAACTGGTGCCAGGGATTGAGACAGTGTATAATAGTCTAATAAGGCTTATAATAAGGTTTTTATATCTTTTGTAGTAAAGATTTTTGATATTTTTTAAACATTCATTTGCTCATTTGTGTGAGGAGGTGTGTTTATACACTGTGGCACATGTGGAGGTCAAAGGACAACTTGTGGGAGTCCGTTCTCCCCTTCAACCATGTGGGTCCCAGGTATTGAGGTTGGGTTACTGAGCTTGCACAGTAGATGCCCTTACCCACCAAGCCATCCCACTTCCCAAGATCTTAACACCAGTCTAGTTTTGTCCCTTTGTGTCACGAGTAAAGAAACGGAAGCTGGTGCTGGAGTTGCCATCCCTGAGGCCCACAGGCAGGGACAGCAGAATTTGCATCTTACCAGCAGGATTGTAGTGGAGAACACGCAGGGCCTTGTGCACCACGGGCAGTGTAGAAACAGTGAAGGCTGAGAGTGTGGTGCACAGCAGCATCAGGACCTCAGTTCAGATCCCCTCACTTTGGGTGCTGGATGTCAAGAGCCTGGCCAATCACTGGACTCTACGCTCAGTAAGAGCCCTGTCTTAGTAAGGTGGAGAGCAATCAAAGAACACCCCCTGATGTTGACCTCTGGCCTCTACACACACGTGCACGTTACGTACCCGCATGCGCACATATGTACACCGCACACTAATAGAAACAGTTAGATGGCGGAGCACCTCCCGGAGTGTTCCATAAAGTGGACATTCTTATTGTTTTACTACGAAGAACCCCAGAGCGCTGAGGAGTAGCTAGGTCATAGTCAGGGGGTCCTGGAGAACTAGTTCCAGTGACTTCTATGTCCAGGCTACAATGCTGCCTACCGCGCAAGTCCTCGGTTCCTTTGTGGGCTTTAATCTCTGGTCTTCGTGGGACTTGGGTTAGCTATAGATTCATGATGAAACTTTTTTCCTTATATTGTGTGTGTGTGTGTGTGTGTGTGTATGACATGGCACACGTTAGAAGTCAGAGGATAACTTGGAGATCAAATTCAGGTCCTCAGGCTTGGTCAAAAGCACTTTAACTCCTGAGCCATCTCACTGACCCTCATAAAGAACTTTCTAGAAGAAAATCGCTTGCCACAGTATGACCTCCCCTTCAGGAGTACAGAACCTGGGCTTAGCCTGTGTGTTCGTAGTGGGCTCAGGCCAGCAGCCCTTCTCGGTCAGCAAAGCTTTCCCATGCTTTACTTTTTGCAGTTGGATTGTCATTGCTGCCACCATGGTCACCATCCTCGTTGTCTTTGACCCGCTGGGTGGGAGAATGGCTCTGCGTCCCCAAGGCTTCCCCGATCACCTGGATGTTCCCAGCTCGAGCCAGTTATTGACCGGCTTGAAGACGGCTGCGAAGAGCTTGTGGGAGACTAGGGTGAGGTTGTGCTGCTGCTGCATGGGCCCGGATGACAACGCCAGAACCGCCTTCTCCAGCGCAGCCGACCTTTTCTCCACCTGCTTCTCCGTAAGCTGAAGGGCTCTGCCCTGGTCTCCTTCTGCTTCTGTAAATGTTCCTGTGGGGGGAGGAGGAGCACAGAGCCACTGTAAAATGGCCTTACGACCTGGACCCCCTTGGGTGCGGGGTTCGGGGGACGAGGGACAGCTCCTGGGAGGGGCTTGGCAGACCGACGTTGACTGCAAGGATGGCCAGGTTGTTTGTTTTGCTTTATTGAGACAGGGTCTCCTGTAACCCAGGCTGGCCTGAGACAGACTTGATAGCCAAGGGTGACCTTTAGTTTCTGATCCCCTTCATATGCCCCCTCAGTGCTGGGGTTACAGGTGTGCCCACCATGCCCAGTTTACTTGGTGCTAATGACAGAACCTGAGGCTTCGTGCATCTAGGCACGAGCTGTACTAGCTGAGCCTCATCCCGGTCCTCAGCTCCCTTCTCAAAGGCTAGTGTGTCCTTTTCACTAACGCTGGTCCATTACAGTCCAGCCAGCACATCGTTTTTTAAGGAACTAAAATCGCCTTAGGAAAGAGTCTGCCAGTTGTCTTTTTATATCTCCTGTCTGGCTCAGTCAGCAGAGAGACATGTATAAACAATGCCCTGCATCCAGGCACGCATCAGAAACGGAGTTCTCAGGCCAGCAAAATGTCCAGCAGGTAAAGGCACTTGATTGATGACCTGAGTTCAAGTCCCCAGGACCCACGTAAGTGAAAGGAGAGGACCAACCCCTGTAAGTTGTCCTCTGACTCTACATACACACATAAACATACCAAGACACGTAAAGAATAACGTAAAGAAATATTTCTCGCTACTCACCATGACTAGTGACTCAAGTACAAAGCGTGTCATGGTTGTAGGCGGAGCTGCTCCAGGACTTGGACACAACTCTTCTTTCCCCGCTGTCTGTCTGTCTGTCTGTGTCTATGTGTCTGTCTGTGTAATGATGTGTGGGAACTACTCTTATTCTTGGTATGGAAACCAAGTAAAAGAGAAGAGTCCTTTCGACGCCCTCGGTACTTTCTGCCTCTCTCTCTTGCATTTCTGGTTGTGAGCCTAGCTGTTAACGGCTGAGCCATCTCTCTAGCCCTCTCTCTTGCTTCTCTGTAGTGTCTGACTGACTTTGAACTGTTGAGAGCTAGTGTCAGTACGGTATACTGCAGTGGCCTTTATGTGGGGATCTAAGAAGTGTGCCTGTGTCCCCGACCCGCGGGTTCAGTTATTCGTGGAGTGGCGAGGAGGGTCGCGACCTGTGAATAAAGAATGGGCGAAAGAAAGTCACGAGCCCACGAAAACGTTGCTTATCGAGGGCCGTTTATTGTAAGGGGGTATCCAGATTTATAGTAAGCTTCTGAGAGGGCAGGGGTGGGAAGGAATGCAGTGGAAAGTTACAAAATCTTCTGGGCCAGGCCCAAGGACAGCAGGTGTGGAGTGGGGCGATTATACAGAAGTCTCAATACACCAAATGTTCTCTTTCTCAAGGTCAGGCTGGATCTTTGTGGTAGCCAGGCAGAATAATTATCTCAAGTATGCAGACAGCTGTGGCTTTCAGCCAGCAGGGCCTCTCAGCCACTGGGGCAGGTCAGGCAAGGTCCTATGGCTCCTGACATGCCTGAAAATCTTTCTTTCATTTTTACTTACTTATTTACTTGTTTATTTTGTTTATTTGTTTTTTTTGAGACAGGGTTTCTCTGTGTAGCCTTGGCTGTCCTGGACTCACTTTGTAGACCAGGCTGGCCTCGAACTCACAGCAATCTGCCTGTCTCTGCCTCCCGAGTGCTGGGATTAAAGGCGTGTGCCACCACGCCCGGATTACTTATTTATTTATAGTTTTTTTGAGACAGAGTTTCTCTGTGCAGCCCTGGCTGTCTTGGAACACTCCCTGTAGACCAGGCTGGCCTCGAACTCAGGGATCCACCTGCCTCTGCCTCCCGAGTGCTGGGAGTAAAGGTGTGTGGCACCACTGCCGGCCTTAAACTTCTTTTTACTTTTATTACTTGCATCTGTGTGAGTGTATGCTTAACAGGCACACAGGCTTAACAGGCACACAGGTGCCCGAGGAGGCAGAAAGGGATGTCAGGTCCCTTGGAGCTGAAGTTACAAGGAGCTGTGAGACTGCCTGATAGAGGCACTAGGAACTGAACCCCAATCCTCTGCAAGAGAAACAAGCACTCTTAACCACTGAGCCATCTTTCCAGGCATCCTCCTAAATCTTACAGAGCATTTCAACCCAGTCTCCCGGTATCTAGGAGAAGAGGTACCCAGTCACTACCATGTTTACTTGGGGGGGGGGTGCGGGGTCTCATTAGCTGGGAATGACCTGAATTCCTGGTCCTCCTGCTGTCGTGTCCTGAGTGCAGAGATTACAGGTGTGCTGTACAGGCAGGTTTTGTGCAGGGCGGGAGACAGAACCCAAGGGGCCATGCATCAAACACCCTCTTTGTCCGCCAGAGGCCCAGTGGACCATCTGTGATTTTTCCTGTGGGATAGAAGTGCCTGCTACTACTGGTGGGGAATTCTGCTTGGTTTCTTTTCTTCCCAATTACATCGGTTTTGTGTATGTGGATGGGTACATGGCATGTGTGGAGGTGAATGTTGGTTCTCTCCTTCACCCCAGGGTGTTCTGGGCATAAAACTTAGGTCCTCAGGCTTGGCAGCAAGTGCCTTTGACTGAGTCATTCATCTGTGGCCTCCTGACTCATCCTTCCTTCCTTTTTCTAAAAAAAAAAAAAAAAAAAAAAAAAAAAAAGATTTAATTTATTTATTATGTATAAAGCACTCTGCAGGCCAGAAGAGGGCATCAGATCACATTACAGATGGTTGTGAGCCGCCATGTGGTTGCTAGGACTTGAACTCAGGACCTCTGGAAGAGCAGCTAGTGCTCTTAACCTCTGAGCCATCTCTCCAGCCCCCTTCCTTCTTTTTTTTTTTTTTTTTTGACACAAAGACTCATTGTATAGCTCAGGCTGGCCCTGAACTTGCAATCCCCATGCCTCTGGGTCTTACAATTCTGGGCATTTGCCACCAGGCCCAGCTGGTGGAGGATTTCTGGCTTCCGTACTTGTCCACACGAGAAGTCTCACTAGTGTTTTACTGGTTTCTGATTTCTTTGCTGGCACAGTGTACCCCATAGTGTTCAACCTTGTGAATCCGCCACTGAGTATGGAGCAATGCAAGCATCACATCGGCCTAAGAAATGAGAATGCTGGGCATGGGGCACACCCAGACCTTTAATCTTTAATCCCAGCACTCCTATGGCACGATGGTCGCTCCCAGGCTAGCCAGCCTGGAGAACATAGTTCAGCAGCTGTAAAAAGAGAGGCCCTCTTCAAAGCAAGTTGGGAGGAGAGTGCCAACCCATAAGGGTTGTCCTTTTGCACACACACAATTTCTTTTTTCTTTTTTTCTTTTTCTTTCGTTCTTTTTTTTTTTTTTTTTTTGTTTTTCAAGACAAGGTTTCTCTGTGTAGCCTTGACTGTCCTGGATTCGCTTTGTAGACCAGACCGGCCTCGAACCCACAGCGATCCACCTGCCTTTGCCTCCCGAGTGCTGGGATTAAAGGCGTGCACCACGATGCTATTTATTTATTTTTCACACACAGTTTCTTTAAACAGAAATAGGTAAGTCACTTAAAATGAAATTTCAATAAAATGATCAAGTTAGTAGATTTGTCTGAGGACAAGGTACGCGAAAATACTAACATCTAGAAGAAATCCTACGAAGGAAAACGCTCTTTAAGGTATGTGGTTAAAAGTACTTCCTGTTCTTCCAGAGGACGTGCATTCAGTTACCACCATCCACACGTGCCTGTAACAAGCTAGGCAGTTGTGATGCACACCTTTAATCCCAGCATTTGGGAGGCAGAGGCAGAGGCAGGCAGAACTCTATGAGTTCGAGGCCAGCCTGGTCTACAGAGTGAGTTCCAGGACAGCCAGGGCTACACAGAGAGACCCTGTCTCAGAAAAAAGAAACAAGAAAAAAAAACATGTCTGGATTCCAGCTCCAGAGGCTCCACCACCACCTTCTAGCCTCTGAGGGCTCCCACACTTGTACACACGCATGCCATATACTTACACTTCTAGCCTCTGAGGGCTCCCACGCTTGCACACATGCATGCCGTATATTTACACTTCTAGTCTCTGAGGGCTCCCACGCTTGCACACACGCATGCCTTATACTTACAATTCTAGCCTCTGAGGGCTCCCACACTTGCACACATGCATGGCATATACTTACGCTTGGGAGGCGGAGGCAGGAGGATCTGGAATACTAGGTCATCTTTAACTACATAGTGAGCTGAAGGCCACCTAACCTGTGCGAGACTGCCTCACACAAACAAAAGGTCACAAACACCTCTTTCCGTGTAATGTGCCTCTGTACTTGCACATCTGCCTTTGAACTCTAGTCAACTGAATGCTGAGGGGTTTCCCCAGGCAGCGTGATGGGTTTTACAGCAAGCCATTGTGCTTTTCCTCCCAGGACACAGACCTGGTGCCCAGTGATATTGCAGCCGGCTTCACCCTTCTCTACCAGCAACAGGACAGCATCAGCAGCAGCCTGGAGCCACAGGAGGTCGTCACCCAACTTCCAGGGCGGCCTCAGGTAATGACAGAACCCACCTCTGCCGCCCATGCTTCTGTGTAGGTCTTCAGAGTCCTACGGCTAAAGGGCTAAGCTGGACACAGGGCACGCAGGAGGGTGAAGCAGAGAGCCGTAGCCCAGGATGATCTCGCTAGCCTTTGGGCTGAAGGCCAGCGTCCTCGCCCACTTCTATCTTGTTGTCCAGGTTGCACTGTAGGAAAGTCAGTGTTAGGTTCTGCCCTGGGGGTGGGGGGAGGCGAGTCACCCCAGAGTGTGTTTTCAATGTCGACTAGGAAGCGAAGCACTTCAAGCTTTGCCTGAGGGAGAATTTTGTGCCATAGGTCTTTATGCTTCCCAAAGAGAAAGTGGTGCCAGGCTTGGCAGTGCACACCTGCTGATCCAGCAGCAGTGGGGGTAGGGTGGGGGTGGGGGCAGTGGCAGGAGGATTGTGAGTCCCAGGCCACCCCAGGCTGCACAGTAGAGGGGACAAAACTAACACTTTTCTCTCTTTCTTCTTCCTTCCCTCTTTTCTGTCATCCCTTTTTGCATTGCTAGAGACCAGAGTCCTGTACATAACTAGGTAGACTGTACTACCACTGCCCCGTGGCCCCTGGCCCTCAAGAAAAATAACACAGGGAGAAAGCCATAGACTGTGTGCATCCGTCTGCATGGCGGCTGGCATTGACTGCACCCGTGTTGCTGGGGTAGAAAAGCTATGCAGTCCTCCAGGGATTATTACTGTGAGAAGATATGAGGTCAAAGGTAGCTGATGAGAAAAAGCATTTGTTTGGGACTTAAAAGTTCTGGCAGGCTAGAACCCATGACAGTCAGCAGCGGGCAGGCGGGCAGGCAGGCATTGTGGACCAGTGGGCAGGCAGGTAGCCATGGCAGGCAGGCAGACAGGCAGGTAGGTAGGCATAGTGGGCGGTGAGCAGGCAGGCATGGCAGGCATAGCGGGAGGGTAGGCAGGCAGGTAGGTAGGCATGGTGGGCTGGCAAGCAGGCAGACATGGCGCTGGAGTAGTAGCTGAGAGCTCGCATCTTAAGACACACCTATGAGGAAGAGCAAGCTCCTGGGAATAGTGTGAGCTTTTGAAACTTCAAAGCGCTGACCCAGTGACATAACCTCCAGGTGCTCACAGCACCCTGGTAGGAAGCCATGAAAGCCTCTAGGCAGGAAGTTCCTGCAGGAGTGAAAAAAACCCACCAGGCATCCCTCACACTGCTGGTGGAATCCATTGCTGACTGCTTAAAAACCAGCTTTTTGGAAGCTAGTGGACCTAAGAGTTTAAGGCCAGCTTGGTGTATATAGGATGTTCCAAGCCAGGTAGAGATAAGTACTGAGACTTTGTCTCAAAAAAATGAAAGTCCTAGGTATGGTAGCATATGCCTTTGGTCCCAGCACTCAGGAGGTAGAGGTGGTAGACTGAGTTCGAGACCAGCCTAGTCTACATAGCAAGTTCCAGAACAGGACAGCCAGAGGTACACAGACCCATTAAAACACACACACACACACACACACACAGAGTTTTTTTCCTACAAGAGGCTGGAAAGATGGCTTAGCTGTTTAAAAACTTGCCACACAGGTGGGAGGGCCAGAGTATGGGTCCCTGGGACCCATGGAAATGCTGGATGGGAGTACTGGCCTGTCTGAATTTCTAGCCTTGGAAGGTGAGGACAGGGGTGGGGTATCCTTGAGGCAAGCTGCCCAAGCCACTGAGCTCTGGGTTTGAGTCAAAGATCCTGCCACAGTGAAGAAGGCGGAACAGTGAAGATTCTGTGTGAACCGTGGCCTCCACATGCACATGGATGCACACACCAGGGCCTACACCCGTGTGAACACGCATGTGCCCAGGCACACCGCAATGCACATGGAGAGAAAAGGAGTCTTGAGATTCCAGGAGGAACGAAAAATCAGGAGGAGGCAGAAGCTGGAGCCCAGGTGTAAGGTCTTAGGGTGGCAGCGGGTAAAGTGCACACTTCTTTAGCATGGGGACCTGAGTTCAGAGTCCCAGAACTCAGTCAAAGCAGGACGTGCTGTCGAGCGCATCTGTAATCCCAAGGTCCTAGAGCAGGATGGAAGCTGGAGACAGGGCAGACACTTCTAGAGGCTGGAAGACCAGCTAGCTGGGGTATCCAGCAAACACTGTTTTTCCAACAAGGTAGAAGGCGGGGACAGGCCCCTGAGGCTCCCCCTGGAGTGCATGCACACAGCTCTTTGTTTTGTTGTCACAAAAGGGCTCTTTCCCTTCTCTCTCCCAGGAAGCGGACTTGGATGCGGAAGTTGAAAACTGCCAACACTTCATGAGGTTCGCAGCAGCTGCCTATGGATGGCCCCTCTACATCTACAGAAACCCATTCACAGGGCTGTGCAGTATTGGCGGCGACTGGTAGGTCAGCACGGTGTGGTCCTTTCATGGGACTTGTTTTTTCTCTAAAAGGAAAAAAATACTATACTTGAAAGCATACAGGAGTAGAACAGGCTAGGCGTGGTGGCGCACGCCTTTAATCCCAGCACTCGGGAGGCAGAGGCAGGTGGATCACTGTGAGTTCGAGGCCAGCCTGGTCTACAAAGTGAGTTCAGGACAGCCAGGGCTACATAGAGAAACCCTGTCTCGAAAAACCAAAAAATAAAAAAATAAAAAATAAAAAGAATAGAACAAAGAAATTATAAGTCATTTATCTAGAATCTATCTAGAGCTGTGACTCAATGTATCCTGAGTCCTCTAGTGTCTGTGCTTTACCTCTGATTATTTTTTCCTGAGACAAACTTACTACTTAGCCTTTGGCTGGCCTGAAAGAAACTTAATATGTAGTCCAGGCTGGCCTCGAACTTACCAAGATGACTGCTTCTGCCTCTCAAGTTCTGGCATTAAAGGTGTAGGCTGCCACACCTGGCACTTGCAACTTTTAAAAGAGCTATTTGTAATTGTATTTATTTATTTATTTATTTATTTTATGTGTATGTGTATGTGTGGGTGTGGATATGGAAAATAGAAGAGAGCATTTTCTCAAAACAAGGTTAGTTACATCTATGTCACATTAAAGAATGAAAAGAAAGGGTTGGGGATTTAGCTCAGTGGTAGAGCGCTTGCTCAGCAAGCACAAGGCCCTAGGTTCAGTCCTCAGCTCTGAGGGGAAAAAAAAAGACAAAAGTTTTGAGCCAGGCATGGTGGCACATGCCTTTAATCCCAGCACTCAGGAGGCAGAGGCAGGTGGATGGCTGTGAGTTTGAGGCCAGCCTGGTCTACAAGTGAGTCTAGGACAGCCAAGACTACACAGAGAAACCCTGTCTTGAAAAACCAAAAAAAAAAAAGAAAAGAAAACATTTCCCTTTGAATAGTTTGCCAGGAGTTAACCCAAATTTGAATTGTCCTCTCGCCTCCCTGTGTCTTCTCTCTGTCTGTAGCTGTAGTCTGTGGCCACTCTGTTGTGTGTCTGCTCTTTGTCTGTCTGTCCCTAACAAGGAGCTCTGCTTTATTTATTGAACAGCACAGAAAACATGGTGTAGGGAAGGAACAAGGCATACTTTTCTACAGAAATCTTAAGCTGAGCTTGTCAAGGGAAGAAGTCACTGACCCAGGACAGCACTCAAAACCACACACAGATGTTCCATCAACCTGTGCATGCGTGTCATTTCCAGCATTCACGTGAGAGTCATCGCTTAAGGTCACGCTCAGCCTGTTGGCTGTCTCAGCAGATGATTACCACAGCACACACACATACATACATACGTCATTCTGGGCCAGGGCATGGAAGTGTAAATAGTTTAAGAATGGAGTTGTGCAGGCTGGGTGGTGGTGGCACACGCCTTTAATTCCGGCACCCAGGAGACAGAGGCAAATAGATCGCTATGAGTTCAAGCCCAGCCCGGTCTACAAAGCGATTCCAGGACAGCTAAGGCTAACACAGAGAGACACTAGAGAGACCCTGTCTCGAAAAACCAAAACCAAACCAAAACCAAAACAAAAAAACAAAAGAGAACAGGCAGGTTAAATGTAAGCAGGCCAAGTACACATTAGGACAGCAGGTTGAGGGCATGGTTTTAAATGATCTCAGGACATATTAACTTGATTGCAAGGTCTGAAAAATGTTCAATGTCTAAAGATGAGGGATTTTCAGGAAAGTTATTATCACACACCATGTGGGTCCTGGGACTCAAACTCAGACCATCAGGCTTGGTGGTAGGTGTCTTCCCTGCTCCGCCATCTTGCCAGCACGTGCTTGCTTCTTTATCTGTTAACAGCCTGCCTGAAATTTCCTCATGACATTCATTGTAGTAAGATTATAAAAATTAGGAATTTTATCATTGATTATTAACTTGTAACTTGTGTTTGAATTCTTTCTGTTGTCCCAATCATATATAGATGAGAGTGGTGTATGTCACCAGAGGAGGAAGTCACTGTCCTGCTGTACGTCTCTCCACTTTATTGTCGTGGGATAGGGTCTCTCATTGAACCTGGAGCTAAGCTGGTGGTCAATAGCCCCAACCATCCTCCTGTGTCCACCCCATCACCTCACAGTGCAGGGTTACAGGCACACTCATGGCCACGCCTGGCATATTACATGCTTCCTGTGGATTTGAACTCTGGTCCTCTGCTTGTCCAGCAAGGGCTCTTTACCCACTAAACCACCTACCAGCCCCCCCTTTTTCCTGATAGAACTCAGGGCCTGGTGCATGCTAGGAAAGCTCCTAGCCTTAAACTGAGTCCTCGGCCACCAGGTCCAGCCGTGGCCTCCCTCTGTTCTTGCATAAGTCAATCATGACTCGAGTGGGTGGAAACTTGCTGTTTTCTCAAGTCACCGTTTCTTCCTCTGCACAGAACGTTTTTGTCTGCCCGCTCCTCGGTATCGGTTCCAACATGCGCTTCTTGCTTCATTCACAGCTGCCGTTCATTGCTGTTGTTTCTATAATTAGTATTTGGTGTCCACATGCCCCCACCTCACTGTGTGGGCTGCTTCCTGTGTCCTTCTGATAGGTCCCTGTCACTCTCTGAGCACGTCCCTAGTTACTTGGCACTTCTGAGACGGGCTCTCGTGCAGCCAAGGATAACCTTAAACTCCTAATCCTTCTGCCTCCACCCCCCAAGCGCTAGGATTACAGGGATGTGCCTCCACACATGGCCACATCTCTAATGGAAATTTTCTGAATTTCATTTATCATTAACATGTGCCTATGATGCGTGTGGGTGTATGCATGGCACAGCACACGCGTGTGGAGGTCAGATGACAGTGTTTGGGAGTTGGTTCTCCCTCTCACCACGGGTTCTAGGGATGTCCTCACACAGTCTCTCAGCAGGAGCCTTTACCCACTGAACCATCTTGGCTTTGATGGATGGGGTTGCAGCCTCAGCCTATGCTTGCCCTGGAGAGGCCTCTGCTGTTCACCCTGCAAGGTGAAAATGCTAATTAGACACCAGGGTCTAAGAGTTAGGTTCATCTGACCCTTCTGGGGTGCTGCAGCCTGCAGGACATTCTGATGGACAGAGTTTTACAATTCAAGGGGGGGGACCCCAAATTACATTTTTATTTATTTGTTCATTTGTTTGTGTGCATGTGTGAGTATGTGTGCATGGATGATGTCGAAGCAGAAGACAACTTTCAGGGATTTGTTCTCTCCTACCATGTAGAGCCGGTGCCAGAGATCACACTCTCTGGTCAGTAGGCTTGACACAGCAGGTCCTTTACCTGCTCAGCCAGTTCCAGGCCCCAGCCACAGAAGTTTTACATGACCTCTTCCATGTGGTGTTTCTGTCAATTTTCACCCTCCGCAAGCTCTCGAACCCAGCCGCAGGGTGGCTTCTCGTGTTTGTTCCCCACTGCTTCCCCTTCCGGCATCCCCATAGCTACCTCATTCCGGTAATGGGGCTGGAGAGATGGCTCAGTTGGTAAGGTGCTTCCTATTCAAGCATGAGGACTTGAGTTGAGCATCCACAAAGAAAAGCTTGTTCAGACTCCATCTGCTGCCCCACGGATTCCTGTCTCAAAGGAATTAGCACATAGCATCAGAGTTGGAAATCCCATGCCGTGCATGTGTGAGTACACACACACAGACACAATGAATGAGTGAGTGAGTGAATGGATGAATGAATGAGCGAATGAATGAATGAGTGAGTGAATGAATGTCCAGAATGCAGTAGCTTAATGAAAAAACATTTGCCCCGATTTTGTCTTAGATGAAAAACGGTTTTGTCTTAGGCAGCCCTCTCCTCCTGAGTTTTCTAGATAAATCCTCCAGTGGGGATGACTGTGCCCCGGTGAGAGCCTCAGACTGCCACGGTCACCTCCTTGCCTTTCCTTTAGTTGCAGAGTCACAGAGACAGAGTTGGATGCAGTTGAAGGTGACCAGCACAACTGCCACTTTGCCTCCATCCTGAAGACGACAGGGCTGCAGTACAGGGACTTCATTCACATAAGCTTTCACGACAAGGTATGGTCTCAAACAGGGTGCCTGTAGATGTCCTGCGAGGGCTAGTGGCCGTGCGTGTGTGCATACATGCCTGTGCGTGTGCGTGTGTGTGTACACATGCATCTGTACACGTGGGGCCTGGGGATTGAACTCAAGTTATCAGGCTTAGCAGTGAGTGTCTTGACTTACTGAGTCATCGGCCTAATTCCCAGCCTTCTTTTTACTTTTTATTTTCAAGATAATCTCACTAAGTTGCCCATGAGGTCCCGGAGCTTAGTCTGTGACCCAGGCTTGAAATCATTGTCCTTGGGCCTCAGCCTCAGCTTCTTAAATAGCTGGAATCAAACCACAGGGCCCGGAATGGATTATTCTTCATAGAACGCATGCATGCATGCAAGCATGCGCTCACGCACTCGCCCACCCTCTCACCCACCCACCAGCTTTAAGGTCTGGTCGGTCTTGCTCAGTGGCCCTCTAACCTTCTGTGATCTGCGGCCCTCAGAATCTCTTGGCAAAACTTTTAAGAAGACTTCCGCAGTTGGGTTGGTGAGATGGCTCAGTGGGTAAAGGTGTCTGCCTCCAAGCCTGAGGACCAGAGTTCAATCCCGGGGACCCACACAATAGGAGAGAACGTGCTCCCTCAAGTTGTCTTCTAATTTTTTCACACATGCCATGGCACACACACATACACATGCCCTCTGCACCTCACTCCTGAAGTTGTCAAGTGTGGTGGTGTACACCTGCAATCCCAGCACGTCGGAGGCTGAGGCAGGAGGCTAGACAGCCTGGGTCAGAGAAACCCGGGTTTCTGTGTAGTTGACGGTGTTCTGGGTCCCTGTAACAGGCCCTGTGCTGGTTTCTCTTCCAGGTGTATGAGCTGCCCTTCATAGTGGTTCTGGATCACAGGAAGGAGGCTGTTGTGGTCGCCGTGAGAGGGACCATGTCTCTCCAGGTACTGCTGGTGCGCTTGACAGGCTCAGACCTGGGTGCTGGGTGGGAGCAGAGAGTAAGGCACAGATGGGGTGCTCGGAGCAGGGGAAAGCCTCCATTAGGAGCAGGGAAGCCCCGTGTGAGGAAACCGAGGGGGACGCATTGGAGCCAGGAAGCAAGCGTGGGTCGTGAAACTGCCTTGATGAAAGATGGGGAGGTGGTTCCCACTGAACTAGCAGCTGTTGGCAGCAGCGAGGGATGCCTGCTTGGTTTGCCCCCTTCTGACCCTCGGATATGCCCGCCCTCTAAGTCCTGCACCCAGAGCCGGACCGGACAGCAAGAGCAGTCTTCTATCAGAAGACACACTGAGCCATGTATGGTGGTACACTCCTGTAATCCCAGCACTCCAGAGTCCGAGGCAGGAGGATTGCAAGTTTGAGTCCTCCTTGGGGTGCATAGTAAGACTGAGTTTTAAAAAGGGGGTGGGGGCAGCTGGGGAGATGACTCCGGCAAACCAGTTTGAGGGCAAGGCTAGGGACCTGCATACAATCCCCAGAACCCTCATAAAAGCCAGAGGCTGTAGTACGTCTGTGGTCCCAGCTGTCCTGCAGTAAAATGAGAGATGAAAATGGGGGTCCCTCTGGAATCCCAGGGCCAGATAGCCCGGAAGTACATCGACCAGCAAGAGACCTTGCCTCAAACAAGGTGGAGACGGAGGCTGACCCAACCGCTATACCTGGGCCATGGCATACGCACATCCATACACATGATCGTGCACACGCACAATGCACCAAATTTATTAAAAAGGACAGTCACATATTATAAGTTACTTTTGGGGTTCTCTCTGGGCCCTCCCTCCCTCCAGTCCCCATGTGCTGGCTCTTTTCAGGGTGCAGTGAACCCCCTAGTTCCCCTCCAGTCCACTCCCGCCTCCACATATTCAGCTCTTCCCTCTTGTGCATCTGCTTTCTGGTTTCTTCCTTGCCGCCACCCCCCACGCCCCCACCCCCACCCGACCCCCTACCCCGACTCTCACTCTCACTTCCTGGTTCTTCTTTGCTTACTCAGAAAGGGCCAGAGTTACTGCTGAGCAGGCAGAACAGGCCTATCCTCACTGATACTTTGAAGACTGAAACAGAAACTTTCAAGTTCAGGGCTAGCCTGAGCAGCTTAGACCCTATATCGAAATAAAACAGGGCTGGGGACATGGCTCAGCCTTAGGTGAGCACTGGCTCTTGTAGATATGAGTTCGATTCCCAGTACCTACACAGCCGCTCATAGCCATCCACATCCAGGGGTTTAGCACTCTTTTCTGGTCTCTATGGGTATTGGGCTTGCATGTGTTGCACAGACATAACATGTCAACAAAGCACCCATACACATAAAATAATAATATAAAAAAGGGGCTGGAGAGGTCAGACATCATGGTGTCACAACTTTAATTCCAGCCCTTGGGAGTCAGAGGCAGGCAGGTCTCTGAGAGTTAGGGGCTAGCCTAGTCTATACTTCCAAGACTACGTAGTGAGGCCTGGTGTAAGAAGAGAGGCCTGGGCGTATAGCAGAGGGCACCATCCTACACCGAGCCGACCGTGAGGAAGGGCCTGGGTTCAGTCTGGCGTCTAAGCCATCTTAGATCTCCCAGCCTCGGGCCCTCTGGCTCTGTCCTCCCCTCCCAGTCTTTGTTTGACCATTAGTCCCCTGCAGCGAGAGAAGGGTTTCCTGTCATCTCTGCCCCATCTAGGCTCTCATCATCCTAGGCAACCCGTTTTCTGTCCAGACAGGCCCTTCCTTTGTAGCTCCCACGTGTCCCCAGATGCTGGAATTACAAGCATGTTCCCAACACAACCTGCCCCCATCTGATTGGTATGCTGTGCCCTTACCTTCTCCCCCCTAGAAACCTCCAGTACCCACGGCTTTCCACACAGTGATTATTTCTTGTCAGCCTGGCGGATGCTCCGTGACCTGCCTGGCCACCTTTTCCTACTTCCACTCTGAACACAGCACTAAGTGTGTCGGGTGTCCTCAGTGGGTGGCCTGGGGGGCTTCTTGTGTAAGGGTGAGCAGGACATGGCGGCATATGCCAGGATGGGAGGCAGAGGCAGGAGGAATTCAAAGCTAGCCTGGGCTACGTGGTGAGACGCCCCCCATCACAAACAAAAACCAAAATGTCATGGAGCCCAGCCCCAGGTGCTCACTCTGCATTCCTTCAGGTCCTCTCCTGTCAGCGTCTTTGTTATTGTTGAGTGAGCCACACTGAGTGTGAGCTTCTGAGGGCAGGAACAGGGCTTTGTTCAGAGCCCCAAAACACACATGCCCCAGACAGGGAAGATCGCAGTGCTGCAGGAGAGTGGTGTTTCTAGATGCCCCAGGTCCCTCCCACCACCACCACTCCTGCCTGGCACCCAGCCAGCCTCCCGCCTGTCCTGTGTTCTCTGCAGGAGGCTGGTGACATTTTCCCTCAGCAGTCTGCACTGTCTACTAGCCTCTAGACCAGTGGCTCTCAGCCTTCCGGATGCTGTGACCCCTGAGTACAGTTCCTCATGTGCTGACCCTCACCTACAAAGTCCTTTTCCTTGCTGCTTCCTAACTGTCACTTTGCCACTGTTGAGTTGTAATGTAGATATCTGTGTTTTCTGCTGGTCTTAGGCCACCTCTGTGAAAGGGCTGTTTGAACCCCCCGGGGGTCATCACTCACAGGTTGAGAACAACTTCTCTAGGTATCCTGGGAGCAAGAGGCCAGGCCCTCAGCCCCCGCGCATGTGGCCTGCGCCTGCTCTGCAGCTCCACAGGCTGGCTGACCTCGCTGTGTCCACACTCACAGGACATCCTAACAGACCTGTCCGCAGAGAGTGAGAACCTGGAGCTGGACGTTGAGATGCAGGGCTGTGTGGCCCACAAGGTGCGTTGGCTTTGAGAAGGGCCATTTCTAAGAGGGGGAGTGTGGCTGAAGCCAGGAAGGGCTGACTCTCAGAGGCAGCATGCGAAGTGGCTGTTGTTCTCTCTCTCTCTCTCTCTCTCTCACATACACACACTCTTTCTCTCTCACACACACACACACTCTCTCTCACACACACTCTCACACTCTCTCGCACACACACACACACTCTCTCACACACACACTCACACTCTCACACATACACACTCACACACACACTCACACACTCTCTCTCATACACACACACACACTCACACTCTCTCTCTCTTCTCCACCCCCCCAACCCCCCATCGTTTGTAACCCAGGCTGGCCTAAAACTCAATTTTTAGCTAAAGATCACTTAGAGCTTTCTGATCCTCCTGCCTCTACTGTCTGAATGCTGGGATTACAAGTTAGGGATCAAACCTAGGGCTTCGTGCATGCCGAGGTCCTGTCAGCTGAGCTATAGCGCCAGGCATTTTCCCCTCTAGTTAAAGTTTGATATCTTAGCAGAAAAATGCTCAGAGCAGCTCAGAGTGGAGGCCCCAGCCTCGTGGGCGGCATGGGCTGGACAGATACTCCCCACAAGTTCTCTGTGGATGTGGCCACCACAGCCTAGTTCTCTGTTTCTCTCTTCCTGTTCTTGGGTGGGATGGGGGTGGGGCAGAGTTCCTCCTGGGAGGAGGAAAACCCCACCTCAAATAGATGTGTGTGTGTGAAATGACTTTTAAATGTTGGTAAAAATAAGTATAATAACTCCAGACCATTATGAGATTTTCTTTCAACGATGAGGAGATAGATGTGTGGATGGGTGGATGGATGATGGATGGATGGATGGGTGCATGGATGGATGGATGGGTGCATGGATGGGTGATGGATGGATGTATGGGTGCATGGATGGGTGATGGATGGATGGATGGGTGCATGGATGGGTGATGGATGGATGTATGGGTGCATGGATGGGTGATGGATGGATGGATGGGTGCATGGATGGGTGATGGATGGATGGATGGGTGCATGGATGGGTGATGGATGGATGGATGGGTGCATGGATGGGTGATGGATGGATGGATGGGTGCATGGATGGGTGATGGATGGATGGATGGGTGCATGGATGGGTGATGGATGGATGGATGGGTGCATGGATGGGTGATGGATGGATGGATGGGTGATGGATGGATGGATGGGTGATGGATGGATGGATGGGTGCATGGATGGGTGATGGATGGATGGATGGGTGCATGGATGGGTGATGGATGGATGGGTGCATGGATGGGTGATGGATGGATGGGTGCATGGATGGGTGATGGATGGATGGGTGCATGGATGGGTGATGGATGGATGTATGGGTGCATGGATGGGTGATGGATGGATGGATGGGTGCATGGATGGGTGATGGATGGATGGATGGGTGCATGGATGGGTGATGGATGGATGGATGGGTGCATGGATGGGTGATGGATGGATGGGTGCATGGATGGGTGATGGATGGATGGATGGGTGCATGGATGGGTGATGGATGGATGGATGGGTGCATGGATGGGTGATGGATGGATGGATGGGTGCATGGATGGGTGATGGATGGATGTATGGGTGCATGGATGGGTGATGGATGGATGGATGGGTGCATGGATGGGTGATGGATGGATGGATGGGTGCATGGATGGGTGATGGATGGATGGATGGGTGCATGGATGGGTGATGGATGGATGGGTGCATGGATGGGTGATGGATGGATGGATGGGTGATGGATGGATGGATGGGTGCATGGATGGGTGATGGATGGATGGGTGATGGATGGATGGGTGCATGGATGGGTGATGGATGGATGGGTGCATGGATGGGTGATGGATGGATGGGTGATGGATGGATGTATGGGTGCATGGATGGGTGATGGATGGATGGATGGGTGCATGGATGGGTGATGGATGGATGGATGGGTGATGGATGGATGGGTGCATGGATGGGTGATGGATGGATGGATGGGTGCATGGATGGGTGATGGATGGATGGATGGGTGATGGATGGATGGGTGCATGGATGGGTGATGGATGGATGGATGGGTGCATGGATGGGTGATGGTTGGATGGGTGATGGATGAATGAGTGATGGATGGATGGGTGGGTGATGGATGGGTAGATAGATGATGGATGGATGGATGGTGGATGGATGGATAACATTTATCATTTTAACCATTTGTGAGGGTTCAGTTCAGTGGCATCATGTGTTTGTACAATGTTGTGTGCCCATCTATTACCTCATATTGGCTCTGCACTTATTAAACACTAATGCCTGACCCCCAGCTCTGGTCACCTTTTTCTACTCTCTCTCCTTATGAGGTTGCTTCTTCTAGTATTTGTCTGTGTGTGTGTGTGTGTGTGTCTGTGTGTCTGTGTGTGTGTTCCTTTGTATGTGCAGGTTCGTGTGTGTGTGTGTGTGTGTGTGTGTGTGTGTGTGTGTGTGCTTCCAAAGGTCAGAGGTTGAAGTTGGATGTCTATTTCAATTGCTTTCCACATTATTTTTTGAGATAGGGTGTCTAACTAAACTAGATTGGGCATTTAAATCAGTTTGTTTGAATGGGGCCAGGGAAATGGCTCTGTGGGGAAGCTTGACAGGCAAGCTGAACAGCTCTGTTAGCAATTGTTTCTGATCACCGAGAATTACTAAAGCAGGCCTAGGGGTGTGGTTCACTCAGGAGAGTGTTTGCTTTGCTTGCATGAAGCTCTGGGTTCAGTGCCTAGCACCTGGGTGTGGTCACACCTGTAATCCCAATGCTGAGGAGGCGGAGGCAGGAGGATCAGACACTCAGCGTCATCCTCAGCTACATGTAGTGAGTTGGAGGCTGCCTTGGGCTATATAAGCAGGTCTCCCACTAATTAGTAACTAAATGAGAAATGAGAAAATCCTCTTTTTCTCACTCTGCCTGTCTTTTATAACTCATTCCAAACTTGCTGTGGTTCTCAAAATAGTATCTTTTAAAAAATATTTTTGCTTTTGCTTACACACATGTGCCTGCTAGTTTATATGGATACTGTGTGTTTGCAATGGCCATAGAGGCCACAGAGGGCGTCAGATCCCTTGGAATTGGAGCTACAGGCAGTTGTGACCCACCTGTTGCCAGAGTTGGGAATCGAACCTGGTTTCTCTACAAGAGCAACAAATGCTTTTAACCACTGAGCCACCTCTCCAGCCCTCAAAGACGTTTCTTACATTCTTCCCTCTCTGTTGAAACTGCCAACAAAGTATTGAATGGACACAACCAGGCTTTAACACAGTGTGTCTCAGCCTTCCTCACACTGCAACCCTTCAATACAATTCCTCGTGTTGTGGTGACCCCCAACCAGAAAATCTGACTGTCCTGGACTCGCTTTGTAGACCAGGCTGGCCTTGAACTCACAGTGATCCGCCTGCCCCTGCCTCCCAAGTGCTGGGATTAAAGGCGTGCGGCCACCATGCCCGGCTCAGAAAATCCTTTTCATATGCTATTTCCCAACTGTAATTGTGCTGCTGTTAATGAGCCGTAATGTGAATGTGTGGTGTGCAAGCTGGACAGTGGTAGCACACCCATTTAATCATAGCACTCGGGCAGAGGCGTGCGGGTCTCTGAATTCAAGGCCAGCCTGATCTACATAGCAAGCTCCAGGACAGCTAAGGCTACACAGAGAACACCTTGTCTCAAAAGCTCCTCTGAAAAATAAGATTTTGGTGTCTTGATGCTTGTTTTTGAGACAGGATTTCTCTGTGTAGTCCTGGCTATTCTAGACTCACTTTGTAGACCAGGCTGGCCTCGAACTCACAGCAATCCGCCTGCCTCTGCCTCCCTGAGTGTTGGGATTGCAGGCATGCCCTGGCACAGAAAATCTGATATGTAGTCCCAAAAAGGAGCTGTGAGCCACAGGTTGAGAACTGCTGCAAAGTTGAGCCGTGTGATCCTCTGGGACAGCTCTCACGTTCTGCTGCACACCCATCAACCTGGGTGGTGGAGCATGCATCGCAGCATTTACTTTTCCAACACAAGAGTAAGCGGCCAAGCCAGAGCCCCTGGATTACTGTTTGGGGGTCTTTCATCGCGACACAGCCTGTGTGTCCCATGCTTGAAGTATTCTCTTCCTCTGTCAGCTGTAGCTGGAAAGCGCAAAGCACCAATATACAGCTGTCTCAACTTTCTCTGCTTTCCTTGGTGTGAAAGTGGGTTTACCTCTACAACTCAAAACTGTGTGTTTTTAATGTGTGTGTGTGTGTGTGTGTGTGTGTGTGTGTGTGTGTGTGTGTGTGTGTAGGGTTGAGGGTGCATGCATGGCACAACATGCACTTCAGAGAGTAACTTACAGACTCGGTTCTCTCCTTCCACCATTTGGGTCCCAAGAATAGAATTCACTTTGTCCGTGGTGGCGCACTCCTTCAATCCCAGCACTCAGGAGGCAGAGGCAGGTGGATCACTGTGAGTTCGAGGCCAGCCTGGTCTGGTCTACAAAGCGAGTCCAGGACAGCCAAGGCTACACAGAGAAACTGTCTCGAAAAACAAAAACAAAACAAAACAAAAAAGAAAAAAATTCACCTTGTCAGGCTCAGCAGCAGGAACTTTGATCCACTGTCCTAGGGTGGCCGACCTTAAATGGTGTGTTTGAATATCTTTATAAGAAGATCATCCAGGTGTGGCGGCACAGGCACTTGGGAGGCTGAGGCAGGAGGATCAAAAGTGCAAGGCCTGGGGCTGGGAGGCTGGCTCAGTGTGAAGAGTTTGCCACGCAAGCATCAGGACCTGAGTTTGGATTCCCAGCACCCATGTGAGAAGCTGGGCATGTCACCCCAGGCGTGGTGGGGGTTGCTGGAGAGTGGAGCCGGGCAGATCCCAGAGGCTCGCCAGCCAGCCAGTGCCGCAGAACCAGCAGGTTGGCAGATCCCAGGGGCTCACCGGCTGCCCCTGTCTCAGAATCTAAGGCGGGGAGCACTAGAGGAAGTTACCCAGAGTTGATCTCTAGCCACCACACATGCTCACACAAGCGACTGAACCCACACATCTGCATGCACACCACACATGCACAAAGAGCGCCAGACCTGGCTGGGTTACACAGCAAAGTGAGAGCCAGACTAGGCAGCTTAGAGACCATCTCAAAAAAAAATTTTCTTTTAAGAGGACATATTTATGTGTTTGTGTATGTGTGTATATGCCTTTGGAGGCCAGAAAGGAAGCAGGGCAACAGATCCCTTGAAGCTGGACCTTAGGGCGCCTGCCTGTGAGCTGCCTAAAATGGGTGCTAAGAACCAAACCCTGGTCCACTGATAGAAGCACTTCATCATTGATCCATTTCTCCAGCCCATAAAAATAACTTCTAAAGGGTCCGGTAGATTGCTTGCCCAGCATACACAAGGGCCCCAGGTTCCATCCTTGGTCCTTATCTGATTCATGCAGTCATATGTGGTGTGGCTGTGGACTCGTATGCAGAACCACATAGATGTGTCTGCTGCATAGATGGCTGTCCAGGCACCACCTGCTCACTTAGATACATACCAGCACCCACATCGGCAGCCAGCCTCTGGGCCACAGGCCAGTAGTGCATCAGTTGACGCCACTGTACCTGTATCTTCAGGGAATCGCTCAAGCGGCCAGATACATTTACCGCAGACTGGTCAACGACGGGATTCTGAGCCAAGCCTTCAGTGTCGCTCCGGTGAGACTGTCCACGGTCTGTGTTCTGTTCCTGTCGCATTCCACCTGCCTTCTTCCGGGCCTCAACTCCCTCTGCCCCCTGTCTCGTAGGAGTACCGGCTTGTTCTGGTGGGGCACAGCCTGGGAGGCGGAGCTGCGTCCCTGTTGGCCATCATGCTCCGGAGGGCCTACCCACAAGTCCGCGCCTATGCCTTCTCCCCGCCCAGGGGGCTGCTGAGGTAAGGCGTGGGTCTCCTGCAGGACAAGTCAAACAGCTGAAGTGGGGGTTGGGGTCGGGCTGGGGAGAGGTAGCATCTGCCTGTCATCCCAGCACTAGAGAAGCTGGGGTGGGAGGGTTACGAGGTTACAGTTCTCTTTGGGTTTGCAGTAGGTTAGACCACCCGGCACTGCATGGAACTCTGTATCAAAAAGGGAAAGAAATACTTTGTAGTTGGGCTTGGCTTGGTGCATGCAGCACTTGAGAGGCAGAGGCAGGAGGATCTCTGTGAGTAACTTGAGTTCAAAGCAGCCTAGTCTACAGTGTGTTCCAGGACAGCCAGAGCTACACAGAGAAACCCTGTCTTGGAAAAAAGAAACAAGGAAAAAAAAAAAAAAAAAAAAGAAAGTTATGTGGTTAAAGATATGTAAATGTAAATGGCAGTGCGTGCCTGTGTGCGATGCAAGCCCTCAGGCAGAGGCCCAGCAGTGGAGCCTTAGCAGTGCAGTCTGGCAGATGGATTTAATTTCCTAAATAGCCAGGCTAACCCAGAACTTGATAGGGAGCTGAGAGAGACATTGAACTGATCCCCACACCTCGGCCTCCATAGTTGCTGGAATTTAAATCCTGGTCAATAGGCTGGGCGTGGTGGCGCGTGCCTTTAATCCCAGCACTCAGGAGGCAGAGGCAGAGGCAGAGGCAGAGGCAGAGGCAGAGGCAGAGGCAGAGGCAGAGGCAGGCGGATCGCTGTGAGTTCAAAGCCAGCCCGGTCTACAAAGTGAGTCCAAGGACAGCCAAGGCTACACAGAGAAACCCTGTTTCAAAAAACAAAAAACAAAACCAAACAAAAATCCTGGTAAATAATAGAGTTCTAAGTTTTGGGTTTTTGTTTTTGTTTTTGTTTTAATTTATTTATTTATTATTTATATAATGTTGTATCTGCGTGTACAAGTGGACACCAGAAGAGGGCACCAGATCTCATTCTAGATGGTTGTGAAGAGCAGCCAGTGCTCTTAACCTCTGAGCCATCTCTCCAGCCCTCCACCTCCTTTTTTTTTTTTGGTTTTTTGAGACAGGGTTTTTCTGTGTTGCCTTGGCTGTCCTGGACTCACTTTTGTAGACGAGGCTGGCCTCGAACTCACAGAGATCCACCAGGCCTCTGCCTCCTAAGTGCTAGGATTAAAGGCGTGCGTCACCACCGCCTGGCTAAGTTTTGGTTCTTTAAAAGGTCTTTTTACAGTTACATGTGTGTGTGCCCATGTGCGCAGGGACCTATAGAGGACAGAGACATTAGGATTTCCTGGGGCTCCAGTTGTAGGCAGTTGTGAGCCACCCAACCTGGGTGCGGGGAACCGAGCTCAGGTCCTCTAGAAGAGCAGCATGTTCTCATGACTGTTGAGGCATCTCTCCAGTCTCTGGGGTTGTTTTTTTTTCTTTTTTTTTTTAAGATGTTTTATTTTAGGACTAGGGATGTAGCTTAGTGGTAGAGCACTTGTCTACTATGTGTGAGGCCCTGGGTTCAATTCCCAATTCCACTTAATTTATACATCTGTATGAGTGTCTGCCACGACTGTGCGGGTGTCCATGTAGGCCAGAAGAGGGCATCCATTCCCAGGCAGCTGGAGCTACTGTGGGTGGTTGTGAGCCACCCAGAGTGGTTGCTGGGTCCTCTGCAAGAGCAATAAACACTCTGGACCACTGTGCATCTCTCTAGCCTCAAACTTTCCTTAGTTTCAGTTGCATTTCTTTGTACCAGTGTGCACAGGTGCATATGTGGGTGTGTTTGTGTGCTGGTGTGCCAAGGGTGCAGGATAATTTGGAGGGGTCGGTTCTCTTATCCCAGGGATTGAACTCAGATCACCTGGCTTGGCAGCAATTTTTTTTTTTAACCTGCTGATCTTTTTGTAATGGATTAAGCAGGAGGCAGAGAATTCCCATTTACTCTGCGCCCTCCCCATGAGCCTCCCCTGCTGCCTGCCACCTGCCCCAGCCCCAGCTCTTAATGACACATCATGGCACCTAGTCAATCATGTATATAGTGTTCACCTGAATGATCTGCATTCCATGGCCTTGAACAAACAGGACATTTATCTTCAGGAGTTTGAAAACGATTTTTCCTCGCTGACGAACATGTTGAGCATGTTCACTAGACTATGCTATGTAAACTTTTGCCACAACAAAGACTAAAATTAGCTGGATGCGGTGGCACACACCTGTAATCCTAGCACTCAGGGAGGCAGAGGTAGGTGGATCTCCTGAGTGGGAGGCCAGCGTGTTCTACAGAGTAAGTCCAAAAACCTTGGCTTGAAAAACCAAAAATGGGTCAGGCGGTGGTGGTGCACACCTTTAATCCCAGCTCTTGGGAGCCAGAGGCAGGTGGATCTTTGTGAGTTCAAGGCCAACCTGTCTACAGAGCAAGTTCCAGGACACCCAGAGCTGTTACTCAGAGAAACCCTGTCTTGAAAAAAAAAAAAAAAAAAAAAAAAAAAAAAGAAAGCAAGAAAGAGGGAAAACAAAAAATGAATTAATGGATGAAAGAAAAAGAAAAGATAAAAAACAACCCAAAATATTATATATCCATCAGAAAATTTGACTTTTGTTTTTAAGACGGGTCCTTACTATGGAGGCCTTGCTGGCCCCGAGCTCACCGACATCAGCCTGCCTCTGCCTCCTGGGTGCTGGGACTAAAGATGTACACCTTCATACCCGGCAAAAGAGCTTCCCCTTTGTTCATGAAAAGTCTGAAGATTATCGGGAGTACCACTCCCAAAATGGAGAAGAAAAAGTATAGTTTGTAAACTTCATCTAGTCAGCTTCAACCATGTGTCAATATAAAGCTGTTTATATGTCTCCCTTACCTCCCATGTAATGTACACACACAAGCACACATGCGCATAAGCTAGCTTTGAAGTGAGTCTGAGATGTACCTTTTCATCTGTAAGAAATATAAAGAGAGAGAGGGTTTGGGGGGTTTTTTTGCTGTTGCTTTGTTTTGGTTTTGTTTTTTGTTTTGGTTTTTCGAGAGTTTCTCTGTGTAGCCTTGACTTTCCTGGACTTGCTTTGTAGACCAGGCTAGCCTTGAACTGACAGCAGTCCATCTGCCTCTTCCTCCCTAGGTGCTGGGATTAAAGGTATGCACCACCACTGCCCGGCGAGAGGGGTTTTTTAGTTGTTGGTTTTGTTTTTGATTGGTTGACTGGTTTTGGTTTTTCGAGACAGGGTCTCTCTGTGTAGCCCTGGGTATCCTGGACCTCCCTCTATAGACCAGGCTGGCTTCAGACTCGTAGACCTGCCCACCTCTGTCTTTCGAGTGCTGAGAGTAAACGTGTGTGCCACCACTGCCTAGCTCAAAACAGAGAGGTTTTAAATATAATTTATTTTTTTTTTATGTTCATTGGTCTGGTGAGGGTGTTGGATCCCCGGGAACTGCCGGCTGGGTGCTGGGTGCATGTCCTCTGGAAGAGCAGCCATGCTCTTGACTGCTAAGCCATCCCTCTAGCCCCAAGACAGAGACTTGAACTCTTTAAATAATTTCTGGGTTTCTAATAACAGATACATTTTTCCAATTGATCCCTAAACGGTTCCCAGTTTGTCTGCATTGAGGCTCTAAGTGCCATTTCTCACAGTGGATACGGAAGATTTGCCTTACAACTCTCTTCATGGGTTTTGTTTTTGTTTTTCCCCATAACACCTTTCAAAACAAAGTATTACAGGCTGGAGAGATGGCTGAGAGGTTAAGAGCACTGACTGCTCTCCCAAAGGGCCTGAGTTCAATTCCCAGCAACCAAATGGTGGCTCACAACCATCTATAATGAGATCTGGTTCCCTCTTCTGGCCTGCAGGCACACATGCAGGCAGAACACTACATAAATAATAAATAAATAAATAAATCTTAAAAAAAAAAAAAGTATTACCAGTGTATGGGTGCAGGTATAGGTGTGCAAATTGTGGCATGCATATGAAAGTCAGAAAACAACTTTCCGGAGCCAGTCCTCTCCTTCCGCAGTGTTACCAGACAAAGCCTCCTGTTCATGCTGCATTGTGTGGTCCAGGCTAGCCAGCCAGCTTCAGGTCTGTCAGGTCTCTGCCTTTCACTTCACAGCAGGCGCCTGCCACCCACCATCCAGCTTTCCCTTTATTTCTAGAAGAAACCAGGGCATTTCTTGAGAAGAGTTTGTGTCTCACCCTGGCTTTGGCTCTCCTTTCCTTGTGTCAGTGAATGTGTGTCTTGTCGTGACCTGCACAACACTCACCTAGAAGAAACAACAGCGGTTTACAGAAAGGCTGGGATCAAGTGGGCATGTGCCCTGATGGAGCCGCACCGACAGCCCCGAAGCACAGGACATTTATTGTATAAGCTGAATGAGAAGGCAGGCTTAAGCCGGGCATGATGGCGCACGCCTTTAATCCCAGCACTTGAGAGGCAGAGGCGGGCGGATCTCTGTGAGTTCGAGGCCAGCCTGGTCTACAAAGAGAGTCCAGGACAGGTAGAGCTACACAGAGAAACCCTGTCTCGAAAAACAAAAAACAAAAACAATTATTTTTAAAAAAGAGAGAAGGCTGGTTTACTAGATACAGCAGTGTATGTGTGTGTGTGTGTGTGTGTGTGTATGGATGTGTGTGTGTGTGGATGTGTGTGTGTGTGTGTGTGTGTGGATGTGTGTGTGTGGATGTGTGTGTGAGTGGGCTTGTGTGGGTGTGGTGTGTGTGTGTTTGGAATTCTGTAGGGTCTCTGTGGAGGAGCAGTCGTCCAGGAAGAGGGAGCTGTGGCTGATGTTTTTCTACACAGTCAGCATTCCCATCCATGTGGGTGGGTCTGAGACATTGGGGTTAACCTGCTCCCCACACTGTGTCCCACCCACATGGTTGGTTTTACCCAGGAAATGGTAAGGGGACAGAGAGATGGCTCAGGATAAGAGCTCCTGCCTCTGCATCGTGAGGACCTGTGTTTAGGCCAAGCATGCGGAGCAGGCAGTTCTCAACCACCCTAACTCCAGCTCTGGGGATCTGACGCCCCCTTCTGGCCTCTGTGGGCACCTACACACGTGTGCACATACACACACACACACACACACACACACACACACACACACACACACACACACACACACACACACAAATCTTACAAAATTAGAAGAAAATAGCAGTAATCACTGAGTATTAGATCAGATTCAGAGTGGATGGTTTGAGCCCCGTATACTTCCTACTGGCCACACTCACAGCCAAACTGTCACCTCGTCACTCCATAGTGTCAGCAGTGAGAGTCATTGACTTGATAGATTTTTATCAGAGGCTGAGAAATGGGAAGTGGGCCTCTGTTCCTTCTGCACTGGTTAGCTGAAAATGACCTATAAAGAACTTGTCGAGCCAGGCACAGTGGTGCACGCCTTTAATCCCAGCACTCGGGAGGCAGAGGCAGGCGGATTGCTGTGAGTTCGAGGCCAGCCTGGTCTACAAAGTGAGTCCAGGACAGCCAAGGCTACACAGAGAAACCCTGTCTCGAAATGCCCCCCCAAAAAGGGTTTGTCACATATCAGCTTGTGCTGAGGTATAACTCATAAGAGAAATAGAAGAGATGCAGAAATATTATGGGTTTTGAGGTTGTTTTTTTTGTTTTGTTTGTTTTTTTTGTTGTTGTTGTTGTTGTTTTTTGTCGTCGTCGGTGGTGGTGGTTTGGTTTTGAGATGGGATTTTACCACGTAGCCCAGCTTGGCTTGAATCTCATTGTGTAGCCCAGGCTAGCCTTGATCTTTCCACCACAGCTTCACAAGTGCTGGTACTGTAGGTGTGCCCTGGATTAGAACCCTGCTCAGTTTGGAAACTACGCTAGGAGCTTGATTTGGGGGATTGACTTTGTTGTTACTTAACTTTGTTTTCTAATTTAGCATACAGAACATCAACATAGTTCCAAAGACAATTTCATAAAACCCACATTCACACTATTTTCTCATTCACTCAAAAAAAAAAAAAAAAAGTCCTTTCACACCAGAAGTAGGCATTTCTTAGGTGATTTTCACCTTTATATTTTGTTTACAATTTACTTTTTAGGGATTTATAGGTAGGTTTTTAACTATATGTAGCCCAGGCTAGCCCCAATTTTTTTCTCTCCCCCCCCTTTTTCTTTCAAAACAGGGTTTCTCTATGTAGCCTTGGCTGCCTGGACTCACTTTGTAGACCAGGCTGGCCTGGAACACACAGTGATCCACCTGCCTCTGCCTCCCGAGTGCAGGGATTAAAGGCGTGTGCCACCACGCCTAGCTACCCCCAATTTTCAACCCCTCTCCCTCTACCACCTAAGTGCTAGATTGGAGCCCGGGCTGTCCTTGAATTCATTCTAGCCCTGGTAGGTCAGTGGTCTTGCCTCACTTTTCTGACTGGCTGGGTTGACAGGCCTGTGCCACCACACTGGACCAGCCTGTTCTTGCAGGTGGCTAGCCTCGTGCCTCTGCCTGCTCATACATTGCCAGGGCACCTTGGCAGATTGTGTCTTCTGAGCCTGCTTGGTCACCGGGATCATGTGATGGTTTAGCTCTATAGTCACTTTCTGACTGACTCCTTGTGGCTTTGACGCTGCCCTGGAGTCCTCATGTCCCTTCTCTCCTGTGGGGGATCTGGAGTGGTGACAGCAGCATCTGTCCCAGCAGCTGTTCCACTCTCTGTCTGAAGCCTCCTGCAGCAGCGGAACCTGGCCTAACTTGTCTCTTGTTTGAAATTCCAGCAAATCCCTTTACGAACACTCCAAGGACTTCGTTGTGTCACTTATCCTTGGGATAGATGTGATCCCCAGGTTGGTGTGCTCCGAGGTTGGCCCCTGGGGTCAGTCAGGGCTCTTGGCCTGAATCCTGGGTCCTGAGCGCAGTCTGCTGTTTACTGAACAGGTTAAGCGTGGCCAACATGGAGGATCTGAAGCGAAGGATCCTGCGAGTGATTGCTAACTGCAATAAGCCGAAGGTAACCACCCGGCCGGCCAGGGCTAGATGTGCAGGAGGGGCCTGGCAGAGCACACTGCCTCTCCACACCTCCCCACCCCACCCCACACCCCCCCCCCCCGCCCTTCCCAGCGCGCTCAGGCTGCTTCCAGGCTTAGAGAGAAAGGCTGACACATACAGCTTCTAAGAGGTTCTAGGGGGCCGGCAAGATGGCTGGGGGTGGGATGGGGGGAGGCGCTTGCTGCCAAACTGTCTGGCCGGCATTGAGTCCTTGTGGTGGGGGAGGCCCTCCCGTCAGTCTCACACATACAACTATCTAAGTAAATGTGATAGGAACATTTTAATGGTAGAGGCTTGGGTGTGTAGCTCAGCGGTAAAGCACTTCCCTAGCGTCCACGAGGCTCAAGATTCAAACCCACACACTCAGGGAAAGAGAGGAAGTCTATTAACCAGTAGAAGCTGATGGCCATGAGGCGGGGCTGTGGTGTTGGCCTACAATCCCAGTCCCTGGGAGACTGAGGTAGGGCTGCCAAAAATGTGTGGCCAGGAGGAGGAAGAAGCCAAGGAGGGGGCGGGCGGAGGCTGGAGCTCAGTGGTAGAACAGTTGCCTAGCATGCATGAGGCCCTAGTTTTGTTGCCTTTGGGGTAGTTTAGAAAAGGAAGGGAAGGCCAGTGAGACAAGGCGGCTACGTGAGCCACGTGATTCCAGGCCTTGGAACCCAGGGGGTGGAGGAGCCAACTCCCAGTCTGTGCTCTGAAACATCCACCAATACATACATACATACACACACACACACACACACACACACACACACACACACACACACACACACAGCTCAGAAACATGCCAAATAAACACGAGTAAAACAATATTCTTTAAATACACACACACACACACAAAGCTCAGAAACATGCGAAATAAACACGAGTAAAACAATATTCTTTAAATACACACACACAATGGTAGTTTTGACAATATTAAAAAAATATCTGCTGACCTGTGGTTTCACTGGCACAATGGGACTGTAGATGCCTTTACTTTCTTGCCCTTTTAATTGATTTATTTCATGTGTATTGGTGGTTTTTTTCTGCATGTTTGTTGGTGTGAGCTTGCCGAATCCTCTGGAACTGGAGTTACAGACAGGTGTGAGCTGCCATGTGGGTGCCTGGAATTGAATCTAGGTCCTCTGGAAGAACTGCCAGTGCTCTTAACTGCTGAACCATCTCTCCAACCCCCACCCTTTTTCTTTTTAATTTTGTTGCCAAACAGAAAATGTAATATTCACATCTTACCAGACACCTCATTTTTTTTTCCTGGGGTTTTTTGAGACAGGGTTTCTCTGTGTAGCCCTGGCTGTTCTGGAACTCACTTTATAGACCAGGCTGGCCTTAAACTCACAGAGAGATCTGCTTGCCTCTGCCTCTCAAGTGCTGGGATTAAAGGTGTGCACCATCATACTGGACTGGCCTTTCCCCCCCTCCTACCCCCTTCAGAGCTAGGGTCTCAGGGAGCCTAGACTGGCTTTTTTTTTTTTTTAAAGCTAGGGTCTCAGGTAGCCTGGGCTGGCCTCAAACCTTCTGTGTAGCTGCTGACCATGAACTTCTACTCTTTCTGCGTCTACCTCCCAAGTGCTGAATTAGAGGTGTTGCATCACCATACCTGGCTTTACATGAGTATGAAATCCAAGGCTTTGCTTCTATTTTTTTTTTTTTCCCCAGAAAGTAGCACCTGTCTCCTGGGGTGTAGCTAGCTCAATGGTAGAGCATAGTATTAGCATGTATAGGGCTTAGCTCTGGGGTCAATCTCTAGTATGTATGTGTGTGTACGCAAATATACATATATGTGCATATATGCACATATACATATGTATATATACATACACACACATATTTATATATGTATACTTCAGGATACTTGTATTTGCATTTTGGCTACTGCTCTGAGTATGATGGCTTCATGGTGCCACAAGCCCCTCATGATCCACAGCTGTGGTGGACAGACTGAGCCCTAAGGGCTGCCTCCCAGCGCAAGACCAACCTGGTCCTTGGGTCTCACCTTTCAGTACAAGATCTTGCTGCATGGCTGTTGGTATGGCCTGTTCGGAGGAAGCCCTGATAACTGCCCAACTGAACTGGATGAAGGCTGCCAGGGAGCCCTGACTCAGCCTCTTCTTGGGGAGCAGAGTCTGCTGACACGATCCTCCCCGGGCTACAGTTCCAGTGACTCCCCAACAGATTCTCCCACCAAGTACCCACCGCTGTACCCACCTGGCAGGATCATCCACCTGGAAGAGGAGGCTGGTTCAAGGTGAGTGTGGTGACACGTGGGCCTGACGTGCCTGTCCACCAAGGGTGCCCAGAAGCACTAGCAGATGTTCTCGTTTGTTCCAGGTTTGGCTGCTGTTCCGCTGCACACTACAGGGCGAGGTGGGCACATGAAGCAGAATTCAGCAGGATCCTGTTAGGCCCGAAGATGCTGACTGACCACCTGCCGACCATTGTAACTCAGGCCCTGGACAGAGTGGTGGCTGACAGAACAGCCTGTGTCTCCTGCCCAGGGCATGGTGGCTCTAACGTGGATTAACCAGCTCTGCTAGACACTGCCCAGCACAATGGACCTGCGCTTTGATCTTTCTTGGACTGAATGTGAGTGGCTTCTGTGAGGCTGGTGTGGTGGTGTCCGTCAACAGTCATCTGATGGGGCCCAGCAGAATGGGCATCAATATGACCATACTATTTCTAGAATCTTTTTTGTTGGTTTTGTTTTGTTCCCTTAAACCACAGTATTAATAGGGTCTGGAGTTGGCAACATGCAGAGGCATTGGGACTTCTAGGACAGCTTGTGGAGCAAGCCTCCCATGGCCGTCCGAGAACTCTCAGTGGGTCTGCAGCATCCGGCTCTGTTTACATGAGTCTGAACTTAAGACAACAGATGTGCACTTTATATTCTTTACCTGCATTCTTCACGGGGTACCAAGGGCAGCAGAGCTTCCTCTGAGCCCAGCACTGCAGCTCCTCATTCATACAGAAACTGACTGTTTAACTTTCATGTATGAGTAATTCTCACATTCTAGCTCTGGAGCCAGCTGGTGAGCTCAGAGGGACTTTTAGAAATAAAGTAGTTAATACACCACCAATGGCTGCACGAGAAGGTCTGTATTACAGGGGGAATGGGACTAGCTAATAGCCCATCAGCCTCTTTATGCTGGACTACAAGAGCATGCACTGCGGTACCCCGCTGGTCGTAAGTCTTTGTCTTTCTACTGTAAACCAAGTTGTCTTGTCACTCTGGCTACTGAGAACCGCACACATTCCCACTAGAGTCCACCAAGCACAGAACACAGCATCCAGCAACCAACAGAAAGGCCAAGTGTTGATGGTGACTTGAGCCTGCTATTCCTAACACCCAGGCAGGAGGATCAGGAATTAAGGTCACACTCATAGCTGACCCAGGCCATCTTGTGCTACCGGAGATGCTGTCTCCAAACAAAACTCCAACAGAGGGCTAGTTTAGACCAAAGGGAAGCAGGGCGTGGTGGTGCACACCTTTAGTCCCAGCACTCGGGAGGCAAAGGCAGGCAGATCAATATAAGTTTGAGGCCAGCCTGGTCTACAAAATGGCTCTAGAATAGCCAAGGCTACACGGAAAAACCCTGTCTTGGGGAAAGAAAAAAAAAGGGAAACCTGCCAAGACTAAGGGCATATGCCAGATACACACCTTTAATCTTAACATTCCAGAGCAGAGGCAGACCATTCTCTGAGTTCAAGGCCAGCCACGATGAGCCCAGAAATAACCAGCCTGGAGTTTCTAAAATGAAGAGTCCTCAGACACGCAGCTTTGTCAGGTTAAGTATTCCATGTAGTCGTATGGGGTATAAGATTTGGCAGCCAAGATTCCTGCAAAACTTAACAAAGTAAGATTGATGAGATCTTAAAATGCGCTATTTTTAACAAGGTTTGAGACAGCTTGGCTAGTGTGTCGTGCAAGTGTGAGGGCCTGAGTTCACACTCTGCTGGAGAAGGGTTGACCAGAGGCACCCAGGGTCATACTGGCTTGCCAGTGACCTCCCGGTTCAGTGAGATGTCGTTAAGACAGGTACTTGAAGTCTTCAGATGCACAGGGCACCTTAAGCACTATCCTAAGGGCACCAGAGGTGCAGAAGAGGGCGAGTTCTGTTACCACCAGCTTGACACTGTTTGGAGACAAGACAGTGTTGGGCTGCCACTGGAGAGGCAGCAGCCTGCAAACTGGCTGAACACTGCAGTGAAGGTGGACATCTGAATCTAGACCAGGGAGAACAGTGGTGGTGCACAGTTAGTCGCACCCAGGAGGCAGGGGAAGGCAAGTTCCAGGACAGCCAGGGCTACACAGACAGGCAAGATTGGGGGCCTAGAGTGCTGGCTCAGCAGTTAAAAGCACTTGTTCTTGCAGGGGACCCAGGTCTGGTTCCCAGCACCCACACGGCAGCTCATGACCATCTGTATCTTCAGTCCCAGGGGATGCAAAGTCCTTTTCTGATGTCTGTAGGCACTGCATACTAACAGTACACAAACATACATTTGGGCAAAATGGAAGTCAAAACAACACAGTCCTCCTCCTGGAATGGGTCAGGCAGGGCTGATACTCTACTTGTAGTCTTTACTTGCTGTTGCTTGTTTTAAAATTGTTCATTTAACTCTGGTTAAAAGTTTGGACCTGGGCATGGTAGCACACCTTGAAGCCCAGCACTAGAGAGGCAGAGGCAGCAGGCTCTCCATGAAGTAGAGGCAGCTAACACTACATAGTGAGACTGTCTCAAGAAGGAAGACCGACAGGTAGGTAGGCTTGGGGCCAGGAAAGTGGCTTAGTGGGTAAAGGAACCAGCTGCCAAGCCTGACAGCCTGAGTTCAATCCCTGGGGGAAAGAGCACTGACTCCCCAAAGTTGTCCTCTGACCATCGTGCTGTGCCACGTGCATATCCGTAAGTAATACCATTTTTAAAGATTCAAAGTACAAGTCACCGAAACTGGTCCCAAAGCAATGGAGACGTGGTTCATCCTGCCAAGCCCACAGGTACATGCTCATGCAACACCCCCTCCCCCACTGTGGGCATCTTCCCACAGCACCTCACCTACCCCTTTCCCTGAAGCTAGCATGCACTCCCTCCTCCCTTCAGTGTGAAGAGCACATCTCCCCCCCACTGTGGGCATCTTCCCACAGCACCTCACCTACCCCTTTCCCTGAAGCTAGCATGCACTCCCTCCTCCCTTCAGTGTGAAGAGCACATCTCCCCCCCACTGTGGGCATCTTCCCACAGCACCTCACCTACCCCTTTCCCTGAAGCTAGCATGCACTCCCTCCTCCCTTCAGTGTGAAGAGCACATCTCCAACAGCCCAAGGTTTTAAAGTGAGACAAACACACTCAGACTTTGTGAAGTTCCAAAAACACAAGCATGACCAGATGTATGATTCAAGGATTTATTAAGTCATACATGCAAAACATATGCTAACTGCATTAGCAAAAGATCAATGTAAAAACACTCCACAATTCTGCAACTGTCAATTGAAAAGAGTTTGTCCTAGTGGTTGAAAGGCTCGACACTGTTCTTGCCAGTGAGTTAGGCTGTAGAGAACAGCGTTAGCACTAGCAGTTGACAGAACCTCACACACCCAAAGGAACATGTCTAGGCAGAGCCACGACGGGAAGCGTGTGTCCACGTGGGTGAGGTCTAGAGGGGCAGCATTAGTCACGTGACATTGTTGGTACTCTGGCAAGACAGTGATGTTTAGAAGGTTCATAGTTTAAGAATATCTAAAATAGTTTAAAAACTGTAAAGCTGCAACACATGATTTTTACACCTAGTTACTAGAAAACTAAGGAAAGCACTTATTAGCATTGAATAAAGTAAGGTGAAAACAGGAATGCACTTCTTCTAATCTACCAAAAAAAAAAAATCTTCAAATGCATTATCAGAAAGATCTTATAGTACAGGTCAGACATATTGCTCATTAAGAAGGGGATCCTAAAGAAAAGCACTTGCTAAGTTAGCAACTGTGGGATGGCCAGTTTAAATATGGATTCAACGCCCCATCTGGGAAGGGACGGCAGTGTGGGGTGAAGGAAAAGCTCAAGAGAGACACCGGTAAGACCGGCCATTTCTCATCTACTGTGTTTGACAGAAATTAACCGTTAAAAATCTTTACCCGTGACACTTTTATTCAGTTGAATTACTCCATGTACAATGTAGTGTAATCTCTACTTCATATTAGTCAAAATACTGTCTTTATCCTTTGATCATGTCGTGTTTCCAACTCCACCCAGCACACCCACGACTAGGAACAGAATACTTCATTAGAGGCCACACGGGAACCAGAGTTCTGTTCAAAGTCTCTGCAAAAGCTAGTCAACTGGTATTTTAGAAAACTCACTATGAAATCAAAGAGCTGAGCTGTTACACTCATTCCTTGTGACATACAGTACAAAGTTATATAATGAACATGGGCTGATAAGTTACAGGTGCGTTACATGGCAACGTGTCATTAAGGAGGCTGTGCTGCGTCACACGGTCTGGAAACTAGGGGAGGGTCTGCCCGACTCCAGAAGCTGCAGTCTTCTTAACGACAGAAGTCTCTCGACAGTTTAGCGCTTATGTGTTCTCAGCACAACACAACTTAGTTCAGAAGGTATTTTGGCAACTCTTAATCTGAGCAAGAATAGGGGGTTTTGAAAAATAAGGCTTTAAGAAGGCTTGTCATTTTAGGGCTGAATTTTAATAGACCGTAAGTTGGAATTCTTACATTTAAAACAGAACCTTAAAATTATTGACTGGTTCATTGGTTCAAAATGGTTTTATGGAAAAATTAATCTGTAACAAAAACTTGGCATCAAATGCGAAGGCTCCACCGTTTTTGAGCAAAGCGTACAAAGGTTCCAGGGACAGGACCAAGAACGAGGGGCTCAGACATTTACAACAGCAGGCATTTTCTCTTCCTCTTCTTGACAGGAGGTGGACAGAGAACTGCTCGGATAGCTTCATCAAACACTGTCTTGAGGCCCCGCTGTGTGAGTGCTGAGCACTCCAGGTATTTGACAGCACCTAGAAAAGACAGCCACAGGGAATGACAGACACCCCACAGAGCAATGACACTCCACTGCACTTACTGTTAGCACAGTCCCCTGGTGAGCCGGTGTGAGGTGGCTCAGCAGCCAACGCCCCACCAACACTAAGGCCAGTGAAGGCCTGGCTTGGCTGATTGCCCAAAGCAAAGAGACTCCCAAGCCGGAGGAACTTCCCTCTCGGGCAACTCCAGATACTCGCACCCAGAATCACAACGCAGACACAAAGAATGTGGGTTGCGTACCGATCTCTTTGGCCATGGCTAGCCCCTGCGGGTAGGTGATGGGAGTCAGCTTCTTCTCCTTCAGCTTCTCAATCGTGTCCTTGTCATCCCTAAGATCAAGCTTCGTCCCCACTAGGATGATGGGAGTGTTGGGACAGTGGTGTCGCACTTCAGGATACCACTAGATGTGAAGAAAGAAACATGGCCGTGCCTCTCTCCTGTACAGACTTCCTCCACCCACCTTGCCAAAGCTCCAGCCACAGCTGGCCCACAGAGCTTCCCTGCCTTCTCAAGCCTCAAAGAACCATGCACCCTGGCTAGCAAGAGCCTCAAGACAGAAGACAACATGACAGACAACCAGCGAGGACCAGGAGAAAGGAGGGCAGAATGGAAAGTACCCCAAAAGGAAACCAGTTGTTTTTAGGAAAACAAGTCTATAAGATCACGCAGAAAACTCACCATCAACTCAGGGATGAAAATACCTAAGCTCCATTACCCCCATCATGGTCCCTACCTCTACACCAAAAGGGTCCTTCCATTCTTTTTACTAAGTTGTACAAAATGCTAGAGCAGAAAGAAATGGTCACTAGACCAAGTCTCAAGTGCTTGTCACTGTAGTGAGAAGAGCTTGCTTCCCAAAGAAAGTAAGCTGGAACCCCACACCCTGAAGCCGCCGTAGACTTAACAATGGCCACTCCTCAGTACAGTAACTAAAGCCAAGCTAAACCACCCAAAGTTCCCAGCAGATGGCATTCGCTTCACTTTCTAACACTTCTGTCTGGGAGTGACGTTATGCAAGAGTCTTTCCATAAGTTCCACTTACCTTTGCACGGACATTTTCAAATGATGCGGGACTCACAAGGGAAAAGCAAATTAAGAACACGTCCTACAGAAAGGAAACACAGGCAACATGAAGACGACAACCTCAACTCCTGGAGCGCTCTGCCTAAGGCTGCTACCTGCAACTAGGCAGGCCCTAGCTGCCTCACTTACCACACACCATTACCAAGCCTGCCAAGCAGGCTTCTTACACATTTCCCTGTGAGAAAGGGAAAGCGGAAGCAGAAACCGCTGGAAGCCGTTTGAGGCTAGGGAAGGATCAAATCACATTCCCAGGAGGCAGCTTTCTAGTCATGCCCAACTGGGAACCTAATTATCTGTTATCAACACAGAAACTCCTCTGAAAAGCATAGTCTCTCTCCAGCTTATGACTGCAGTGGATTTAAACACATCATCTAACAAGACAGGCTTTTCATTAAGCTCTCCACATGCACATTAAGTGCAAACCGTCTTACATCATCACTAGCGTCAATCAGCCAGCTTGTCACTGTCCCTGGCACAAAATGGAGTTCAAGGATTTGCTCCCCAGCCCTCCAGCCAGGGAGGGAACTAAATTGGACACCTCCCAGCAGACAAGCACCAACCACGCCAGCACTGTCACAGCTTCCCAAGCACAGCCAAGGGCCTCTGGGAAACCTGCACCCAGGGCAGCAATGGCCCCAAAGAATGCAAAGGAAAAGCAGTGCAAGAGTGCTTACTTGAAGAGAAACTGCTGGTTAAATATAAAATATCTGAGTTTTTCTTCCTATCTGGTATTGCACATAAAGTAAAAATCAGATATTCCACATATAAAATAATGCCCAAGAGTTTCTAAAAATGCTAGGCTTATCAAGGCACAGCCCTAGAAAAGGCAATTATACTATTTTGTGAAATGTGTACAGTTCCCAAGCTAGCACCTTAAACTATCCAGCTGGTATCTCGTACCTGAAAAGGAAAGAAACATCCCACACGACAGCTTTTTATAAATAACATTGTTTTTCAATGCTGGCGCATGCACAAGCCTATCAGAGAATCACCAGGGCCTCCCAGCATCCAAGTTGATTCCAAACCCTCTCAAAGCACAGTTGGGTTAGCTCACCAGCACTGCACAGCCACCCCACAGGCCAGAGGACACCAGAGTCAGAGGAAAGGCCCTGAGAGGGCAGTTAGTCTGGCCCAGCACATAACCACCCACATGAGCACCAGGTGGACCCTCCACACCTGCACCTCCAACCATCCCAGAGAGGGGCTTCCGGACACCCCTCCTTTCACTTGGGAGGAGGGAAGCAAGCAGTTCATCCAGCACTTTAATCAGTGAGCAGTCACACTCCAGTGAAAGCTTATGTCATCAAGTGAGACCTCTCCTTGAGTGAATCAGATGGAGGACACTCAAGGGGCCTGAGGTCAACAGTATTCCTGGGAAGACTGAGATGAGAGAAGAGACAAAGATTGAGGCTAGTCGACTGAAGTCTTACATACGGCAATCGGCTTGTCTTTGCCCCTGGAGGTTCTATCTTTACCACATGTGTCTCCAACCTAGTAATGCAGGAGAACTTTGCTTGAGTTCAGTACAAACTAAGAAATACAAAAATCAATATAACCTGTTAGTTTTCATCAGAAGTCTGTCTCAGCCCTCCTGAGGAATCCAAAGATGTACAATTCATCTTAGAAAGCAAGAGCCACAAAATCATGACTCCATGAAGCCTGGAGCTAAGGGGCTGTCCCGGGCAGCGCAACAAGGAAGTCCAGGGAACAGTGGGCCTGCCACCAAGGCACGCCCACTGTGGCAGCGCTGGCCAGAACTGAACACACCCCACAGAGTTCAAAGTGTTCAGAAAGTGTCCCTTCACATAACAAAGCCTGTCAGTGGCACCCATTAGTAACAAGGTCTTCAAAGAACTCTACAGAAACCACCCAAAGGAAGCCTCAAAGACAGGCGAGGCACTGCCTGTAGGCACCTCGAAGCTTTCCAGAGCAGAGAGCCATGCTGGCCCTAAGCATCCTCCCCAGCTCTGGGAGTGAGGTGTGGATTCTGGCTGAAGTGGCCAGTGAAATGAACAGTGTTATTAGTCAAACTAAGGTTCCTTTGTAAGTTGAAAGGCCACCACTCAGTGGCAACTTTGTAAGTGACAACCTACTCCATTTCCATTGTAATACACTCCATTTGTTTCTATGCTCAGTATAAACTGACAGGCTTACTTTCCCAATATGGAACCCCAGAAATTCTAATAAAAGACAAGCAAGGGAACTGTTTTAACTTCACCTCAAGCTTGTATTTACAATTCAAAGAGTAACAATGTCCAAACTCCAGGTTTCATCTATGGGCTATTTCTGAAGGACTTGACACAGGGAACTCCACCAAAAACAAAACACTGTTTTACACTGTGACAGTCATCGGGATAGTCAGGAAACAGCTGGAGCACCCTCTAGCTTCATCCACTCTTCCTGCCTTAGCTCTCCAGCATCTTCCAGAGGAAGCAGAGGCTCGATGCCATAGTTCCACTCCTAACGGACCCCATCAGCCTCCTCCTCTCTTGTTCCCTTTCTGGCCCCTCCACTTAGCCTAAATACAGCTTCATTAAGTTAGTCGGCTTTGGGTGCTTTTTTTCTACCCTCAGTACCTTCCGACCTTGCTTTCCTGATACCAGGGCACAAGGAAGGGTGCTGCTGCTGCTGTCTCTGCTCCTCCTTATCCTTGTGACAGAACTGTCTCTCTTTTCTCAGGGGTCACTGACCCATCTTTCCTGGAGACCGGGACACTACTGCCTTCAGATCACCAGGACACTTATTAGTCAAGTGCTTGCTGGGCAGGCAGGGATCCCTGTGGTATGCCCCAAGTCCCAGTAAGAGACCCTGTCTTAAAATTTAAAAAAAAAAAAAGGTGTCTCTTAAGAAACAGCACCTGAAGTTGACCTCTGTCACAGATATGCACAGAAACATACATCAACTACAACTCGAGTGGTCACACTTGTCACACCTCTGTCACTGGTACCGTCCCCAGTATGAGCCAGATTTTAGATTGAGACAGGGCAGAGCAAGGGGTAGCTGAAATCTCACCACCACAGAAGTATGGTGACTTTTATTATACACTCTCCTAAACAATTTATATCTTTATTTCAGGTTCACACTTGGATTTTTTTTTGTTTTTGTTTTTCGAGACAGGGTTTTCTCTGTGTAGCCTTGGCCATCCTGGACTCACTTTGTAGACCAGGCTGACCTCGAACTCACAGCGATCTGCCTGCCTCTGCCTCCCAAGTGCTGGGATTAAAGGCGTGCGCCACCACGCCCGGCTCACACTTGGATTTTTTTTTTAATTCGTTCTAATATAAGGATTCCACACACAGGCAACAGGACCAAGGCTTATACATACAACAGAGAAAGGCAGAATTTAAAAGAACTGGACAGGCGTTCCCAAGAAAATACAACCTGGAAAAAAGGCAGACGGCTTCATTTCAGTAAAGGTGTTCCTGTAAATTCTAACAAGTGCCCAGGCCCCCGTGTGACTATGCTGATGAAATGCAACCACAAGGAAATAAAGCCTAAAAGATCATTTCCTGAACCAAGGTCACTTCAAGAGGCATAGAATATAAGCAACTGCCTTTTCATCTGTAGCAGCTTTGGGCCTACTGCATCTCACCCACCTTCTAGGCGGGGTGCCCTAAAATACAAGGTTGAGAGAGCACTCAGCAAGAGCCAAGTCCTGCACACCCCATCACATAATATGGTCCCCAGTGGGCTTCCCTCATGGCCAAGAGGGATATACCCTATTCTGGCTCGTTGCAAGCAGTTTCTAGCAACCCCTGGCTGGAAGACCCAACATCTCACAGTCATCTTAACAATGGAAACCCTTTGAAAGTCAAATCTGGGGCTGGAGAGATGGCTCAGAGGTTAAGAGCACTGTCTGGTTTTCCAGAGGTCCTCAGTTCAATTCCCTGCAACCACATGGTGGCTCACAGCCATCTATAATGAGATCTGATGCTCTCTTCTAGCCTGCAGGTGTACACACAGATAGAGCACTGTAAACAAAATAAATCGTAAAAAAAGAAAAGAAAATCTGCACCCAGCAGTGGTGGCGCAGGACTTTAATTCCAGCACTTGGAACGGGGAGGCAGACAGATCTGAGTTTGAGGGCAGCCTGGCCTACAACCTGAGCAAGTTCTAAGACAGCCAGGACTATACAGAGAAACCCTGTCCAAAACCCAAACCAAAAAGCAAAGCTGTAGCCAGCTGTGAGTGCTCAACTGTAATAGCAGGAGGAGCTAGAGAGATGACGGCTTTGCTCTGTAATTAGAAGGGTCCTCTTGCATGGTTAGGACCCAGGGCTGGTTCCGAGCACCACAAGGCAGTCCACAAAGTTCCTAGGGACTCATCTAGCCCCTGTAGACACCAGACATGTTCATGATACATGTACATACACACAAAACCAAATCTTTAAAAAGAAACAAAAGCCATAATCTCTGCATTCAGAAAGATGAGGCCCAAACCAAAACACTGTGAGTTGCAGGCCACCCTAGGCTACACATGCTGCTCAAGACCCTGTCTCAAAATAACAACAATGGCCACAGGAAGTCTTAAACAAAAACAAAAATATCTCTCACTTGGCCCTGCAGAAGACTATCTGATCACAGGATTTCTTCTGTTTTTGTTGTTTGTTTGTTTGTTTGCTTGCTTTGTTGACTCTTTTGACTCAGGGTTTCTCTATGTAACCCTATCTGTCCTGTAGATCATGCTAGCCTTGAACTCAGAGATCTGCCTGCTGGGGTTAAAGGTATTCGCCACCACCGCTGGGCTCTAACCATAGTTTTTTGGGGGTTTTGTTGTTGTTGTTTTTGGTTTTTTGAGACAGGGTTTCTCTGTGTAACCTTGGCTGTCCTGGACTCACTTTGTAGACCAAGCTGGCCTCGAACTCAAACTGATCTGCCTGCCTCTGCCTCCTGGTGCTGAGATTAAAGGCGTGCGCCACCACAACCAAATTAATCAATGTGGCCCAAAGCAAGGCAGATTTGTGAGCGCTGGCATTTGAGCATAACTCCCACATCTCAGAAGTCTTAGCAGGCAAGTCTGCAGCTGCCATTGGTGTGCTCTCCCCTCTGCCCCTAAGGACCTCCACCCTACCACCCACACTGGAACGTGCTGTGATACCAAGAATCTTGTCTTCCTCCTTCCTTTTTTGCTCAGTCCTTAAATGAGGGAACCATCCACCTGCTAGACACAGGTAAGACATAACCAGTTTACAATACCCACCTGAGTCTGGCCTCACAGTTACGGCTTAGTCAATCTGGGAAGAACTCACCTCACTTATCTGTGACACTCAGCAATCTGACTCCTGCCAAGTTACCTTTGACTTGCTAAGAATGACTCCAGTAGACAGAACGGCCTCACCCCACTCTGTACCCACTGAGTCACAACAGGGTGTCTCTCATTTCTCAGAAATGATACCACACCCTCCCAGACACATCCAGGGCTGGATATATACCAATTGCTGCTGTGTTTTAAAATCTGGGATTATTCAGCATCCACTAGTCACAGAGCATCTCTGAAACACTGAGGACTACAGTAATCTTGTGACTGTGGCTGATTTTAAATACTTAATCACAGTTCGTTTTTAACACTAGATTAACTGGAAAAAAAAACACCATTCAGTTCAAAACTTCATATATATATATATATATTAGATTTATTTATTGTGTATACCGGGTTCTGCCTGCATGCACATCTGCAGGTCAGGAGAGGGCATCAGATCACATTACAGATGGTTGTGAGCCACCATGTGAGTGCTAGGAATTGAACTCAGGACCTCTGGAAGAGCAGGTGGCACGCTTAACCACTGAGCCATCTCTCTAGCCCCAATATTTTTTAATCTTTATTTAGCACTGTTACTAAAATTTGAAATTTGGCTACAACCAATTAACAAAAACCTACAGTTCAAAGAGACAGTATCTGTAACATTTCCTCTAACTGCAGAGAAAAGACATCTTCTGACATGTAAAACCATCACTAACCAAACAGGAAGTTCATTTTAAAGCCCAAGCAGTGCAGACTGGAACTGATTCCTGGCACTCCAAAGGGTTATGTAGCTGACCAGCCAGTCAAGGTGGAAAGCCTGCCTTTCTCTAAGCTGCCCCCCCAACCCAAGCCAGACAATGAGCAGCACTAACGAGAGCACAAGTAATGCTCATCCAAGCAAAACCTAAGCAGAGGAGCCTCGGCCCATCAAATCAGTAAGGAGGAGAAATGGCACTAGAGGGCATGGACTGTGCTAGAACTGGTGTGCACACAACATGTATTATTGTGTTGTGTTTTCACTATGTAGACAGGCTGGCCTTGAACTCACAGATTTCCACCTGCCTTTGTCTCCAAGTCCTGAGATTATAGGCTTGAACCAGCACACCCGGCCTGAGATGTATTAACTTGTCTTATGGTAGTGACAAGCAGAGGCCAGAGATGAAGAAACTGCCTGGAACACACAGCAAGGTCAAAGTGCAGGATCTGAACCCAAGGCATTTGCTCTGCTGCCTGTCACAACATTTAAGGTTGGTCACTTTAGTACCAAATTTGTTCTAAGAGATATTCTTGCTTCCTTACTTCTCCCTGCTGCTATGGAGAAAGGCAAGTGTGCTACCTGAGTAACAGCCCTGGTGTGACTCTGTCTAAAATGAAGAACACAGTTAAGATAAGCAAATGACATACATATGACAACTGCTTTGCATCAGACACTGTTTACCAAGTACCCACTGATCTTGCCAAGTACTGCTCTGCTTAGCTTTAGTAAATAATTACTTGGCTGCCTCATACAGAAACAAAACTAATCTAAAAAATGCTTTCCTATCTGTATACAAAGGTCTATCTTACAAAGCTGAAATCTCAATCTACACTAAAGACTTATTACTGAAGCCAAGAACTGTGTGCTTTATGAAAAGAAAAATAAATATTAAGCCCTAAGATAAGTTACTAATTCAGTTTAAAGAAAGCATTAACCTTTTTTTTAAAAGACAGGGTCTCACACAGTCCAGGCTGGAACTATGTAACCAAGGATGCCCTTGATCATCTTGCCTTCATTTCTGATGACAGGCACAAGCCACCGTCTCCAGTGTTTATGTGTAGCGGGATGTAACTCAAGACTGTGAATGGCAGGCAATCCTTCTTCCAGCTGAGCAATATCTCCAGCTCAAGAAGCTCTACCATTAACTGCTTAATTTGGATTTTTGAGAGGAGGTCTCAAATTATAGGCCATCCCGACCCCAAATTTGTAGCAATGTTGCCTGTGTGTCCCAAGTGCTAGATGAAGGTATGAGCCGCCATGCTCAACCCAACTGCAAAACCAGCCCGGCGTGGTGGCGCATGCCTTTTTATCCCAGAAGCAGAGGATCGCTGTGAGTTCAAGGCCAGCCTGGTCTACGAAGTGAGCCCAGGACAGCCAAGGCTACATAGAGAAACCCTATCTCGAAAAACAAAACAAAACAAACAAAAAGCCAAAAACAAATATAGTGCAAAACCATCCCCAAACAAACCGGATTTCAAAGTAATTGCTCTTAAGAACAATGTTGTAAAACCAAAAGACAGTGTTTGTTGTATGTGGTTACCTTGAAACTAAATAAAAGAATGCAAATAAAAAAGGCTGAACAGTGTTCAAAAGCCCAAATTCTGGCTTGCATCAAAGAAGGTATTTACCTTAACTTACTGTTATCACGGGCCCCAGCACAGAACACAAGCATGAGCACTGGACACTGAGTCATTATACACAGTAAAACCCAGTAAAAGTCAAATGTGAGTGAGCCTTACTGTTTGCGGGTAGGAGAGGGGACGCAATCTGTCATAATCTTCTTGTCCAGCTGTGTCCCATAGGCCCAGATTCACTGGTTTCCCATCTACCATAACATTGGCAGAATAGTTGTCAAAGCTGTAGAATGGGACAAGAAAAGGTTAGTCACAGACATGGGGACTAAGTCACAGACCCACAGCTTCCCAAAGGAGGTCCGCTACAAAGGAAGAGAGTGGCCTTGAAGGCTGCTAGGCCAGGAAACATCCCTGAAGCATGAGAAGCGCCTGGAGGGAGGAGGACACAGGGAACCAACCAAACCCTCCAGAGAGATGATAAGCAAAGGACAGGCAACTAACTCACAAGGAAACAAGTGCGGAAATCAAAATGAACTGCCTTTAATAAACAGAAAGGGTTTCCTCTACATGAAAAAGACAACTCAGAAAGAGTCCCTCTTCCAAATTCCAATTGTCAAGTTTCTCGTGTACTTGCTCACTTTCAATGAGTGTCCTAAGTTAAGTTATACATCCAAAGTCACCTACACCAGAGGCCAAAGTGAGGAGGTGCAAGAAAAATAGCTGGATTTTAGAAGCCGCCAGGTTTTCAGAGTGAGTACACCTGACCATATATATGTGCAAATTAGCCTGAAATTACTATTACAAATTAGTTAACTACAGTAGAAAAGCCTACTAACTAATGAGAGAGGAAAAGTCCTTATTTAAAGCACTGTAATCTCAGCACGAGGCAGGAGGATGACTAAGAGTTCAACATCAGCTTCAGCTACAGAGCAAAACCTTGTCTCAAATCAACAGCAGCGATAACAAAATGCTCCTGGTTATCACTGATTATTCAAAAACAATGGCCTGTATATATGGATAGCACACGCGTGTCTGGTGCCATGGAATTTACAAGAGGGCAGCATAGCCCTGACCCTGGAGCTGCCGTGTGGGTGCTGGGAAGCAAACCTAGACGGATCCTCTGAAACAACAGCCAGTGCTCTGAGTCACTGAGCCATTTCCCAGCCCCAGGACAAATGTCTTGCTACATCAGCCTCAAGGCAAAGGGGACTTGCTTTTATTATTTGTAGTGCTTTAAAAAATAGGGGCTCTTAGTATAAAAGCAATGTTTAAGCTAATGTGATTTACAGACTATAAAAGCAGCCTTTATAAAGATAGTGGTGGGCATGGTGGTGTGCACTGAGAGGCAGGACAATCAAGAGCTCAAAGCCTGCCTAGGCTTTCCAGTTAAACCCCAGGGGCCTGCCCGAGGTCTGTGATGATGCCGTTGAGCTCCCCACCCCCATGAGCTTCCAACTCAATTGGACAACCAATACAAAATTAGCAGACCAGAATCCAACCCAGCCCCACCTGCACCCTAGTTTCAACTCTATAGACCTGTGGCAGTGACGCGGAAGTAACTGATGGTTTACCAGAAAGGCCAACTAAACCTAAACTTAAACCTAAAGCCACACTCCAGCTGCCAGAGCCAAGTTATCAAAACCCTTGCCTGCTGTGTCAAGCCCTTTATATCTCTAGCCTATGCACTTCATGGTGTGATTCTCTTGTTTCCTAAACGTCTAGGAATCAATCAGGCAACTGTATATTCCCTCATATGAGAAAATCATACATTAAACTGGCTCACTTTTGTGAAGCTCTAAATACCCAACAATTAGATTTCAGTTGATGTTTCAGAGTAAAATAAAACGCAACACAGGCAAGTTGGCTCCCACCTGTGGAAGATACTCACACAGTGGGGATGTACTCTCCAGGAAATGCATTAGTCGTGTAACTGATCAGCAGGCAGGTTTTACCAACAGCTCTGAAAGGAGAGAAAAGGGCTGGTTAGTCAATGTGGACACAAGCCTGGCTTCCACTATTCTGCTACAATAATCTAGAAAAGGCCAGGAAACACCTATACCACACCCATAAGAGTAAACAAAGGAGTTTCTGTTACATTTAACACTCAGTACACTTTTTTTTTTTATCTTAAAAAAGAAAAAAACAAAAACCGAGTTGGGCGTGGTGGTGTCAGAAAGGCAGATTCAGCAATTCCCCTTTCTGTTTAGGTGTGTGGCATCAGGACCAGCAGTCACCAAGTATATGCTAAGTAAAAACTCAGAAGCAATTAGCATAAAGTCTCTTCTAGAACACTTTGATTCAAGGTTGATTAATACGGGAAGACGGCTGCCTTTGCAACCTGCACTGTTATTTAGCGAGGACTGACTGCTTCTAAGGGCACAGCTCTCAAACTCCCATGCCCCGCCCCCCTAGAGCCTGTCCCCAACAGAGCACAGCCTGGTAAGCAGCCACAGCACTCTCACCCTTAGAAGCTGTGAAAGGAGCTAATACCATCTATCCTAAGCACGTTAACGAAGGGCACAGGGACGGAGCAAAACTTCTCAAACAGCTACAAAGACAGAGTGAAAGAGGAATGTGCAGAAATAAGTACATTAAGGGGACAGATGATTGATTGCAGAAGTTAGGGTACTGTTCAAAAAGCTCCCAAACACTTGAAATACGGTTTTGGGAATATTACTAAAAATAAACACTGTTGCACCATTTGCAAATAAGTAAGTAAGTAAATAAAGAAATAAAATCTCTGCGTTTCTTTGCCCCAGTCCTAACTGACTTGAGGGGCATCTCGCAGGCTCAGTTAAAGCAGTTCTCTGTAATGAGCCCTCCTGCTGTCTTCTGCTGGTTTACCCAGGTTAAGCTGATCCACTAGTATTGACTTGTAAGATTTTGCTGTTCAGCACAGTCCACCGTAGACTGGGACTCACTATCCAGAAGGCAAGCTCTGTATTTCCCTGCCACTCTTTAGGGCTAGGAGCTCCACAAGGGCAGGGGCTCAACCACGCAGTCCTGCCAATACTTGTCTGACTTAAAACAGTACAAAGGGCTTAATGAAGCTGAACTCCCCACCCTAAAGATCTCCCTGTCAAACATTACATCATGGCAGGTAACTTCCAATCCCTAGCGGCTTTCTAGACAGAAATGACTCATTAGACATTATCTTATGAAAGGCTTAGAACGTCAACACAAACCTGTGTGAGCAAGAGTCTAAGATCTGTAGAGGTCCAGATCTGAGGTTCAGACCAGCTAGTTTACCTGTAGCAGCTTCTGGCACATTTGAACTTCCTTTTCTGTCTCAGTTTTCTTGCTGGTAAGCAAATGCACTCAACTATAGTGAACTCACAGCAACGAAGGAAGGAAGGGAGATGCTGAGATGCTCTGCACGAAGCAAGACTCAAGGGATACCTGAGTGGAGGCTCTCTCCAGGAGTCCCGGGTCAGTGCAGGCTACACAGTGAGCTCCACTCTAGCTAGGGCTACTTATTAAGAATCTACTTCAAACAAACCAACAAAACATACAGGATGGTGGAAAGGGGTGGAGGACAAAGAGAAAATAACAGGGGTGAGGATGATCAAAGTACACTCCATACATACACGGCTATGTCAGTGAAAGCCCTTGGTACAATTAATGTATGTAATAATTAAAACAGTAAACTCTCAGCTGGGGCTGTGGTAGAAATGCCTTCTACTACACACAAACCCTGTATTCAATCCGCAGCACTTCATCTTCCTCCTACCACCATGCTCCCCAGCATGCTAGGTAAGCCTTCTACCAGACCTGCACCCCAGTTAGAGACATCGTCTTTGAAAGGTCCAACTGGGAAGGTCCTGGCAAGATCTGTTGGGAATTGTGTTGCTATTGTTTGTAAGAATGTGCATGTGCACACCATACATGTCCTAGCTTGCAAGGGATGAAGGAAAAACTAAAGGCAGCATTTCTCAACCTGTGGGTCATGACTCCTTGGTGAGATGTCAAACGACCCTTTCACTAGGGTCACCCAAAACAACTGGAAAACATGCTTACATTACGAGTTGGTTCTGTTTGTTTGTTTTGGTTTTTTGAGACAGGGTTTCTCTGTGTAGCCCTGGCTGTCCTGGACTCACTTTGTAGACCAGGCTGGCCTCGAACTCACAGGGATCTGCCTGCCTCTGCCTCCCGAGTGCTGGGATTAAAGGCGTGCGCCACCACACTCAGCCCTACATTACGATTTGTAACAGTAGCAAAATGACAGTTATGAAGTAGCAATGAAAATAATGCTATGGTTGAGGTCACCACATGAGAAACTGTATTAGAAGGCCACAGCTTTAGGAAGGCTGAGAACCACTGCTTTAAAGGAACCCGTTGCAAATCAAGTAATTAGTGAATTAATTAAAATCTCTCAATTTCACCCAGTCCCTAACAGATTTGAGAGGCATCCTGGAGGCTCAGGTTAAACAGTTCTCTGCAATGGGCCCAGCTCCCTGCTGTCTTCTGCTGATACACAAATGTCAGGATACTCACACCATGTGCAGCCCAGGGATCCAACTCAGTTGTCAGGTTGTCAGCAAGTAACTCCACCTACTAAACTGGTCTCACTACATGGCCCTAATGGTCTTGAACTCACTATATAGACCAGACTGACTCTGAATTTGTGTCCATTATAATCCTGTGACCCATTCACTTCTGCCTGCTCAGTGCTGGGGTTACAGCTGTAAGCCACACCTGGCTGAAATGTACTTATTAATCATTATTGACTACAATTTATGATCTATAAAAACTTAACTACAGTGGCACATGCCTTTAATCCCAGCACTCAGGAGGCAGAGGCAGGTGGATCACTGTGAGTTCAAGGCCAGTCTGGTCTACAGAGTGAGTCCAGGACAGCCAGGGCTACCAGAGAAACCTGTCTCAAACCAAAACCAAAAACAAACAAACAAACAAAAAACCCTTAACTATAGCGCTGATGATGCAGCTCTGTTGGCCTAGCATGCACCAAATGCTAGGTTTGATCTCCAACACCAAATAAAACCAGGCAGGGGGGCATATGTCTGTAATCCCAGTACCCAGGAGTTCACAAAGCAGGGAAGATCAAAGTTCAAGGTCACAGCAAGTAAGCTCTGTATGAGCCTGTTTCTGTGGACTTTTACTAAATTCTTAACTTAAAAATGGATTAAAATAAATAGAAAGTTATTACACTTCTCTTAGTATATTTACTCATTGCTCGTAAACTCATGGCATAAATCAACTTTAGAAGCCAAAGTCAACATCTGAACTACAGGAAGTAACATCAAGAATAAGTCCACATGGGGAATGGAAGCCATATTTGGTCAGAGCCATGACTAACAAGCTGCAGGATTTTTGGAACTTTCTAAATTTGTATGTTTAAATGCTCAGTTCAACCTCATTTTTTAATCTTTAAACTCTAGAAAATGAGTTTGGAGTTGGGCGGTGGTGGCGCACACCTTTAATCCCAGCACCTGGGAGACAGTGGCAGGTGGATCTCTGTGAGTTCGAGGCCAGCCTGGTCTACAGAGTGAGTTCCAGGACAGCCAGAGCTGTTACACAGAGAAACCCTGTCTCAAAAAACCAAAACCAAACAAACAAACAAAACTCTAAAGAAACAAAAAAGATAGAAAGAAAATGAGCTTGGGTCTACTGAAAAATGCTCCTGTCCACTCTACAAATATAAAATGGACAGGCTCTTCCTCTAGTGCATGACATTACTAATTTTTTTAGCCTATCTGCCCTTCCTGCCATGTCCTGCAGAAAGGCCCAAGAACGGAGCCTACTAGTGATTTCCGTTCCTACTGAAGCCTTCATTTTCCTGTTAAGAGAACTTTGTACTTAATGGCCCTTCTGCTTTCACCAGCTTTATTATTCTTTTCTGAAACCGACAAACCAAACCTTAAAAACAAATCAATATCCTAGAAGCACTGACAATTTTCTCACATTAAAAAACATACATAGAAGCTAGAGGTGGTGGTCCACACCTTTAGTCCCAGCATTTGGAAGGCAGAGGCAAGCAGATCTCAGTTTGAGGCCAGCCTGCTCTACATAGTGGGTTCCAGGACAGCCAGGGTTACACAGAAAAACCCTGTCTCAAAAGACAAAATAGCTAGATAAGCAGACAGATAGATGATGGCTCTGTATGTAAGAGCTCTTCTGGAGTTTGATTCCCAGCATCCACATCAGAGAGTTCCCAACACCTCTGTCTTTTGCAGGAATCTACTTATGTGCATACATACACAAGACAGTCTTATACACACATAAAAAATTGTAAGGTGTGTAAAAAAAATTGGGCATGTAATCTCAGCACTTGGAAGCCTTTTGTTTGTTTGGTTGGTTTTTTTTGTTTTTTTTTTTTTTTTGTTTTTCAAGACAGGATTTCTCTGTGTATCTTTGGCTGTCCTGGACTCCCTTTGTAAACCAGGCTGGTCTCAAACTCAGAGCAATCCGCCTGCCTCTGCCTCTCAAGCGCTAGGATTAAAGGTGTGTGCCACCACGTCCGGCATCACTTGGAAGTCTTTAAAAAAGGGTTTCTTCACGTTTGAGTCCTGCACAACAAAACCCTGTCCCCAGAGAAAAGAGATCCCATCATCCCTGGCACAGTAGTGGAGTTTGGCTAGTATATACAATCCCCTGAATTCCATGCCCAGCACCAAACAATGGGATGTAGATCTAAAATGAATAAAAACTTTGTACATGACCTTGTAAGATAAAATGTCCCTAAGCTTGAAAAAACCGGACTCATCCAATAAGTGTAAAGCAATACAGTCAGGCAATACTGTCTAAAAGCACACAGATCTGACAAAAGCCAATCCTAAGGGCAGGGCATGGTGATGCCTACCTGTCCAGGGTGCAAGTCTAGCCTTGGGTACACAGGGAAATTGGAACTAATCTGGGCTAATGAGATCCTGTCTCAAAAAATATCGCGGGGGCTGGAGAGATGGCTGGGGTTGGTTAAGAGAGCTTGTGGCTTGTCTAGAAGACTCAAGTTTATTTCCCAGCTGCAACATCAGGTTGCACACAACACAAGCACCTGAACTCTGGCTTCAGACTATTCAATGGCCTCTGTGTCACCCACATACATGGCATCCACTCATAAAAATTTAAAGCAATCTCCAGGCATGATGGCGCACACCTTTAATCCCAGCACTCAGGAGGCAGAGGCAGGTGGATCTCTGTGCGTTCAAGGCCAGCCTGGTCTACAAAGCGAGTCCAGGACAGCCAAGGATACACAGAGAAACCCTGTCTCAAAAAACAAACAAACAACAAAGTAATTAATGAAATGAGGAATAATTGAGAAAGACCTCTCCTACCTGAGTAACTGAAAGACCTTGAACTAAAATCCTCAATTTCTCTGAGAAATTTCTCTGTAACAGTATTTCATCCACAAATATGTTTGAAGAACCAGACTATGTTCATAAAAATTTATGAATCAGTAAGAATAGTTCTGTACCATGAAAAGACAAACCACAATTCAAAACTCTCACATTTATGAGCAAGGAACACCATAACCAATGTGCATAGTCATTACCACCATTAGAGACTCCAAAATATTAACACTGCATTAAGTTTCTCAAACACCACAGGCTGACTATGCTGCACATAACAAAGCTTCAAGGAGGATTTATTCTAGACCACTCCTCACTTCTAGAATCTTCAAATCACTATAGAGTAGCAAATGACGTCCAGCAAAGATTAAGAGCACTGGTTGTTTTGAAGGACTTAGGTCAATTCCCAACACCTATATGGTGGCTCACAACAGCATGTAACTCCAACTCCAGGGGATCCAAATCATTCTTCTGGCTTCTGAGGGTACTAGGAACTTGGTGCACAAACATACATGCAGGCAAAACACCCATGCATGTCAGATGATGATTAATAATGACAGTAGTAGTAGTGTCATCAATATCTAAATTTGGAAGCCAGAGCAGAATTCAAGTATTGGGGTAACAGGTCAACATAAGCACAGAAGTCTGCATCAAGAAAAAAACAAAGCAGAGCATGGTGGTGCACGCCTTTAATCTCAGCACTCAGGAGGCAGAGGCAGGTGGATTGCTGTGAGTTTGAGGCCAGCCTGGTCTACAAAGCGAGTCCAGGGCAGCCAAGGCTACACAGGGACACCCTGTCTCGAAAAACAAAAACAAAACAAAACCATAAGAAAGAAAAGAAAAAACAAAAAACTCAGGCTAGATATGGTGGCAGCACTTGGCTGGGGCAGAGGCAAGCTAACCACTGTGAGTTTGAGGCCAGTCTGGTCTACAAAGCAAGTCCAGGACAGTCAAGGCTACACAAAGAAACCCTGTCTGGAAAAACCAAAAACAAACAAACAAGCCAAAACCCAAAAACTCACACAAATTCATGGGTCAGGCCATCACTGTTTTAAGAAAACAGAGTAAAATGTGTCCATTCCTGTAAGGATGACATCATAGGAAGCAGAACTAACAAAATTCTTGGATAGCAATGTCTAAGTTAGACATTGTACTGAACAGACTACAAACCCAACCCTATACGCAGACAAGAAGAAAACTTCAAGACATTCACTTGTTAGGTTTCTGGTCAGCCAAAACTAAACTAATACTGTTAACCACCACTGAGTTAGCCAGGAATGGTGGTGCATGCCTACAACCGCAGAACTCTGGGTGTTGAGTTCAAGGCCAGCCTGGTCTGCAAAGTGAGTCCAGGACAGCCAGGGCTACACAGAGAAACCCTGTCTCGAAAAAAAGAAAACAAAACAGCAGCAACAAAACAAAACAAAAAAAAAACGCTGAGTTAGTTGTGATGGCATATCTCTGGGATCCCAGCACTCAATAAAGGCAAGAGAACACAGTTAGAGCCAGGGTTCTATAACTTCAGAACAAAGAAAGGTGTGTGTGTGTGTGTGTGTGTGTGTGTGTGTGTTTGTTTTAAATCACTCATATTTTGTATCCACTGTCAATAACTACTGAACAGGGACTAACCCATTAGAAGAATACAGGCCGACTAATCTACCATGGCGGTAATGGAGTTTTTAACTGTAATTCCTCAGAAGAACTTTTAGATAAAGTTCCCAATTTGTACAACTTCAACCAACTGTCATCACTTGGTTTTTAGACCTATAAAATGTATTAACTCTATGTGGTATTAGGTTTAACAGCTTTAAATTTTTTGGAATAAAAGACATTCCAGCTATACCTCAGGCATATAGTTTATTTGATGAAAAGCAAAAAAAAAAATATTATTGGCATGAAAAGCTATGTTCCCACACTTCTAAAGTGGTGGTTCTCAACCTTCCTAATCCTGCAGCCCTTTAATCCAGTTCCTCATGTAATGGTGACCCCTCAATCATGAAAGTATTTTAGTTGCTACTTCATAACTGTAATTTTGCTACTGTTATGAACTGTAAGGCAAGCATCTGATGTGCAGGGTATGTGATATTCCATCCCAAGGGGGTCACGACCTCCAGCTCAGTCAGGAGCCAATGTTCTAAACCAGTGTTTGCTTATACACTGTCCTCAAGAGTGTAAATTTCAATCTTTTGGTAAATGTACACTTCCCTTCTGTCACAAAGCTCCAACAATATCAATGTCAAATACAATATGAAAAGGCACAGCACCCAGGTGTGGTGGCACACGCCTTTAATCCCAGCACTCAGGAGGCAGAGGCAGGCGGATCTCTGAGTTTGAGGCCAGCCTGGTCTACACAGTGAGAGCCAGGACAGCCAAGGCTACACAGAGAAAGCTTGTCTCAAAAAACAAAAACAAACAAATAAAAGGTACAGAAAAGCTGGATGTGGTGGCACACACCTGTAATCCCAGCACTCGGGAGGCAGAGGCAGGCAGATGACTGTGAGTTCAAGGCCAGCCTGATCTACAAAGTGAGTCCAGGACAGCCAAGGCTACACCCAGAAATACTGTCTCGAAAAACAAACAAAAAATGCACAGAAAGGGTTCTGAAGAAATACTCAATGGTTAGGAGCACTGGCTCTTCTTGCCGAGAACTCAGGTTCAATTCCCACATGGTGACTCCTAACCATCTGTAACTTTAGTTCCAGGGGACTCAACGGCCCCCCCTTCTGGTCATCTTGGACACCAGACACAATGTGATCTAGATATACACGCAGGCACGCTTACTCATTCAGTATTTTTTTCTCTTAAGCACAGTTAGATGTGGTGATGCACACCTTTAATCCCAGTATTCAGGAGCCAGGAACAGGCAGATCTCTGTGAACTCCAGGCCAGCCAGAGAGGTGCATGGGAGACTTTGGTTTTTGTTTTTAAGGAAAAAAAAAATATACTGGGGCAGAAAGATGGGTCAGCAGGTAAAGGCAAACCTGACTACCTGAGTTCAAACCCCAGGACCCACACGATGGAAGAAGAGAGCCAACTCCTTCAGGTTGTCCTGTGACCTTCACAAGCCTGCCATGAAAATGTGCCTTCCACATACACAAATAAATCAATATAAAAATAATTAAGTTTTTTTTTTTTTTTTAAAGAAGACTGAAAATTTCAGGACAGGAATTTTTATGTCTAACATTCTTCACAGACTCTCATAGTAAAAAACAAACAAAAAAAGAAAAACAGAAACCCACAGTAGCAATGATAACCAGCACTTACTAAGCACAAATAAGGACCGGGCACTTAGGAGCCGCTAACTATTCAGCATCTTGCTCAATTCTCTGCCCGGCCCCCCCACCCCCACCCCAAGGCACCCTCCTTGAGGTTAGAGTGACAATGCTGAGGGTTACTCCAAAAGTCAACAAAGTAATGGGGGGCTAGAGAGACCTGGGTCCAATTCTCAGCACCCACCTAGTGGCTCACCACTATCAGTAACTCCAGTTTCAGGGGCATCCTCTGCTGGCACAAACATATGGCACAGACATCCATGAAAAACATCCATGCACATTAAAAAACAAAACAAAACAAACTTAAAAAGTAGTGGGAATCCAAAGGAAGTATCCAGATCCCCACAGTAGGCATTCTACAAGTATTCTACTAGGGTTTTTTTTTTTTTTTTTTTTTTTTTTTGGTTTTTCGAGACAGGGTTTCTCTGTGTAGCCTTGGCCATCCTGGACTCACTTTGTAGACCAGGCTGGCCTCGAACTCACAGCGATCCGCCTGCCTCTGCCTCCCGAGTGCTGGGATTAAAGGCGTGCGCCACCACACCCAGCTTGGTTTTTTTTTTTTTTTTAAAGCTAGTAACAGGGGATGTATCTCAGTTGTCCAGCACTAGCCGGGAAGCATAAGGCCCTAAGCTCCAGTTCCAGCAAAAAAATAAAAAAATAAAAGGGGGGGGGCGGCCAGAGCTACAATATAATGTTAGTATCAGATAAACTCAGTCCTAGCACACCTGTTGCATGTGTATTTCAATCTAAGGAATCTTCAAACACTATGGATTTGCACTGCATTAGCAGCAGTCAACCTCTTTTATAAAAAGTAATTTTTGAAAGACATCTTTCAATGTATTTTGATCATATTCATCCCCTACCTCCTCCCAACTTCACCCAAGCCCTTAAAAAGCTCACCTAGTCCAACTGGGTGTTGCCCATACACTCTGGAGTGTGGAGCCAACCACTGGAGCTAGGTGGATCTGCCAAGGGCCACACCCATAAAGAAAACCGATTCTCCCACCCCCATGAGCCATCAAGGGTCCATTTCTGCTTGGCCTAGGCCCTCTACGCCCTGGGCTAGGATATTGTACAGCTGCGGTTGTGGTTCCAAGTGTAGTCCAGAAAATACTGTTTCCTCGAGTGTCCCTGACCTCTAGGTCTTAAAAGTCACTCTTCTTCCTCAATGATCCCTAAGCTGTGGGAGGGAAAATAGACGGTGACATAGCAATTTAGCTTATTAAAAAACTAGCAGTGAGGTGGTACTCCCCATTCCAAAGTACTGATGCAACAGTTTTAACTTTTAAAGGAAATTCAGGTAACTTTCAAACGTTCCCCAGACAAGGTGCTTGCTTTAGTTCTTTCACAATAGGTTGAGAGAGAGAGAGAGAAGAGAAGAGAAGAGAAGAGAAGAGAAGAGAAGAGAAGAGAAGAGAAGAGAAAAAAAGAAAGCCAGTCTTCAGTTAAAGCAGGCCTGGCGGCTCACACCTGTAAGCCCAACACTTCCAAGGCTGTGACAGGGCAACAATCAATAGAGGCCCAAGACAGTCAGAAATACACAGAAAGACCCTGGCTCCGAACCAGAACTAAACTGCTTTCATTATCAAACTAACTGTCCCAAGAGACAAAGTACGGCTTTCTTTTAGCAGGTGAAGGGGAAAGCAGCATACACGTTCCTACTCGATGGACTCCCAACGTATAGTTAAACACACTGAACCGTGTTCCTAAGACTTCCTGTCTCTGAAACAAACCCTCAGACTGACGTGTTAGCAAAATAATCAAGTCGTCGGACCGTTTGGTTCAATTAGTTACAGGGACCATCCCAAACGTCTAGAACGGACTTATGTAAATATTCTGAACAACCCATCATAAACCCGGAGGCTGCGATTCAGGAAAATCGGTACTCGCTGCAGGCGTGGAAGATATTAACCAAGTTTGCGGTGCGTTGTACTTAACTTAAAAAGGTACCAGTTGCATTCTGCGTCTGAGGAAACTGGTAGCAAATCTCCAAGCTTCCTCCTTAACGCGAACCTACACACAAGCAACGCTGAGACGCGCGATTCTGCTCCGATTACACTGAGATTCTTGTTTCTACCCAAAGGGGGGGAAAAACTGCATAAAACCAGTCTTGTCTGCCTCAAGGGCCTGAAACCATCACGGACAGTCATGTAAAGAATGGCCTCAAGTCACAGGGAGCTGGATCTGCTAAGTCCGTATCTAACGCCGTCAGAGAAGGCTATTTTTTTTTTTTCTTAATGACCACACTACGTTCAATGCACAATCTTCATCACACTCCTTCAGCTAGCATCCCAGCAACTTTCTCGGCGCAAAGCGTGAAAAAAAAAAATAAAATCAAGATTTTTATAAACACCCTTTAAAGTCGAAACAACCGAGTCCGTTCCTAAGTTCCAGGTCACCCAAGTGACCGGTGCAAAAACACACGCATCGAATAGGTCCGACTTGGAGGCCGTTACCTATCCCAGTTCTCGGAGGATTGCGGGGGCGGGGGGGTTGTACCCTGAGTTAATTCTCTTTCTCAAAAAGAAGTATAAGGGAAAAAAATTTTTTAAAGGAAAATTCTTCAAACCAGCCTCGGTCTACGAGCCAACGAAGAGCAGGGCGACGGGCGGCGTCCGGCCCGGGAAGAAAAGCAGGAGGGTGGAGTTCACTTTTCCCTCCGGCCGGCTCGCCCAGGCCCTCCCCCAACCAGAAGCCGGAACCAGGCCCGGGAGGGTGGGAGGCCCGCGCCCCCCTAGAAAGCCGGGCGCGAGCTCTACGCCAGCCCGAGGCTTTTCGGGCCTGCGGTGGGGGGCCCGAGTGCCGCCCGCCCCCGATGTCGCCGCGTCAGACACCCGCTCCGTAGCCCCCAGCATGGTCGTGCACTCACCCGTCTCCCACCACCACACACTTGATGGCCTGCATTTGGGCCGCTCCGTGGGCCGCGGCGGCGGCGGCGGCCGGTCACTGAAGCGGGAAGCGGCGGGCTCGGGAAGCGCGGGGCGGGCGGGTGCGAGGCTGCGGGCGGCGGGGCGCCGAGTGCCGGGACCGCTGTCCACGCCGCCTGACCCTCAGCGGACTGGAAGGCGAAGCACAGCAGCAGCCACCACCCAAAGCTGAGGAAAACTGCAGAGAAACAGGAAATGGCCGCTCCACTCACATCCGGCCTCCCATCCCCCTCGGTGCCGTCGACGCAGCTCCCAGGCTCCGGGCGGGGCCGCTCCCGCCCGCGCCGTTCCTGGGTTCCACGGGCTTTCGGGAACGCTCGGGAAAGCTCGGAAGTAGTCGGCTCCGGCCGGCGAAGGCGCCTCCGAGAGCCGCGGGGCGGGGCGTCCGCCATCTTGGCATGCTAACGCGGCCCGGGCGTGACCAAGATTAGGAAGGTCTGTGGATCCTCGGGTTACCTGTTCGGGTCTCTGGTAGGGCCCCGTCCTCTCTCACCCACTCCTGCTCACTGCGTGGGGGAGATTCTTGAGACGCCTTGCTTGGTGGTAACAACAATATGCTGTGGCATAAGGACCTTCTGGAAAAGTATATATAGCTTGTGCTGACCCCAAAAGAAACTGCTGAGGATGTAACCCAGTTAGAATGCTTGCCGGCCTGTACAGCTAGGGGTTCTACACCTAGCCCTAGGTTTGATGCCCACCAGGGCGCGAAACAGATGCGGTAGTGCACACCTGGAATCCCAGCTCTCCACAGGTGGTAACCTGAGCTACCATGAGACGCTCTCAAGGGGGAGCAGGGAGCACTAAATAAACATGCAAGAAAAACCATGTGTATACAATTAAAATAAATTAACAAAGAAAATAAAGGGCTGGAAGGCCGGGCGTGGTGGCGGATGGATTTGAGTTGGAAGCCAGCCTGGTTTACAAAGTGAGTCCGGGACAGCCAGGGCTGTTACACAGAGAAACCTGTCTTGAAAAATAAAAATTAAAAATTAAAAAAAGGGGGGTGGTTGGAAGAATTTTGTTTAAGGTTGCTGATATAACAGGATAAGAATATAATATAATTTATTCACAAATAAGGTAGCCTATTAGAAGATAGGCGCATAAAAGATATTTTTGGTGTGTGTATGTATTGTCTGTATGTGTGTGTGTGCATGTTTTCATGTGTGGACATGTATATGAGAGTGTTCATGCTTGTGCATGCACAAGTGTTCAGAGGACCAAGGTTGACACTGAGAGTATTCTCAGGATCTTTGAACGCAAAACTAGCCCATTTCAGTTACTCTAGGCAATCGGCTTGCCCTGGAGATCCCGTCTTTACCTCCCGTGCACTGAAATTACAGATGAGTCACCATGCCCTCCTAGTCTACACAAAGGTTCTGGATTGGAACTCTGGTCCTCACATACTGTTCCTCAGACTTGCCTGGCAAGTTCCCTACTCCCTGAGCTTAAGAGCAAACTGCTGTTGCGAAAGACTGGAGTTTGGTTCCCAGCACCCACACCACATGGTTGACAGCCACCTGTAATTCAGCTGCAGGGCCATCCAACACCTTTGGCCCTCCTTAGACACCTGCATTATTACATGTGTGCACGTGACAGCCGGGGGCTACACAGAGAAACCCTGTCTTGGATGAGGGCTGGGGGGGAGGGCCTATCATCCTATAAATAAATAAATAAGGAATACATCCATGGAACTCTTCCAAGGGAGTTTCCCAGACCTGAAGGATAAGCCATTTACAGGGGAGGAAAGTTGACCCACTGTACAGTACATATTTGTAAAACTTGAGAACAGGTAGCCAGGCATGGTGGCGCACGCCTTTAATCCCAGCACTCCGGAGGCAGAGGCAGGCGTATGGCTGTGAGTTCGAGGCCAGCCTGGTCTGCAAAGTGAGTCTAGGACAGCCAAGGCTACACAGAGAAACACGGTGGCTCACAACTATTTGTACTGTAACAGCAGTTCTATGGGATCCAACACCCACCTCCGACCTCCATGGGCACCAGGAACTCACATGGTATGCATGCATACATATATGCAAGTAAAACACTTAAAATAATAAGATAAATGAATATTTTAAACATTTAACTCACACACACACACACACACACACACATACACAAAGATAAGGCTTGGTGTGGTGGCTCAATGGTGTTTGCTGCCAAGCTCAACGATCTGAGTTTGATAACTGAAATCCACACAGTCAGGGAGAACTAACTCCCACAAGTTGTCCTCTGATTTCTACACATGTCTTCGAATACACACACACACACACACACATACACACACACACACACACACACACACTACAATAACGTTAAAACAAAGTGCATGGTCCTTAAGAAATGGCACATGAGGTTGACCTCTGACCTCCATGGGCACACCTATACCCATGCACTCACATATGTACACTCACAGACATATGCCTACACCAACACACATACACATAAAGGAGATTAATTTTGAGTGGGCACATGGCTAGAAATAAGACGAAGCAAGTGTTAAGTGGAATGTCTATTGCATATTTCAAGTGGATGCGTCTCATCCACTTCATTGTGCATTCAAAACTAATTTTTAAACTGGGCCCGGTAATTCAAACCTTTAATCCTAGCACTTTGGGGGCAGAGACAGGTAGATTTCTGTGAGTTCAGGGTCAACCTGGTCTATGTATCAAGTTCCAGACCACTCAAGGCTACACAGTGAGACCCTGGCTCAAAAAGCCAAAAATGTGTATATGTGTGTGTGTGTTCACAGACACACACGTGCCATGATGCATGAGTGGCTCCACCACTGAATTATTCCCCAGCCCCTCACTGGGGGATTCTAGGCAGGGGCTCTACCACTGAGCCACACCCCAGCCCCTCACTGGGGGATTCTAGGCAGGGGCTCTACCACTGAGCCACACCCCAGCCCTTCACTGGGGGATTCTAGACAGGTGCTCTACCACTGAGCCACACCCCAGCCCCTCACTGGGGGATTCTAGGCAGGGGCTCTACCACTGAGCCACACCCCAGCCCCTCACTGGGGGATTCTAGGCAGGGGCTCTACCACTGAGCCACACCCCAGCCCCTCACTGGGGGATTCTAGGCAGGTGCTCTACCACTGAGCCACACCCCAGCCCCTCACTGGGGGATTCTAGGCAGGGGCTCTACCACTGAGCCACCCCCCAGCCCCTCACTGGGGGATTCTAGGCAGGGGCTCTACCACTGAGCCACACCCCAGCCCCTCACTGGGGGATTCTAGGCAGGTGCTCTACCACTGAGCCACACCCCAGCCCCTCACTGGGGGATTCTAGGCAGGTGCTCTACCACTGAGCCACACCCCAGCCCCTCACTGGGGGATTCTAGGCAGGTGCTCTACCACTGAGCCACACCCCAGCCCCTCACTGGGGGATTCTAGGCAGGTGCTCTACCACTGAGCCACACCCCAGCCCCTCACTGGGGGATTCTAGGCAGGGGCTCTACCACTGAGCCACACCCCAGCCCCTCACTGGGGGATTCTAGGCAGGGGCTCTACCACTGAGCCACACCCCAGCCCCTCACTGGGGGATTCTAGGCAGGGGCTCTACCACTGAGCCACACCCCAGCCCCTCACTGGGGGATTCTAGGCAGGGGCTCTACCACTGAGCCACACCCCAGCCCCTCACTGGGGGATTCTAGGCAGGGGCTCTACCACTGAGCCACACCCCAGCCCCTCACTGGGGGATTCTAGGCAGGGGCTCTACCACTGAGCCACACCCCAGCCCCTCACTGGGGGATTCTAGGCAGGGGCTCTACCACTGAGCCACACCCCAGCCCCTCACTGGGGGATTCTAGGCAGGTGCTCTACCACTGAGCCACACCCCAGCCCCTCACTGTGGGATTCTAGGGAGGGGCTCTCCCACTGAGCCACAGCCCAGCCCCTCACTGGGGGATTCTAGGCAGGGGCTCTACCACTGAGACACACCCCAGCCCCTCACTGGGGGATTCTAGGCAGGGGCTCTCCCACTGAGCCACACCCCAGCCCCTCACTGGGGGATTCTAGGCAGGGGCTCTACCACTGAGCCACACCCCAGCCCCTCACTGGGGGATTCTAGGCAGGGGCTCTACCACTGAGCCACACCCCAGCCCCTCATTGGGGGATTCTAGGCAGGGGCTCTACCACTGAGCCATACCCCAGCCCCTCACTGGGGGATTCTAGGCAGGTGCTCTACCACTGAGTCACACCCCAGCCCCTCACTGGGGGATTCTAGGCAGGTGGTCTATTGCAGAGCCAACTCCAGCCTTTAAAATTCAGTTTTTCTATTTTAGTTGCCTCAGCTGGGTGTGGTAGCACATGCCTTTAATCTCAGCACTCAGGAGGGCAGAGGCAGGCAGATTGCTGGGAGTTGAAGGCCTGCCTGATCTACAAAGCAAGTCCAGGACAGCCAAGGCTATACAGAGAAACCCTGTCCTGAAAAAACAAACCAAAACAACAATAAAATTTAGTTGACATACTTCAAAAGTTCAGTGCTGAAGGGTGTAGTGGAACATACCTTCAATCCCAGCGCTCGAGAGGCAGAAGCAAATGGATCTCTATGAGTTCGAGGCCATCCTGGATAGCCAGGGCTGCAAAAGACCCTGTCTCAAGAAACAGTTGGGAAAGGTTCTCTTTTTCCTCTGTCTCTCTGTCTCTGTCTCTGTCTCTCTCTCTCTCTCTCTCTCCCTCCTTTCCCCTCCCCCTCCCTCCCTCCTCCACCTTTTCTCTCTTCTCCCCCCTCTCTTTGTAGCCCTGGCTGTCTTGGAACTTGCTCTGTAGACCAGGCTGGCCTTGAACTCAGAGACCACCTGCCTTCACCTCCCAAGTGCTGGGATTAAAGGCATATGCCTCCATACCCAGCCCTAGGTTTTCTTTCTTCTTTTCTTTTTAATTTTATTTATTTATTCTTATTTTATGTACATTGGTGTTTTAACTGCATTTATGTCTGTGTGAGGGTGCCAGATCACCTGAAATAAAAGTTACAGACAGTTGTGAGCTGCCATGTGGGTGCTGGGAATTGAGCCCAGGTCCTCTGCAAGAGCAGTCAGTGCCCTTAACTACTGAGCCATTTTTTTCCAGCCCCAGAAAAGATTTCCTTAAACAAAAATGTTAATTATATATATTTTTGTGTGCTTACACACTCTGTGCACACATACACAAATAAATGTTTACAAAATCTAAAAAATAAAGAAGACCTCAAAGACTAGACTTGGGACGCAAAGGATCTTATTTGGGTGGAATTGACATTACAAATCCTGGTTCCTTCAGCCAGAGGTTCCTGCACCACTCAAGAAAAAAATGTTCAGTCCTGACGAGGAGGAAGGAGGATCTTGCTTGTCCAGCCCCTTGCTCAGCCACTGGAGAAAGACCCAGTGACTCACATGGCCAAAAAACAATGGCGTGGAGGAAGTCCTGTGGAAGAACAGGAAGCTGTGGCTGGGCAGGAAAAACCAGAAGATATGGGGACTGGGAGATGGCTCAGTTGGTCGAGTGCTGACAGTACCGACAAGCGGGCCTGGGTTCTATCCCCTGCACCCACGTTAAAACACCTGTAGTCCCCATGGTGGAGATGCAGAGACAGGAGGATCCCCGGTGTTGTTCAGCCAGTCCAGTTAAACCACCCAGCTCCAGGTGGAGGGAGGGGTCTTGTCTTAAATATAAGTGGGGGCCTGGGTGGTGGTGGTTGTGGCAGCAGCAGCCCTTGCCTTTAATCCCAGGACTTGGCAGGCAGATCTCTGTGAGTTCGAGGCCAGCCTGGTCTACAAAGGGAGTCCGTGTTTCAAAAAACCAAAATAATAACAACAACAGCCAAGGCTATACAGAGAAACTTTGTCTCAAAAAAAAAAAAAAAAAAAAACCCACAAAAAATTTAATAATAATAAAATGCCCCATTCCATGTAAAAGTTAGAGCCCCTCCGGAATATCCCCTTCTTGTGTCCTGCAAGACCAGTAGGGGCAGCCTCCATCACTTCCCGGCCTGTGTTGACAATAGTTTGGTCATAGAGAAAGCAAGTCAAGGGTCAAGTGTGATAGAGACCCGTGTGAACATTGTGAAGACATGCATCTCCTCTTGATAGCCCATAGTTGTGCAGTGTCTCATGATGAGAGTGGACTGGGTGAATGGTTGAATGTAAGATTCTTTTTTTTGGGGGGGAGGGGTTGTTTTTTGAGACAAAGGTTTCTAAGATTCTTTTTTTGTTTGTTTGATTTTGGTTTTGGTTTTTCGAGACAGGGTTTCTCTGTGTAGCCTTGGCCGTCCTGGACTCACTTTGTAGACCAGGCTAGCCTTGAACTCACAGCAACCCACCTGCCTCTGCCTCCTGAGTGCTGGGATGAAAGGGAATGTAAGATTCTTAACCTTCAAATCTCCGTATGTGGAGCCGGGTGTGGTGGCGCACGCCTTTAATCCCAGCACTCGGGAGACAGAGGCAGGTGGATCGCTGTGAGTTCGAGGCCAGCCTGGTCTACATAGTGAGTCCAGGATGGTCAAGGCTACACAGAGAAACCCTGTCTTGAAAAACAAACAAACAAAATCTCCGTATGTGGACTCTGTGTTGCTGTTAGTTTAATGGCATGGCCTAACAAATATTTATTATTAGGCTTATAGTTACTATGGAAGTATTTTCCCGTTATCAATCAGTAAAAGACACAGACCCCCCTGCTGTATTCTTTTTAGAATGACCTTCACCTGGGGCTATCTTTTACCTCCTGTGCACCCCCCCCCCACATGCCATGACATCTATTTCTAATAATTTCTACTGGGCTACTCACCCCATCCACAATTCCATAAATACTTGCTAATGTTCTCCATCCCCGCCATCCATGCCAATAGGGCTTTGCACTCTCTCCATCTAGCCCATTTCATCTGGTCCGTCTCTTCCTCCTCTGGTACCTGTCTGTTCCCTCCTCTGGTACCTGTCTGTTCCCTCCTCTGGTACCTGTCTGTTCCCTCCTCTAATACCTGTCTGCTTCTCCTTCCCAAGATCCTTCTCTCCCAAAGCCTGCGAACTTTGGCCACACTTACCCTGTAAGTTCCAGGCCAGCCTGGTCTACAAAGCAAGTCCAGGACAGCCAAGGCTACACAGAAAAACTCTGTCTCGAAAAAACAAACAAACAAACAAAAACCAAAAAAGATTTATTTATTATTTATACAGTATCCCACTGCATGTGAGCCAGCACACCAGAAGAGGGCACCAGATCTCATTCTAGATGCTTTTGAAGCACTGTGTGGTTGCTGGGAATTGAACTCGGGACCTTTGGAAGATCAGCCAGTGCTCTTAACCTCTGAGCCACCTCTCCAGCCCAGGTTTAGGCCTTTTAATCAGCCAGTCAGGAATAACTTCTTAGGCAAGGTTAAACAACAATACTTGGGGTATGTGACAGTTTGCTCATAAACAGTAAGAATCTCGGGGGCTGGAGAGATGGCTCAGAGGTTAAGAGCACTCACTGACTACTCTTCCAAAGGTCCTGAGTTCAATGCCTAGCAACCACATGGTGGCTCACAACCATCTATAATGAGATCTGGTGCCCTCTTCTGGCATGCAGGTGTACATGCAGGCAGAGCACTGTATACATAATAAATAAATAAATCTACAAACAAACAAACAAAAGAGCCCCGGACCCTACTCTAACAAGTCTGCCATCAGCAGGAGCCCACAGGAGGAGGTAGTAAAAGAAAAGGTAGGGCAAACCCCAGTAGGCTGGGACTCGAGTCTCCGCAGATGTGTGAGGCCCCCTTCTTCTGAGATCGGAGGCAAGCTGGTTGACGTTGGAATCTTCAGAATTCTAAGGAAGCAAGGTCCTGTTGTGTAAAAAGGAGGGCTGTTTTGAGGCGATGGTGTAACGGGCTTGAGGTGAGAAAGGTGAATCTGGTGAGGGAAAGCATTCAGCTTAGTAGCAGTAGGGATGACCCGGGAGGGGCCCATCCATCTTGGAGAAAGAGGAGTGTGATTGTGATGGCGAGGAGAGAGGAGGACCAGGTCCCTGACATTAACTGGGGGGGGGGGGGGAGCTTGCAAAGGTGTAAAGATGGTATGACAAGGGGGTAAGAAGGTTGTCTAGGAGAGGTGACAGCAGAGACATAAGGCCAGGAAGCAGAATTGGCCATCTACACGAGTTCAAAGGGGGAAATAGAAAGAGGTTTCTTTGGGAGGGCCCTCAGACGCTTGAAAGAGCGTGATAAGAATGTTTCTGAGACAGGCATGGTGCCGCAAGCCTTTAATCCCCCCATTCGGGAGGCTGAGGCAGGCGGATCTCTGTGAGTTCGAGCACAACCTGGTCTACAAAGGGAGTTCAGGAAAGCCAAGGCTACACAGAGAAACCCTGTCTCTCGTAAAACCAGAGAGAGAGAGAGAGAGAGAGAGAGAGAGAGGAGAAGAGAGACACGGACGTGGTAGCACATGCCTTTAATCCCAGCACTGGGGATTAAAGCCCCAAATGTTGTGCCCAGATCACAAGAGCCACAAAAGACCACCAGGACTTGATACTGATGCAAACACAAGAGGACCTTTAATTTTCAACTTGAGCTGGGCTCTGACCATCACCAACATAGTGATATCCAGAAAGACTCCAGAACTCTGAGCTGAGGGTAAATTTATAGGTTCCTATCCCTCCTAGCATGCCCATAGCAGGGGAGTTCCAGCCTAGCAAGCATTCCATGGATCAGCCTAACTGTTAAATCAAACATTTAGTGGCCACATACATTAATACATTTTTAAAAAAGATTTATTTTTTTTATTTTTTATTTTATTATTATTATTATTATTATTTTTTTTTTGGTTTTTCGAGACAGGGTCTCTCTGTGTAGCCTTGGCCATCCTGGACTCACTTTGTAGACCAGGCTGGCCTCGAACTCACAGCGATTCGCCTGCCTCTGCCTCCCGAGTGCAGGGATTAAAGGCGTGCGCCACCACGCCCGGCTGATTTATTTATTTATTTTTATTATGCGGTATTCTGCCAGCATGTGTGCCTGCAGGCCAGAAGAGGACACCAGATCTCATTACAGATAGTTGTGAGCCACCATGTGGTTGCTGGGAATTGAACTCAGGACCTTTGAAAGAAGAGGTAGTGCTCTTAACCTCTGAGCCATCTCTGCAGCCCACATTAATACACTTAAGAGCTGGGCGTGGGGGTACACACCTTTAATCCCAGCATTTGGGAGACAGAAGCAGGAGGATCACTGTAAGTTCGAGGCCAGCCTGATCTACAAAGTGAGTCCTGGACAGCCAAGGCTACACAGAGAAACCCTGTCTCAAAGAACAAAAACAAAACCAAAAACCAACCAAACAAATACACTTAAGATAGTTCACCCCACCATGAATCCCTGAAGCTCACCGACCAACTTAATAGAAGCATAGCTAATTGAGTCTTCTCTATCTGGCCGTTATTGGCTGTTGCTTATATAACCTTGGAGAGAAGCCTTGTGAATGCTGTAACTTTCTACCTTCCTGGGCCTTGTAAATCACAGGGATTTCCTGAGCATGTAAATTGCATACATTTCCTGAGCCTTGTAAGTTGTATAAATTCCCCAAGCCTTGCACATTACATGAGTTTCTCTCCCTGTTCCTGGAGGGAGTGCTTCAATTCAGAGGAAATAACAACAGAACTCTAAGGCTGTCCTGGAACTCTAAACAATCCTCCTGCCTCAGCCTCCCAAATGCTGGGATTACAGGTGATAACCACCATATCCAGCTTCAGAAAAAGCTGTTGACCCACGCCTTGGATCATGTGTGCCCGTTCTTTCCTCCTGCATCTTGCTCTTCGGGTTAACCAAATGTGAATGTAAAAAAAATACTTCAGTAGTGCCTGAGAGATGGCTCCAAATGTTGGCTGCTCTTGCAGAGGACATTGGTTCAGTTCCCAGCACCCATATGGTGGCTTACAACTATCTGTAACTATAGTTCCAGGGGATCTGTGTGATGGCTAAAGAAATTTCATTTTATGCCAAGTAGCCATCTTGGTACACACTACCTGTTTCTCTCTGACTTCAGTCCCTAGAAGGTAACTTCCCAGTATCCCTAACTCAATGACCCCCACCCAAAAGTGTATAGCTGTGACTATCTACTTCTTGCTTATACAAATACTTAGAGTTTTATTTTTTGGGGGGGGCGTCACTTAACTTGGCAGAACAGACCCGTTTTCGCTTGCTTGTTCATACTGAAGGTCACCTTGAGCTTTTCTCCTTTTAAAATCTTTCCCTTACCCCCCTTCTCAAGAAAAATCTCAAATTTGGCTCAGAGATTGTTCATCCTGCAAGCAGCTAATCAATAAATCTTTAATTATAATTGGATCGACTCTATGGTCTTTTCCCAGGGGTTACAAACTCCATAACTTCGGGCACCCTTCTCTAGGCTCCACAAGTACCAGGCATAAGCATGATGTATACCAGGCAGAGGCAGGCGCATCACTGTAAGGTCGAGGCCAGCTTGGTCTACAAACTAAGTCCAGGACAGCCAAAGCTACACAGAGAAACCTTGTCTTGAAAAACAAAACAAAACAAAACAAACAAAACAAACAAAAGTCATGCATGATCCTGGTCATAGTCATAGACACTTGTAATCCCAGTACTGCAGTACTGGTGACACTTGTAACCCTAGTAGGCGTGAGAGCAAATAAATAAATAAATAATAAAAATTACAAAAAAAAAAAGGAAAAAAAATTCCTGTGGAGCCTGTTGGCCCGTCAGCCCAGCCCAGCCAGTGGTAAGCTCCAGGTTCAGTGAGGTGGGGAGTATCTGAGGAAGACACTAGACATCAGACTCTGACCTCCATGCACACGCACGTGTGCCCCCTCTCCAACACACATGCACACAGCACATACGGCATGCACAAAACCTAAAAAAGTCATAAACTGCTTCGTACAGGCATAAAATATTACGAAACTAAGTTGTTTTGTTTGCTGCAGTATTTGAGATTGAATCCACTGCCTCACTAAAGCGAGGCTGCCATATAAAGTTGCTAGTGTTGTTGTTGTTTGTTTTTGGTTTTTTAAGACAGTTTCTCTTGGTTGTCCAGGACTTGCTTTGTAGATCAGGCTGGGCTCAAACTCACAGTGATCCACCTGCCTCTGCCTCACACACACACACACACACACACACACACACACACCGTGAGCCTGTGGAGGTCAGAGGATAACTTGTAGGACTCCTCTTCTTCCACCATGTGGAGCCTAGGCATTGAACTAAGGTCACTGGGCTTGGCTGCAAGTGTCTTTACCTGCTGAATCATTTTACTGTCTCAAGGAAAGGAATTTCATATACAACTAATCATTAACCATTATTAGTCATGCACTGAATTCATAAATTCACTGAACTTACAATCTAAGGACTCAAGGGCTCTGGGTATAAAAGCCTTCTGTGTGCTTGGGACCATGCCCAGTGCTGCAAACCTGATCTCATCCATTTCTCACTAATACCTGGAGGCGGGACAGGGTGGGGCGAGTCCACATCCTCTTTTTCTGGAAGCAGGTCATGGTAGCGTGGAGAGGTTGCTGAAAACGGAACCCTGTTTCTCCGGGCCGGCTCTCTTCCAAGGTTCAGTCCATGAGCAGCGGGGGAGAGTGTATGTGAAGCAGAGGGCTCTCGTTGATCAGTTTGTTAATGAGTTTCCCTCTGAGCCTCTTCTTGTAACATTGTACCTGCACCAAAACACTTTTCACACTGACATTTCTAATTCCCCCTTCTCTCTCTCTCTCTGTCTCTCTCTCATACACACACACACATACACACACACACACACACAGACACAGATTAATGTAACCTAGGTTATTTTATTTTATTTTATTTTATTTTGAGACAACGTTTCTCTGTGTAGCTTTGCCTGTCCTGGGCTCGCTTTGTAGAACAGGCTGGCCTCGAGCTCACATAGACCAACCTGCCTCTGCCACTAGGATTACAGGTGTGTGCCACCACCTGGTTTCCTTTTCTTTCTTTCTTTCTTTCTTTCTTTTCTTTTCTTCCCTCCCCTTTCCTCCCCTCCCCTCACTTTTTTCTTTTCTTTTCTCTCTTTCTTTCTTTTTTTTCTTTTCTTCCCTCCCCTCCCCTCCCCTCCCCCTCACTTTTTTCTTTTCTTTTCTCTCTTTCTTTCTTTTTTTTTTTTTCGAGACAGGGTCTTTTTGTATTAGCCTTGGCTGTCCTGGAGTCGCTTTGTAGACCAGGCTGGCCTCGAACTCACATCAATCCACTTGCCTCTGCCTCCCAAGTGCTGGGGTTAAAGGTGTGAGCCACCACCGCCTGGCTTTCTTTTTCTTTCTTCTTTTCTCTCCTCTCCTCTCTTCTCTCTTCCTTTCCTTTCCCTTCCCTTCCCTTCTTTTTTCTCTCTTCTCTTCTTTTCTTTTCTTTTTTTTTTTCTTTTCTCCTTTCCTTTCTTTTTACCAAGATGGTGCCTTGTCAGGCAGCCCAGGCCAGCTTTGAATTCATTTTGTTCCTGCCTGAGCCTCTTGAGTGCTGGATTTAAGTAACAGGCTGGCGCCGCCTCTGTTGTTATTCTCGACTTCACCATTAGAGGGCGCCGGGACGCAACGCAGCGACTCTAGTCTCCCACGCACGCGCACTTCACCTGCCAGGAAAGCCGTCTGAGGGGCGGGGCGGAGGGCGGAGCCTGATGCCTGCGCAGGCGCAGGCCGGCTTTGTGACGTCAGGCCGCGCGGCCAGGCTAGGGATCCAGGTGGTAGCTCGCGGAGGCGCTTCCCGAGAGTGACGCGCCGACTCAGCTCCCCCGCGGCCCGCCCTCCCGCCGGCCTCGCCGCGGTCTCCCTTGCTCCCTGTGAGCGCTGAGCACTGAGCAGCGGCCCGGGGAGGAGGCCCTGGACGACGCGGCGCGGAGAGGGAGGGCGGGCGGGCAGTGGGAAGCCGCGGGTCTCTATATGGCGACGGCTCTGTCGGGTCTGGCTGTCCGGCTGTCGCGCTCGGCCGCCGCCCGCTCCTATGGGGTCTTCTGCAAGGGGCTGACCCGCACGCTGCTTATCTTCTTTGACTTGGCTTGGCGGCTGCGCATCAACTTTCCCTACCTCTACATCGTGGCTTCCATGATGCTCAACGTGCGCCTGCAGGTAGGTGAGCCGCGCCCTCGGCATCCCTGGGTCGCGCGGCCCTGCCCACCTGGCTCGCCGGCATGCAGGTGCTGGGGGTTCCTGCCATCAGACGGAGGCTGAGTGTGGACCAAACCAAGCATCGTGCATTTCCCCCCTCGTAACCCCATTCTGCATAGACGATGCTTCAAAGGGCAGGTCCCACATCTGGGGGTGGGGTCCAAGGAAGGATGACAGGAAGGTCCCTTAGGACGCTTTGTCCTTAAAAATGACAAATTGTCCTGGCGACCCTGTAGCAGCGAGTTCCTTTGTGATTTTTGCTTCCCAAAACTTCGCGAAGGTTTATTATATTATCCTTGTACCTTTAGACCGAAAGTGAATGGTGTTTTCACCACTGTTTCCGATTCCGATTTATTCTGGCCAGGGGTTAGAAATGGCGATGAGGATGAAGATGAGAGAACGAGATAAAACAAATTCTGAGGCCTGAAACAATTTAGACGTGGGATAACCGCATGCCTGCCTCACCATTCTGGAGGCCGCGATTGCTGGAAATGACTGACATTTCCCTGTCTCTTGAATTACAAAATGCCTTTTTCTAGCAGAGAGGGCTTGCCAATTTGAGTGTTCTGCCTCAAAAAGTAAGAAAGGCTGGGTAGTGAGCTTCCCTTGGATTCTGTTTACACCTTGGAGCGGGGCTCTGTTGGAGGAAGGACTCGGCTCCACCCCTGGGAAGCGTATAATCTTGACAGTATTGGTGGGTTTTTTTGTTTTTTTGTTTGCTTGTTTTTGTTTTTTGTGGTTTTGGAGATGGACCCGGTGGGATCTTTGCATTTCCTATAGGCAAGGGCTCGCCCCTGCCCCAGACTTACTGTACACACGTCGTTCCCTGGTGTACAGAGGAGCCAGTTCTGAGTAGCATACCTAGTTTTTCTGCAGTTGGGTCAAAATAAAGTGTAATAGTCTTGGTGTGTGTGAAAATGGCCTCCGACGCAGGTGGTTACAGACCACGTGAAATTTGAAACCAAGTGTGTAGATCAAAACTGGTGAAAGTGAGTTAAGAAAAACCAATTTTAGGGTCCAAATCGGGATGCTTTTACTTTTCTTTGGGGGTAGGGGTGGCATGTCAGGTGTGTACCATTCCACCTGGTTACGAGGTGCTGCTGGGATCAGCCTTGGGGCTTCCTCCTTGCTAGGCAAGCACTCTAACAAGGGATCTGTACCTCTGCTCCCAAATTAAGATACTTTTGCGTGAACAAGGGCTTGTGGCATCTTAAATGATAGCAGGTCTTGGGGCAGAACCAGCAAACTTTTACAGCAGGTGCCACAAATAAGCAGAGTGTTGGGTGTTGGGAACTGAGATAAACAAGGAAGCCTGTGTTCTTGCTGATCACCAACCTGTAGAAACAAGGCCCCGTGTTCCTGCCAGATCTGGTAACCTTCTGTGAGAGAAATGAGGCATCCTGATTTTTAGACACCAAGTTAGCTCAGAGTTTTCAAGCAAAACAAGCAAAAAACCCAACAACAACAACAACACCTTTGGGGATAAAACAAATACGTTTGCAGTACATGTTTGACCTATCCAGTTCCCACTTTGGAAACTTGGCATCTAGAGTTACATATGATTCATACTTAGTTAGCAAATGACATGAAAAACTACAAGAGATTACTACAAAATATGTCTTGAGGAGCGCGGTGGCTCAAGCATTTAATCCCAGCAGAGGCAGGCGGATCTCTGTGAGTTCGAGGCCAGCCTAAGTCTACAAATTAAGTCCAAAACAACCAGGGCTATACAGAGAAATGCTGTCTCAAAAAGGAAAAAAAAAAAAGCCCCCCCCCCAATGTGTCTCAAATTGCTGTGTTTTGTAACATTAAAAACAACAACAACAGGCTAGGATGTGGCTCGGGTGGTAGACTGCTTGCCTAGTCTGCACAGAATCCGAGGTCTAGTCCCCAGTGCCGCATAAACTGCATGTGGTGCTCCATGCCTGGAATCCTAGCATTGGGGCGGTAGAGGCAGGACAGTCAGGCCTAGGATCATTTTTGACTATGTGTCCAGACCCTGTGTAAATAAACGAAACCTAACAGAACTTCCTCATGTATTCATTTGTTATCTGTACCCTTCCTTAGTCTAAGCTACTCCATTTGCTAGCCTGGACTTTTATGTATTCTCCATCTGTTTCCCACTGGTCAGTTAGAGGTGTCACATACACATCTTACACACACACACACACACACACACACACACACACACACACACACAGGATGCATCTATCTGTGAGTGTCTGCATCCTCTGAAGCAGTTGCCAACGTCTGGCTCCCGTTCTCTGCAAAAGCAGCAAGCATCTCTAACAGCCGAGCCGTCTCTCTGGCTCCCTAGAGAAGTCTTCTAAACATATATGTCATGTCCCGGCATCCTTAAACGTGGCCACAGCGAGGACGTGCTTATCTTTAGCACGTATGGATGTGGCTTCCACTAACCCCTCACCCAGCTCGCACCTCGATGACTGAGTTAGGCCTTATCAGGGTCTCCTCTTTACTCCCTTCTCCCGGGGTACCGGGCATGTCTTCCCTTGCAGGGACGATCTTACAGTTTAGTTCTTTCAGAGGGAACCTTTGTAGTCTTGCACCGGTTTCCTTTGCTGCAGGAGTTTGTTTTATAAGCGATACCCAGTGGCAGATTCCATGCCTGGTGTTTCCTAATTGCGTATCTGTTTGTAGGACAGTGAGATCATCTCTGGAAAGGTGAGTCAGATCCATATTTCATAATAATGGGGAGCGCGCACTGTACTGATGAAAGGCAAGTGCGTTTGAGGGGCGGGAAACGGATCTGTAACGTGTGGAGTGAGCAGTGAATGCAAGCCTATCCATAGCGCGTAGCAAGGGCAGTTCCATGGGTTCCAGAGCAAGTCATGATTTGGGTCCAGCCAGCTTTAGAGAAAGAAGCTGAGGGGAGCCAGACACAGGCTGGGTCAAGTGGGCCCAGGTAATGCGCTTTCACCAAGTGCTTTGGGAATGTCTTTTTTGTTTTCTTCTGAGACAGGGTCTTGCTGTGCAACCGTGGCTGGCTCGAAACACTGTAGAATTCCTTATGTAGACCAGGCTGGCCATAATTCAAAGAGACCTGCTTGCCTCTTCCTCATGGCCCATTTACCACTGCCCAGCTAGAAGAGGATTTTGTTTGTTTGTTTGTTTGTTTTTCGAGACAGGATTTCTCTGTGTAGCCTTGGCTGTCCTGGACTCACTTTGTAGACCAGGCTGGCCTCGAACTCACAGCGATCCACCTGGCTCTGCCTCCTGAGTGTTGGGACTAAAGGTGTGTGCCACCCCGCCCGGCTTAGAAGAGGATTTCTAAGACCCCTGTAAGGGTTTTAGGCTTGATCTTGGACCTGGCCAAATGCAGCCTTTTCATGCTGGGGGAGGGAGGTGTTTTGGGTTACAATGCCATACCTGCAATCAATCAATCTCTCTCAGACTCTCTCTCTCTCTCATCACTACTGCACAGCTTCATACTTGAAACCTTTACATCTGCTGCTTTAAGCTCCCCTGAAGGCTTCAGGGCTTTTGTTCTTCGTGAGAAATCACTAACTGAACCTAACTTTAGGGTTTAATTATTCTGACCTTTGGGCAAAGGAAAGCGCAATAAGAAGTAGTCTGACTAAAGGGGACGCTTGAGCAGCTCACAGCCCTTTTCCCTTCAGCATACTGTTCCCTTCCTCCATTATGGGGGAACTGGAATGTGTTTAAAAGATTGGGCCCTACAGAACTTGTTTTCTCCTGTATTTAAATCTCTTGTTCAGGGGCTGGAGGGATGGCTCAGTGGCTAAGAGCACTCTGCTCTTCCAGAGGTCCTGAGTTCAATTCCCAGCAAGCACATGGTGGCTCACAACCATCTATAATGGGGTTTGATGCCCTCTTCTGTCATACATGCAAATAGAACACTTAAATAAATAAATAATAAATATTAAAAAAAAAATAAATCTCTTGTTCATACGGCATTTGGGGTCTCCCTTACCCCTTTGGCAGTCCTGGGTATGGAATCCAAGGCCTCGTGCACACTAAACCTGGGTGTTCTTGCAGAGGACCTGGGTTCCTTTCCCAACACCCACAAGATGGCTCACAACCATATGTAACTCCAGTTCCGGGTCTGTAGGCACCAGGCGAACATTCATACACACAGAACAAATCTTTAACAAAAATTTTTATTTTTAATTTTTGTGTATGGATGCTTTGTCTGCATTTATGTGCACCGTGCTTGCCCCCGGTGCCTGTGGAGGCCGGAAGAGGGGATCAGATCCCTCGGAACTGGATTTGCAGGCAGTTGTGGACTGCCATGTGATTGCTGGGAATTGAACCCCAGTCCTCTGAAAGAGCAGCCCTTGCTCATATCTGCTGAGTCATCACTCCAGCCCACAAATAAATAAATCTTTAAAAACAAACCAGTTTGTGGCCAGTGAGATGGTTAAAGGTGCTTGCCACCAACTTTGGCAGCCTGAGTTGGAGCCCCAAGACCCACATGATCAAGGAATGAATGACTCCTGAGAGGATTGTCCCATGACAGAAGTGACTCCACACACAAACACTTGTATCCTCCCATTCCTCCCTCCCTCCTGCTTTCACCCTTTTCCCCTCCCCTAGGTCTATGACCGAGGGGGGGTAACAAAAAGTTTTTAAAAAGTACTGTTTGCAAACAAATCGTGTGTGTGTGTGTGTGTGTGTGTGTGTGTGTGTGTGTGTGTGTGTGTGTGTGTGTGTGTGTGTTCCCAGCTACTTGGGAAACTGAGACAGGAAGATCACTTGAGTCCAGAAGAGTTGGGGGGCGCGCACGTGCGCGCACACACACACACACACACACACACACACACAGAGAGAGGTCAACCTTGGGTGTCTGTTCTCAAGTGCAAGCCTCTTAATACTTTTGAGACAGGGTCTCTCATTGGCTTTAAGCTCACTAATTGGACTAGATTGGCTGGCCAGGGAGCCCGAGGGATCCTCCTGTCTCCAGCAGTTCTCCATGTCTAGCTCCGCGCACGCTGGGATGCTAAGCACATGACAGCTCACACAGCTTTTTTCTGTGAACTCTGGGGGCTGGAGCTCAGCTCTCACGCTTGCGTGGCAAGTGCTTCACTGACTGAAGTGCCTCCTCAGCCAGTTTGTGGTCAGTGTGGGCAACACAGTGACAAGATCCCTGTCCCAAAATAGAAAAAGGATCGGAGAGACTGCTCTTGGAGAGGAGTGGAGGTTCCTATCCAACACTGATGCTTACACTCAGTAGGCCAGGACAGCTTGTAATTCCTGCTCCAGGGGACCTGTTGAGTTCGTCTGGCCTCTGAGGGCACTGTACTCACAAGAACATCCCCTTCCCACCTTAAAAATAAAATCCCCCCAACCCTCCTGCTGGATGTGGTGGCGCATACCTTTAATCCTAGCACTCTGGAGGCCTGAGGCAGGTGGATTGATGTGAGTTCGAGGTCAGCCTGGTCTACAAAGCAAGTCCAGGACAGCTAAGGCTACATTGTCTTAAAAAAACAAAAAATAAAATAATAAATAAATAAAACAAACCCTCCCCCAAATAAAGCCAGGCAATCTTTAATTCCAACACTTGACAGGCAGAGGCAGGTAGACCTCTGAGTTCTAGATCAGCCAGGGCTACAAACAAAAAAGAAAAGGAAAAAAGTGCTGCTTTTAAGTAAGCCTCAGTCTTCTGAGGTTTTAGCTTCTCAGTTTTTCACACAGCATGGGAATACAGATGGTGGGAAGTGAGAATCTATACCAGTCACCCATAGTAAAAGCTATGTGGGTGGGCCCTAGTAGCACACACCTGGAATCCCCGTACATGGGAGGTGGAAACTGGAGGATCAGGAGTTCGAAGCCAGCCTGGGCTACACGAGACCTTGCCCCTCTCCAACCAAGAGTTAAAAATTAAAAATATCTAGTAGTTAAAAACAAAACGAAACTGAGTGTTGATGGCACACACCTTTGGTGGGTGGCTCTCTTGAGTTATCCCATGAGAAGCATGGAGCAAATGTCTTAGCCCCAGGTGACCCAAAAAGAAGGCCAGAAAAGGACGAAGAAAAGACGGTGAGAATCACAGACCTTGTTTTGCCTGCTGCTGCTTTCTCCCTTCTGCCCTATGCTCAGCAACCCTTCTATGCTCTTAACCACTCCGCTCCTTGTCTCCCTCTTCCTCCCCTTCCCTCTCCGAGTCCCCCCTCCCCCCCCCCCCACTCCCCTTTTGTTGAGACAGGGTTTCTCCCCTGGCTGTCCTGGAACTGGCTCTGTAGACCAGGCTGGCCTTGAACTCAAGAGATCTGCCTGCCTCTGCCTTGACTTAAAGGCATGTGCCACTACCCACCCAGTTCCTTTCCTCTGCTTTAGTTTTGGGGATTGGACCCACAGCCTCTTGTCCACTGAGCTACATCCCTGGCTCCTTGCTCCAATCTCCTCTTTCTGTTATATCTTAATTGTTCTGTGTGCATGTGTGCCTGAGTGTGTCCATGTGCCCACAGGATGTCATATGGCTGTGTGGATGTCAGTGCACTACTTGCAGGAGTGTCTTGTCTCCTACCATGTGGGTCCTGGGGCTTGAACTCAAAAGACATCAGGCACGATAGCAAAGCACATTTCCCCACTGAGCTTTCTCACAGGCCACAGCTGCTCTTTCTCCTCTCTCTTCATGGGCTTTAGGGCCCTCTCACCACTTGGACATCTTTTCCCCCTTGTGTTTAATAAGTCTTTGCTTTACCAAGCATTGTGCTACAGCCTGGAATCCAGCATAGAGAGATGCTAAGCGAGAAAAAATTCATAATGAACATGAACCCGCATCTCAAAAGGCCAAAAAATAAAAAATAAGAAAGTATCATACTAGTTAAGTGTATAATTCAGGGAAGTTAATACCTTTCCGTATCGGGTGCTGTCACCTCCCCATTCTCAGAGCTGCTACTTCACATGGAAGTCTCCCTCTTCCGAGGGGGGAGGGAAGCTGGCTGGCATCCGAATAAATCAGAGGACCTCACTGATAAGCGGACACTTTAGTAAAACCTTGGTAGAGGTGTTGCCTCATTCATGGCTGGGTATGAGGATTACAGACCGTGGACAGAGGGCAGAGCTGTCACCAGGACCCACACCTGGGGTGAGCCTGGAACAACAGGAAGCTGGAGGCTGGGGTAGTGAGCCAGGAGGAGCGTGGTAGATTTGTGCAGAACGCATTGGAACAGCTCCCTTTTTGCTTTTTCTTGGTAATTTAGAGGGGCGGGGGAGTGTGTGTGTGTGTGTGTGTGTGTGTTGGTTAGAGGTTGTTTTGTCTGAATCAGCTCTCTCTATAACGTTGGTCCTGGGGATCAAATTTGGGTCATCAGGTTTGGCAAGAAAGTGCCTTTACTTGCTGAGCCATCTCACTTGGCCCAGCACCTACATTCTTTCTTTCTTTCTTTCTTTTTTTTTTTTTAATGTGTGTGTGTGTGTGTGTGTTGATGCAGGTGCCTGTGGAGGCCACAAGTAGGATGTTGGATCCTCTGGAGCTGGAGTTACAGTGTGGGTGCTGGAACCTGAACTTGGATCCTTTCCAGGAGCAGCAAATGCTCCTGTCCTCAGAGCCATCTATTTCTCCAGCCTCTTTCCTGTACTCTGGACTTGCTTAGTTGTTTTGAGACAGCCTCACCAGCCTGACCTAAAACTCATCTTAACAGCTTCGGCTACTGGGATTTCAAGCCCTTTGCCCTGTCCTCCTAAGTCCTGGGGTCACAGGCTAGTGCCGTCACGGGAGCCTCCTTGACCCGTGGGGTCACAGGCTAGTGCCATCATGGCAGCCCCCTTGACCTGTGGGGTCACAGGCTGGTGCCATCACAGCAGCCCCCTTGACCTGTTTCAGAACGATATGTTTCTGAACGAGTTTTAGAAATAACTGTGTGTGGTTCAGGCAGATTTTACAGTATATGGATCTGGGGCTGCGGAAAAGGTGAGACCCGACACCAGAGGTTGTCCTTGACCTTCACATGTGCGCTCACGCATGTGCCCATCACACATATAACGACTGTTTTAAAGTATGTGAACTCATTCTATTTATTCTAACGTTAGAAGACATTTATCATATTTAAGGTGATGGGGACACACAAGTGTAAAACTGCTTACTGCTTTCTTCTGGGCCTGCACTTAGCATGTGCTGGGCTCTGGGCTCCAGCCCCAACCTGTCTGTTCTTGGAGAGGGAAGACCCAGTTTCTTCCCCTCCTGTTAGTATTGCAAGGATGCAATAAAATTGAGTAAGCATGAACTCCTTCTACCTGCACAAGAATGAATGCAGAGGAGCTGGGACTGTAGCTCAGCAGGGGTGAGGCCCTGGTTTAACAGCGTGGGCTCGGGGCTGAAATGACCACCCACAGAGTGGAAGAAAGCATTTCTTGGCAAGTGAATTTGGTAAAGGGTTAATATCCTGAATAGAGAAAGATTTCTTACAATTAAAAAGAAATAGAATGAAAATTGAGCAGCCCAATCCAGTTATTGGCAAAGTGCTGGAATAGAGATTTAGCTAAGAAGGCACACAGATGTCCTTGAGAAGATCCTGGGCTCTGAGAGAAAGCAGATTTCAGGAGCAGTGGGAGGCCACGTTACACCTGTTAGGATGGCTGGTGTTACGGCAGAGGGTGGGGGGAAGGGTTGCAGAAATAGATGTTGGTATAGGTATGTGCCCTCAGTACTTGTGTGCTGCTGGTGGGGGTGTAAAATGCTTGGCTGTCATGAGAGCCTGGTGGTTCTTCACACAGTGGACCGTGGACTTAACGCACAGTCTAGTAAGTCTAAGAGGTTTGAAAACGGTTTAAAGTCCAGTGCTCCAGTCTTAGTAAACAGTGCCCCAAAGGCGGCAGCAGCAAGACTGTGGACAGGGGAGTGGATAAATATTGCCCTGGGAATGTGGCCTGGCTGGAAGAGACCTTGTCTACATGCCCTGAGCCCTGGGTCTCATCCCGAGGCAAGGTGTGCTAGGCCTGTAGTCCCAGTACACAAGAAGTGGACTCAGGAGCATCAGGAGTTCAAGGTCATCTTCAGCTATATAGTCACTTGAGGTCAGCCTCACTTTTTTTTTTTTTTCCAAGACAGGGTTTCTCTGTGTAGCCTTGGCTGTCCTGGACTCACTTTGTAGACCAGGCTGGCCTCGAACTCACAGCGATCCGCCTGCCTCTGCCTCCCGAGTGCTGGGATTAAAGGCGTGCGCCACCACGCCCAGCTCCAGCCTGCCTATTTGAGACCCTGCCTTCACCATAGATAGACAGATGATTTATAGATAGATAGATTTTAAAAGAAAGGATAAGTTAAAGACACAGTCCTGAGAACCCTGTAGACCTTTCCCTGCCTTCTCTACTATGAGCATACTACTTGGATGGCCTCAGTTTCTTCCACCCTGTGCTTTTCCACTGCTGGATCCCTCTTTGAATCTATTAATAGTTGCCACTTCTGCAGATCATCTTCAGTTGGCTGCTGCACCTTTGGGCTGTTGTCACTATCTGACAATGAATAATGCTGCTGTGGGCATCTTTGTACACATTTGTATGTGTGTGGTTGTGTGGAGCATGTACATGAGTGTGGGTGCATGTACCCAAGCGCACACTGAGATAGCTTCTCACTGAACCGGAAGCTCACTGTCTCAGCAAGCCTTGCTGACCAGCCACCGCTGGGGATTTTGTCCCGGAAGTCCTGGGGTGACAGGTGCTCATGTGGCCACACCTACCGTTTTGGGGGTGTGTTTGTTTTAAGTGTGAGGGATTTGAACTTGGGTTCCCATGCTAGCACAGGAAGTGCTGTTACCCCCTGAGCAATCTTCCCAGCCCTGCTTTGTTTATTGAGACAGGGTTTTCTGACCTCCACTCTGACTTTATACCCAGGCTGTCTTGGAACTTAGCCATGTATTTTTACACAGGTCTTGAACCCAAGATGGTTCTTTTGCCTCAAGCCCCTGAGGCACTAGTCACCCATACCTAGCTGTTACTTGAAGTTTTAAAAAGTCTGTTCCATTAATTACTTTTTCTAAAAGTTTTGTTTGTTTATTATGTATACAGTGCTCTGTCTGCATGTATACCTGCAGGCCAGAAGAGGGCATCAGATCACATTATAGATGGTTGTGAGCCATCATGTGGCTTGCTGGGAATTGAACTCAGGACCTCTGGAAGAGCAATCTGTGCTCTTAACCTCGGAGCCGTTTCTCCATCCCCAATTAAAGAATTTTTTTTTAGCATGTTATATTTTGGCTTTGAGAGAGGGGAGGTTTGAGACAGGAGCTCATTGTATGGTCTAGGATGGCCTTGAAATAGAATTTTTCTTGCCTCATCCTCCCAAGAGCTGGATTCAAAGTATACCATGGTACTCACCCTGAAAATCATTTTAAAGGTTTATTTCTATTTTATGTGTATGTGAGTGCCCACAGTTATGTCTGTGCCCCACATTGCATCCCTGGTCCTCAAAGGCCAGAAGAGGGTGCAGATTCACGGTAACTGGAGTAACAGGTGGTTGTAAGCAGCCATGTGGGTGCTGAGTTCAAACACCAGTCTTCTGCCAGAGCAGCAAGGGGTGAACCCTCTGTCCAGTCCCCTGAAGTTTATTTTGTGGAGTCAAAGACAGGGTTTCTCTGTGTTATCTTGGCTCTCCTGGACTCGCTTTGTAGACCAGGCTGCCCTCGAACTCATAGTGATCCACCTGCCTCTGCCTCCCAAGTGCTGGGATTACAGGTGTGTGCCATCACACCCAGTACTTAACAATCTTTCTTGATATTTGATGTTTGTTATCACTAGAAAATCCTTACCAACCCCAAGGATATGAGGGATTCACATATATTCTGGTGCTGTTACTTTATATGCTTTTGAGATAGAATCTTACCATGTAGTCCATGCTGGCCTCACACTGGGGAGCCTCCTCCGTACCTGGATTACAGTCATGTACACCATACTTGTAACTTGGTGTGTGTGTGTGTGTGTGTGTGTGTGTGTGTGTGTGTGTGTGTGTGTGTTTGAATCAAATCAAAGGCGTAGCCAGCTGTGGTGGTGCACACTAGCACTTGGGAAGCAGAGGCAGGCTGATTTCATTGAGTTCAAGCGTAGCCTTGTCTACCTACATAGTAAATTCTAGGCATAGTAAGACCCTGGTCTCAAAAACAAAACAACCAAATCAACTAAGAGGTCTGTGCGTACAGTACAGGCTAAAGGGCTCTCCCATTGGGCTTTCCTCCTGTCCCTCCGTATTGATTTTGAACCCTAAGCTGGCCCTCGGACACTAAATAATTGAGGATGACCTTGAACTTCTGCTCCTCCTTTCTCTGCTCTGTGAGTGCTGAGAGGACAGTCGTGCGCCACCACACCAGGTTCACTTTAACTTTCAGAGGCCAAGGGCAACCTCCAACGTCTTTCCTTAGGTGCTGTTCATCTTGTTTCCTAAGACAGTCTAGTCTCTGTCACTGGCCTGGAACTTGCTCAGTAGGCTAAGCTGACTGCCCAGCAAAACTCTTGGACTTGCCTGCCTCCACCGTCCTACTGCTTCCTCTTGGATTATAGGACTGGAATTGAGGTCTTTCTAGCCCTTATTTTCATTTTAATTAAAAAATTTTATTTGTGGGTGTATGTCCACAGCAGCCAGAAGAGGATATTGGCTCCCTCAATGCTGGACTTTTAGGCAGTTGCGAGTTGCCTTTCTTGGCTGCTGGGGACTGAACTTGCTGCCCCACTGAGATGCCCTTCTCTGTTGTGGTTTCTTTTCTGCCTTCGCTTTACCAAACATCCCAGCAGCCTATCATTTATTCCCCGAGACACTGGGCTGCTGCCACTGCCGCTGCCTGTGGGATGCTGGCTGGAGAGGCTGCTCTCTGCTTTCTCACGCTGAGCCCACAGCCCCACTGGAGGAAGGACACCAGGTTGCCCAGCTCCCCAAGAGCTGGGTGTATAGCTTCTCTATTGAATGTGCTTTTGAGCAGATGTGTGGCCAGGAGACAAGGCGTGGCTGTGGGACACAGATGCTTGCCTAGTCAGTGGAAGAAACTCAGTGATGTATCCTTTCTGTGGTCATGAGTCAGCTTCCCTTAGAAGGGTGGTGGTGTCTTTCCTCATCCTCCGTAGTGTGGGCCCAGCCAGGGCCCAGCCGTACCACAGTCCACTTACCCACGCTCCACACCTGCGGGCAGGCTAATCTTAGAGTGTGTGCTGGAGCCATCAGCACCCAGGATCCTGCTCCCTGGCCCATTGTCCTGCCCTTAGGACTAGCCTTCCTAGCTTGCTTTGGAAAGTATCGGGGGCAGGATATTTTTAGGTTACAAAGCAGTGGTAGTCTGGATTGTCAGGTGCCTGAGGCCATTAATAGCCTGGGTTAGGGAAGGTGAGGAGACAGGCATCCGGCAGGACGGCAGCTGCCTAACTGGGTCAGGCCTATTGTCATCTGGCAGGTTGGCCGCCTCATACAGGGCAAGGGCTTGTGTGATGCCTTCTCCTGACTGCCATGCGGATCTTGGACGTACCTGGGAGCCTTTGCTCCCACTGCTCTGTTATGTTCTCTTAGCATCTTCACATGGCGAAGGGAGTGGATATTGAGGGGCTGACTCCCCCAGTGTTGCATTTTACTTTTCCCTTGAACTTGGAAATAAACCCTCCTCTGTCAGTGTTTTGCTGGGCAGGTTTGTTTGCTGTAACTTACCAGTGTTGCTTCTTTTGTGGACTTCACATGGATGGGTGTTGGGGGCGCTATAAGACCTGGCCCAAAGGGGTTAATTGTGTTTTTATATAAACACAGAGCAGAGTAAGGAGGATCTTGTTTGTTTGCTTGTTTGTTTGTTTTTACTTTTTTAAATTTATTCTTGTTTTTTTGTTTTTTTTTTTGTTTTTTTTTTTTTGAGACAGGGTTTCTCTGTGTAGCCTTGACTGTCCTGGACTCAAACTCACAGCAATCTACCTGCCTCTGCCTCCCAAGTGCTGGGATTAAAGGCGTGCGCCACCACACCTGGCTTGTTTGTTTGTTTGGGTTTTTGTTGTTGTTGTTGTTTTATATATGCTTTATTCACATATTTGCCTGTTTGAGTCAGGGTATTATGTAGCTCAGGCTTGTTACAGTATTTTGTATCCGTTCAGCCTACAAAGCAAATAACTGACACAAAGCAAATAACTGAAACGTACTTTAAACCAGGCAGAGTCTGAACTGATTCTAATCTACTCGTAAACTAAACAAACTACTCTAAACCTTATAACATACATATATTCTAAACACTTGCCGCTATGACCCCTGGGCCAGTCTACATCCAGTTCCCACCGTCCTCCAACCGTCAAAAAACCTCTTCCCACTTCAGCAGTCAAACTTTTCTCCTCCCTTCCAGGAAGTCCCGCCTTCCACTTCCTGTCCTTCTGCCCAGCTGATTGGCTAAACAGCTCTTTATTGACGATTGATACATTCATTTAGTATTCTTCCACAATGGCTGGCTTCAGACCTTCACTGGCGGTCCTCCTGGCTTCCACCTCTGTGCTGTAAGCCCATGCTGGTCTGGAGTTCGTTACAGAGCTGGGCTGACCTATGACAGTGGTCAGTGCTCCCACTCTCTGGCTTCTGTTCACTCTGTGTTTGTGGATACTTCATGTGTGTGAATGTTTTAACAATCTTCTGTCACAGATTTTCATTTGATTATCTTTTCCAGGTTCATATTGAGATCCACTGAAGGCCACCCCTGACTGATAGGCATCACCCGGCTCGCTGCATCAGAGGGCGCAAAACATGAGGGGCGGAAGAGGGGCCTTGGGTGTTTGCCTGACCAATGTAAGGCAGTCACAAGGAGGTGACCTGGACAGACTATCATGCGGCCTTAAGAAAAGAAGTCAGAAGGGGAGCCCCAGCCCATCAGCCGTGCCTTTCTGGACAGACCAGCCTGCAGCAAATACCGATGGAAAATCACAGGCCACGGTGGCAGCATCTTTGGAAGTGACACATGACCAGAGCAAGGCCAACCTCACACTTCACAGTGGCTACAAAGTGCTTCAGTATCTGAAGGGGTCAACGGGAAGAGAGTCGCCTCCAGTGGCCCCTGTAAGCAAGGCTGTGGCTCTGTTCTCTGCTCCTTCGGAAGAGCATCTAGCTGGGGTGTCCTTTGGCATTGTGGAGGCACTGGGAAGTGACTGGCCAGGAAGAGGGCCCAGAGCCACAGACAGCCGTGCACAGTACCCCAAAGGAGAGTCCTGGGTGTCAGGATGGCCAGGCCATCCAAAACTGAGAGAAATGGGATTCCTGAAAGGTGAACCGCTAAGCGCTATCCCCGAGGGGCTGGGCACCGGGTTGGAACTGCCTTACCCATATTCTGAGCTGTGCCAGCTGCCATGTGCTTATGCCCAGTACGAAGCTCTGCCAGAAGAAGAGACGAGATGTGTGTCCCTTGACCATGTAAACCCCGTGTTTTCAGAGCAAACAGTAGGGTCCGAGAATGCGCTTGCAAGTATTTCAGATGATCTGCAGGTAGTCCTGGGGTCACTGGCTGTGCAGTCCTCCAGGGTAGCAAGTCTCAGCTGCCATAGTTAAGGTGCAAGCAGAACAATAAAAATAGCAGAGTAATTTTAAAGGTTGTCTTACACTTTCTTTTGCATTAAGTCTGGCACATGCTGCAGCCATTCGGTTCCTGCTCCGATTCCTGTGGCCAGACACCTTGCCAGTTGATGCAGAGGGACATCTTTTGAGCGTGTTTTTAATCGTTTCAGAAAGACACTCAGAACTGGGAAATAATTAACTGTCTCTTGGGTATGCAGCTTATAATGTCCACTCCTTAAATGACCTTTATAAAAATTAACAAAGTACAAAGAGAGAGTTACTTTGGGGGGAAAAAGTCTTCATTTAAAAGAGATCACAAGTTCTGGATCTGTGAAAAGGAAAATACTTCATTTGTGATCTCTGTTTTGTCAGCAGATAAATCTTAAACTCTCCTGTGATTTAAAATTATCCTAAATTTAATACTGCAACTTCTCCAAAGTGCCTCCATTGAAAAACTGCAATTCATACAGAAGGTGAGGAGCCTGCGAGAAAGGACATTTGCTGGCTGGTCTCAGAGACTATAAAACGCAGAACTGGTAAGACTGGACGTGGCCAGAGCGAGGCTCACAGGAGGTGCAGAGGACAGCTCCCGTCAGACAGCCAGAGGTGAGCGGCGACAGGCGGCATCTGGGATGCTTGCCTTGAGAGTGGCTCTCCGCAATGAAGACCTCTGCGCCCAATGGCTCTCCTCTGATCAGTCATCCGGAAGGACGCGTTCGCTTTAAGATCTTTTTCTCTGAAGTGACTCTCCCTTTGTGGCTTGTTGATAAGTTTAATAAAGGTCATGTAGAGAGTGGACGTCTTTAAGCCTCCTACCCAAGGGATAGTTAAAAACAGCCATGGGGGTGGGGGCTGACTGTATATGTCATTTATATTGTGTGCTAAATTACTATATGCCATGGGCTATTTTAGTGTTTTGGGAAAATAATAAAATCTGTCCTTTAGCATAATAAATGTTTTATTTTGTGTGTGCGCTTATATTCTCGTCTTTTTGTTAATGTCGTCATCTTCCTGATGTTTAATCATCTTTAGCACTGGGTGGAAGATGTTGCTGTTGAGCTCAAGGATCAGCTTGAAGAAAGTCGACACAAAGATGGATTGGAATTTTCCCCGTCTTCCTCCTTCCCCTTCCCCTCTTCCTCCCTTCCTCCTCCTTCCCTTCCCCTCTTCCTCCCTTCCTCCTCCTTCCCTTCCCCCTTCCTCCTTTCCTCCTCCTTCCCCTCCCCCCTTCCTTGAGCTCTTGAGCCCCTTTTCTCTCTCTCCAGATTCTGAATTAATGCTTTGAGGCCAAGTATGGTACCAGACACCCAGCACTCAGGAGGCTGAGGCCTGAATTCCAGGTCAGCCTGTGCCGTTTCATGAGTTCAAACACAGCCTGGTCTATGAATTCAGTTCTAGACCAACCTGGAATCCAAAGCAAGACTGTCCCAGGAGACAGAAAGGGGGCTAGGGAAGCAGCAGCATGCTTTCTGTGCAAGCCTGGACTGAGTTTGATTCCTAGAGCCCATGACAGCCGCCCATCATGCTGCGATTGTTACAGTACCAGGAGGGGGGTTGAGTCCCAGGAACTTGGCCAGCAGGTCTAGCCTAATTGGTAAAGTGCAGACTAGTGAAAGAGCCTGTCTGAAAAAAGGTGGGTGGCTGTGGGAGAGAGGGACACCTCAGGCTGATCTGGCCTACACACACCTGCCTGAGCATCGTCCCCACCTGAGCCTCCAGGTGTGCAGGGTCCTTGCCAAGCAATCATCTCCGGTTGGGTGAGGTGGCACACACGTGACCCTGGCACTTAGGGTTTTTTGTTGTTGTTTTTAAGACAGGGTTTCTCTGTGTAGCCTTGGCTGTCCTGAACTTGCTTTGTAGACCAGGCTGGCCTTGAACTCACAGTGATCGCCTGCTTCTGCCTCCCAAATGCTGGGATTAAAGGCGTGCGCCACCATGCCCAGCGACCCTGGAACTTGGAAGGCAGAGATGCGGAAGTGTCTAGAGGTTAGGGCTAGCCTGGGCTAGATGATAGACTCCAAACACCAAGAAAGCTGGACATAGTGCCTCACAGCTGTAATCCCAGCATTCAGAAGCAGAACAAAGGAACAAAACCAGGCATATGGCTTCAAAGAAGGCCTTTTATAAACATTTGAGAGAAATAGTACAGAAATACGGTTCTTCAGAACCCATAATCCTAGCACTCCTGAAGCAGAAGGGTTGGTTGCTTTTGTGGTTTTGAGTTTGAGGCCAGCCTGAGCTGTATACAATGTTCTATATGTATACAATTATGTATACAATGTTCTGCCTGCCATGTGTGCCTGCCCACCAGAAGAGGGCATCAGATCACATTATAGATAGTTATGAGCCACCATGTATGTGGTTGCTGGGAATTTGAACTTGGGGCCTCTGGAGGAGCAGACAGTGCTCTTAACCTCTGAGCCATCTCTCCAGTCCTGTAGCCCAGGCATGGCTTAAACTCACTGTTGGCTGAGGACCTAGAACCCCAGGTGCTGGGGTGAGAGCACTGTGTTTTATACAAGTATATTCCAAACTCTGTATTGTAACTGGAAAAGTTAAAGTTGGGGGTCGTCTTATATACCGGAAAAAATGGTAGCTGTGGATGACCTGCAACTCCACCTCTTCCTCTGGAGTGCCACAACTACAGGCCTGGACCATTACACCTGTGTTGGCCTTGGGGATGAACACAAGGCCTCCAGCATGCCAGGCAAGAAATCAGTTCCTAGGCTTCTGTGTTGCTCCACATCCCCTACAGCTGCTGCCCTCAAGAACCAAACAATACATTTATTTTGCTTTTAGCAGCTATGCCTAGTAGAAAATGTCGGGCTTGTTATTCACATCTGGAGATCATGATTTCCTTTCTTGAAAACAATTGGCACGAATGACGAGGTCTTGAAGTCATTAGGTGGTTGCAAGGCTGTGGAGGGTAAAAAGTAAGTTAAAAAACGCACATGGGTAAATTGGCCTGGTGAGAGGGCTCAGTGGTTAAGTCGCTCACCGCCAAGCCTGACAGCCTGAGTTCACATGTGGAAGGTGAGAATTAGTTCCTAAAAATTGTCCTCTGGCCTCCCTGCACAAATAGTAAGTGAATAAATAAATACAGTTAATCTGGAGAATCCTACAGAACAATTCTGTTATGTCTGAGTAGTCAGTCTATATTTGTGCCTATACGTAAAACCAAGTCGCATAACGATCTATTATTGGCCGGGCGTGGTGGCAAACTCACTTGTAATCCCAGCACTCGGGGAGGGAGAGGCATGGGGATCGCTGTGAGTTCGAGGCCATCCTGCTCTACAAAGAGTCCAGGATAGCCAGGATTACGCGGAGGAACCCTGTCTTCAAAACAATGATTTTGTTGTTTTAAATGAAAATTCCAAATTGTTCTATTTTACCAGGAGCCATGTGTTAGAGTGAAAAACCTGTTAGCTCAGAGAGGCAGAGAAAGCACCAGCTGCCCTTCCTACTCAGCCCATGTCCTGATGGAAAAGGCCAAAAAACCCAAGGCCAAAGGCTTGCTAGCCCAAAAAGCCAAAAGGCCAAGGAGGTGAGGAGCTAGAGCCAAAGAGTGTTGCTTCTACATGCTGGTTTTTTTTTTTTTTTTTTTTTTAATATAGTTAAAAAAAAAAAAAAAGATTTATTATGTATACAGAGCTCTGCCTGCATGTGTATCTGCGCACCAGAAGAGGGAACCAGATCACATTATAGATTTTTGTGAGCCATCATGAGGTTGCTGGAAATTGAACTCAGGACTTTTGGAAGAGCAACCAGTGCTCTTAACCTCTGAGCCATCTCTCCAGCCCTACACGCTGTCTTAAATACCCCTCAACTCAGCCGGGTGGTGGTGGTGGTGCACACCTTTAATCCCAGCACTCGGGAGGCAGAGGCAGTTGGATCTCAGTGAGTTCGAGGCCAACCTGGTCTACAAAGTGAGTCCAAAACAGCGAAGGCTACACAGAGAAACCCTGTCTTGTGGGAGGGGGGAACCCTCAACTCAAAGACTCAAAAGACTCTCTTAACTCTTTAGCTCCTGTCAGCTGGTTTCTTGCTCTGTCTCTTGATCTAGGGTTAATTGTATTAAATCCTGTGTACAGAAAGCTCTTCAAATAAAGGTGTGTACTAGAGCTGTCTGAACCATACCTTAATCACCTGTCTACAATAAACAAAGTTCTTGGGTTAAAGGTGTGTTAGGGCTCAACCATGCTAAACAAAAGACAGGTTTTTACAGTCACAATCTCTGGGATCAAATATCCTGCAACATTATTTAATACAAGTATTCCTTTTTAAGAAATTATTAAATATTTCTTGTGTGCATGAGTGAGCGGGTGTGTGCTACAGTGCTAGTGTGGAGGTCACTATAATTATGTGTGTGTATATGTTATCAAAACTCATCAGTTAAGAGGCGTCTAATTTTCATTTGTACTTCAAACTCAACCCTTCATTAAAGAGCTATTTGTACAATTAAAAAAAAAAGAAACCTGAGGAGGAATGAGAGGCAGAGACGGGTGGATTTCTGAGTTTGAAGCCAATTTAGTTTATATAGTTCGAGGCTAGCCAAGACTACATAGTAACCCAGTCTCAAAAAAAAAAAAAAAAAAAAAAGTTTTCTTAAAAGTTCTTTCATTACAGATGTGTGTACATGCACATGGCCTTGCACAGAGGTAGAGTCCATGGGACAACTTACGGGAGTCACTTCTCTCAGACATACGGGGTCCAGGGATTGAACCGGGCTTGGTGGTGGCAAGCCCGTGCTGACAGGGGAACTCTGTCTCAAACCAGGTGTAGTGGCGCACGCCTTTAATCCCAGCACTCTAGAGGCAGAGGCAGGTGCATTTTTGTGAGTTTGAGGCCAGTCTGGTCTACAAAGAATCCAAGAAACTCTGTCTCAAAAAACCAAAAAGAAAAGAAAAGAAAGAAAGAAAGAAATCCTGTCTTGAAAAACAACAACAAACACGTTAGGAATTGGGTTCAATCCATAGCAACACACAAGTTGTTTGGGGGGCGGGAGCATGCCTCAGTGCTTTCATTCCCCCAGCATCACATAAAAAGATTTCAGTAGAAAACTCTAACCTAAAGGTGAACTGCAAAGCAGCAGTGGTGGTGATGCCACTGAAGGCAGCGTGAACCTTCAGCATCCTTGCGTGCAAGGATCAGACCTGCCAGAAGAGGGAGCCCCATGTCCATCTAGGCAAATAAGCTGCTTCCGAGAAGCCTTCACATTTTCTTCAATGGTTAGTTTCTTGAGGTCTTTGTCTCCCTGTTTCTATCTTTTTCCTTTCCTTCCTCCCTTCTCCCCACTCTCCAACTAAACTCCACATTTTGTTCATAGTATGTGAAGTTATATATATAATGATATAAATAAATAAATACACACACACACACACACACATTTATGGTGAAACACAATTTCTTTTTTGAAACAAGCTTTTTTTGTTTTTTTGAGTCAGGGTTTCTCTGTGTAGCCTTGGCTGTCATAGACTTTCTTTGCAGGCCCAGCTAGCCTCGAACTCACAGAAACCCGCCTGCCTCTGCCTTCTTGGGTGCTGGGACTGCAGGCATGCATCACGGTGCCTGGCTGAGACAAACTCTGACTGACCTGGAACTCTTGGCAACTCTGCTTCACCCACCTGGGTGCTGGGATTACAAACATACATCACTATGTCTGGCCTTTTTTTTTTTTTTTAAAAAGAGGATTTTGAAGCCCGGAGTGGTGGCTCAGGCCTTTAATCCCAGCACTCGGGAGGCAGAGGCAGGCAGATCTCTGTGATTTCGAAGCCAGTCTACAGAGTGAGTTCCAGGACAGCCAGGGCTACACACCCCGTGTCTGGGGGGGTGAGAGAAGAGGATTTTGAAGTATGTAATTTTGGAGGTCAGAGGATAAACCTGTGGGAGTCAGTTCTCTCTTTGCACCATGCAACTTTCAGGGACCGGCTGCAGGTCTTTACGCTTGCAAACAGTGTTGTTGTTTTTTGTTTTTTGTTTTTTTTTTTTACCTGTTGAACCGTCTCACCAGCCCCATGTCCAGCTTTTAATTCACATTCGATCAGTTTTCCATTTGCATTCTTTTCATACGGCGGGATACGATCCTTAAAGCCGCGCGGCACATAACACACATCAACTTGTGTCCGCTTGCGTCTGTTGCTGGAGTGTGAGCCGGGGCCCTGTGCGCGGGCCAGTCAAACAGCCGACTCGGGCACACCTGCAACCCCAGTGTGCACAGATACCTGAGAAGATGATGAAGCACTAGAGTTCACATAGTCTTGCTTATTTGCTCAAACACAAGGAAGTGGATTACAGATAAACCTGGCCAGAAGTTAATGTATTTTGTATAACAAGTGAAGCAATGAAATAGACTCATGGTTCTGAGAGATTATTCTGAATTCAGTACCTCAGGCCACTGAGTTGGCTCGGCCATCTTGACCTCATCTGTGTATTCTCTTGTTTTAAGAAATTCTTATTTTTAGGCCGGGCGTGATGGTTGCACACCTTTAATCCCAGCACTTGGGAAGCAGAGGCTAGCAGATCGCTGTGAGTTTGAGACCAGCATGGTTTACAAAGCGAGTCCAGGACAGCCAGGGCTACACAGAGAAACCCTGTCTCAAAAAACAATAACAAAAAGACCAACATATATTTTTACAAACTGTGTGTGTATTATATGTGTACAGGTACCCAGGGAGCCAGATCCCCTGGAATGGAATACACACACATACACACACACATACACACACACACATACACACACACACACATACACACACACACATACACACACACATACACACACACATACACACACACATACACACACACATACACATACACACACATACACATACACACACACATACACACACACATACACACACACACACATACACACACATACACACACACACACATCTTTGTGTATATATTATATATTAACATTAATAGAAAAGACTGAAAATTACCAAATTAGAACAAAAATAACATTTGAAGTAACTCATCAAGAATTTATAGCAGACAAGAAAGAATCATAACGTGTTTGTTTTTATTTTTTAAGGTTTTAATTTTATTTTATGTGTATGAATGTTTTGCCTGTATATATGTTAGTGTCCTACATGTCTACATGTGTGCAGTGCCCACAGAGATGAGAACATTGGATCCCGTAGAATGGGATATATATGACGTGTGTGTGTGTGTGTGTGTGTGTGTGTGTGTGTGTGAAGTGAAGATGGCAGCAGAGACCAGACATGTCGGGTCCACCTGTAGCTGGAGTTTTAGGTCATCATGGGTCACTCGATGCAAGTGGTGGGAACTCCAGCCCCCCGCGGAGAGGCAGGCATTACTCTTAGCTGCTGAGCCATCACTATGGCCCCTAATAAAATATCCTAAGTTCTAGGAATATGCCACCAAGTTTGACAAACTGAGTCTGATCCTCAGTACCCGCATGGTGGAATCCCCAAAGTTGTGCTCTGACTTCCACTTGACGATTGTGGCCCAGACACATGTGCACCCCAAAATAATAGACAAGCGTAAAAGGTTGTGGGCTGCTGCTTTAATTCCAGTGAATTACCGTGAATCCCTGTGGGGTTTTGTCCGAGGTCTGTCAAGGAAAAATGCTTAATGAAAAACTGGGGTAATCAAGTGTGTATAAATAGCTTGCAAGCTATTTAGCATCTTAGGGATGCTTTGAGCACCACTTAGGACTTGTTCAAATAAAGCAGTTTGCTGGGATAAACTCCAGGCTTTCTCTTTGTTAAATATTTCTGTTTTAGCCTGTTACGGAACAATTGCCAGGGTAGCTATTTCCTGTCTTCTGCTTGAGTCCCTCATGTGATATTCAAAACTCCTCTGATGTGTTCCAAGATCTCAGAAACCAGAAGGAATTTATTCTAGAAATCTTTATCTTTGCGTTATACTGCTCAAAGCTCTACAAGAAAACATTTAAATTTTAATCACATTTATTTAACATGTGTGCACAAGAGCCACGGGGAAGATACAGAAGTCAGAAAACGTTTCCAGGCTGTGGGGCGTGGTGGCACATACTTTTGATCCCAGCACTTGGGAGGCAGAGGCAGGCGGATCTCTGAGTATGAGGCCAGCCTGATCTACAGAGTGAGTTCCAGGATAGCCAAGGCTGCACAGAGAAAGCCTGTCTTGAAAAACTAAAAAACAAAACAGAAAAGCCCAGACTTGAAGGAGTAGCTTCTCTTTCACCAAGTGGGCCCTGGGACTTGAACTCAGATCATAAGCCTTGCCTAAAATTACATTAACCCTCTGAGCTATCATGCTGCCCCCCAAAATTTCTTTTCAGATAAGATCTTCTGGATCCCAGGCTGTCCTGGGATCCTCCTGCCTCAGCCTCCCGAGTACTGATTACATCCCTGTCTTCACAAGGTCGTTAATAATTATTTTCTTTTTGACCTAGGGTCTCAGGTGACACAGGCTGACCTCAACATCATGCTATAGCTGAGAATGACTTTAAACTTTTGTTATTCTTGTTTCTGCCCCCCCACTCCCAGTGTTGGGGGTACAGCTGTGGCACCTCCATGGGGTGTTTATGCAGTACTGGGGATGGAACCCAGTACTCCCGTCAAACTGGGCAAGCACTCTAGCACCCGAGTCACACACCCTGCCCTTTGTGTGTGGATTTCTTCCGGTCAAGGATGGAAAGTGTTCATCAGCACAGTGCTGGGTACCTAGTACATGCTCCGAGTGACATTCTCTCTGCCTTGATTTTACATTAGTTTGAGTATTTCAAAATCTATAGTCTTGAATCCTAAGCAGCTTCTTCTGCAGTATTAAATGTTCTCAAAGTATCTTATTCCTTTTGAAACATTTCTTTCTTTTCTTTTTTCACATTGTATTATTTTTTAAAGTATGCGTATGTGGCTGTGCATGTCAACGTAGATGCCTGTGAAGGCCAGAAGAGGGCGCTGGATCCCTGGTGCTGGAGTCACAGGCTGTTGTGAGCTGTCCAACGTGCTGGCAACCAAACTTAGGTTCTCTGTAAGAGCTCCAAGTCCTGGGCTGGAGAGATGGCTTAGCGGTTAAGAGCACTGTGCTGCTCTTCCAGAGGTCCTGAGTTCAGGTCCTAGCAACCACATGGTGGCTCATAACCATCTATAATGTGATCTGATGCTCTTTTCTGGCCGGCAGGCACACATGCAGACAGAACAGTCATATACATTAAATAAATAAGTAAAAGAGCACTAAGTTCCTTAACTACTGAGCCATCTCTCCAGCCCCATCTGTCTTCTTCCTTAGCTCCTGCATTCCACCTCATCCGGTGCATGCTGGACTAGGGCTCTACCACTGAGCCATGTCCATGGCTCCTCACTGGGATACCCTGGAATATTCTAGGCCTGGGCTCCCAGCATCGAAAACACCATTTTTCATTCTGCTACAGCCCAAATGTGCAACTTCCGGCAGCAGAGCCAGCTACCCTCATCACACTCCAGATGAAATCCATATTCAGGTTTCAAACTTGACCTTGGCATTGGTTCTGGGACTGTTCATCAAATTTGGGATGATTCATGAGAACATCCTGTACTGTCCCCCACGAGAGCTGCTGGAGACTCAGACTCTGAGAGCTGATGCCCAAGGCAGGGAGGCAGGACTTGAAAGTGTCTGTCCCAGTGGAACTGCAAGGCTTCTTAAGGCGCCGTTGGGCGTCTTCCAGCTCCAGGCAGGACTTGGCCTCCCCTCTTGTTGCCTCCAATATTACCTCTTTTTCCCATAAATAGGATTTGGAACATTCCCCATGTGACATAATGCATCTTATAGTCAGAGGCAGGAAGTGAGTGTTTTCCGGCTGGGCCTGAGCGGTCCCCTGGAGGTGGAGCTGGGCAGGGAAAGGTTTTCCTTTTCATTCCCACTCTGCTGTAGGACACTAGGGCCCTGCTTAGAAGATGGTTAACGTGTCTCTTCATTCTCTTTCGTTTCTTTTTTACTGTGTGTGTGTGTGTGTGTGTGTGTGTGTGTGTGTGTGTGTCCCATGCAAATGTGTATGGAGGACGGAAGACATTATCTTCCTTAATCACTCTTCACTTTTTTTTCTTTATTTTGGTTTTTTAAGACAAGGGGTCTTGGGATGGAGAGATGGCTCAGAGGTTAAGAGCACTGGCTGCTCTTCCAGAGGTCCTGAGTTCAATTCCCAGTAACCACATGGTGGCTCACAACCATCTATAAAGACATCTGGCGCCCTCTTCTGGTGTGCAAGTGTACATGCAGGCAGAGCACTGTATATATAATAAATAAATAAAATTTTTTTCCCCAAGACAGGGTTTCTCTGTGTTAGCCTTGGCTGTCCTGAACTCACTCTGGAGCGCAGGCTGGCCTTGAAATCACAAAGCTCCATCTGCCTCTGCCTTCTGAGTGCTGGAACCAAAGGCATGCACCACTGCCGTCCAGCCACTCTCCACATATTTGAGGCGGGAGTCTCTCACTGAACTGGAGCTTACTGATTCTGCTAGGCTGTCTGGCCAGTGAGTCCAGGGTTACGGGTGTGCAAAGCCATGCCCAGCTTTCATGTGCATGCTGGGGATGTAAGCTTAAGTCCTTATGCTTGCGTAGCAAGGACTTTACTGGGCCATCTCCCCAGCTCCCTTTAGAAGGACTTTTTAGTAAGCCTAGAAGCTATGTATATACATATATATATGTATATATATATGTGTGTGTATACACACATACATAAGATTTACTTTCAAGTATGTGTATGTATGTGTAATCAGTCAGGGTTCTTTAAAGGAACAGAACTCATGCAATGAGTGTGTGTGTGTGTGTGTGTGTGTGTGTTGGAAAGGCCAAGGACCCAGACATTATTCTGTCCACAAGGATTCCTAAAGAGTGGCTGCTCTTCATTCTATGCTGGAATCTTGGAGGAGGCGGCTCTAATACCAGCAAAGGAACACCTCAGCAGCAGGGCAGATGAACTTGCCAATGGGAGTGAAGGGCAAACAGGCAAAAGCAAAAGTTTCCTTCTCGCCTGTCCTCTGTTGTGGGCGGCCATTAGAAGGTGAACCCAGATTTAGGGCAATCTTCTCACACATGATCCAATCAATAAACTCCCCCATGGAAATGGCCAGCGACTCAGGTTTTAGTTGATCCCAGATATAGTCAACTGATGTGTATGGGAACATGCCACTGAGTGCAGATGCCCATGGAAGCCAGAGGCTTTGGGTCCTCCGGAACTGGAGTTGCAGGCGGTTGTGAGCTGCCCAATGTGGGTGCGGGGAATGGAACTTGGGTCCTCTGCGAGAGCAGTGCTCTGTTTAACTGCTAAGCCATCTCTCTAGCCCCAATATGTTCTCTCTTATTGTTTTGAAAGCTCAGATAGCTCAGGCTGGCCTCGAACTCTGCATAGCCAAGATTGGCATCGATCCTACTACCTTTAGTCCTTAAGTGCTGGAATTGCAGGCTTGTGTCACAATGCTGTCCCTGGCACCAAATCTGTTCTCCTAAAGCATGTTAGGTTTGCCTGGGCTAGGAGCATGGTCATGGACACTGGTCATCACAGTATTAGAATTGATGATACATGCTGGGCGTGGTGGCACACACCTTTAATCCCAGCACTCAGGAGGCAGAGGCAGTTAGATTACTGTGAGTTTGAGGCCAGCCTGGTCTATAAAGTGAGTCCAGGACAGCCAAGGCTACACAGAGAAAAAAAAAAAGATGATGCAGGAGATGTGAGTTCAAGGTCATCTTGGGACACATAGCAAGATCCTACCCCCTACGCCCACAAAAAGGAAGAAGATGTTAACATTACTAGACTTGGATGCTTCGGGGTGTGTCCACTTTATAAACAAAGTCAGCACAAATATTATAATGGTGCTTCCCATCTGCTTGGACCCTGTCCTGGGCTCTGCAAGGCTCCCATAAACAGTGAGGTCACCCGTCATTAGGGACACATCAGTTTCCTTCAGACGATGAGAGCAAAAGTGGGGCATGGTGGCTCACCCCCTATAACCCCAGAATTTGGGAGACTACATGGTGAGTGATGAGGCAGCCTGGGTTACAGTGAGACCCTGCCTCAATCTCGAACATGTTTTCAAAACACAAGATTAGGGCAGGCAGCAGCCTTTGGCCGGCTGGTCTCGCGTATGAGTGAGAACCGTACAGCCAAAGCCAAACAGACGGGTCAGGTCTTGGAATATCCTACAGTAGTCATTTTGATTTTTCCAGGGAATGTTTTTCTTTCATTCAGCAGCATGCCAGGCTCTAAAGATAAACAGATGAAGGAAACAGGAGTTCATCTCACGCATCTGCAGGCTCGGAAGGAAATCAGTTGTTAATGTACAGCTGTGTGGAAGGCCTGAGACTGTTCTCGGGGCTGGGAGGGATCCAGAAGATGCTGGGAGAGGCTCTCACAGGCTTGCTAGCTGTGTGTGGAGCTTCATGGGTGGAGGCTTCTGTCATACTAGCCCCGTTTTAGGTCTGGATTACCGCTTCGCAAGTGTCTTGCTTGTTTTAGGTGCTGGGAATTGAACTTGAGGAGATGCATGCTAGCTGTCTTTGCCTCTTCCTTCTTTCCTTTCTTCTGTTTTTTTTTTTTTTTTTTTTTTTTTTTTGAGACATGGTTTCTCTGTGTAATAACCCTGGCTATCCTGGAACTTTCTTTGTAGACCAGGCTGGACTCTGGTCAACCTGCCTCTGCCTCCAGAGCGCTGGGATTAAAGACGTGCACCGCCATGCCTGGCCTTTTCCTTTCTTTTTTTAAAAAAGGTTGGTTTGTAATGTGTATGAGTGTTTGCCTGGATGGATGGATGTGTGTCATGTGTGTGCCTGGACTCCATGGAGGCCAGAAGTGGGCGTTAGATCCTATAGCACTGGCGTACTAGACATTTGTGGCTGCCTCAGAGGTGCTGGGAACCAAACCTGAGTCCTCTGTAGGAGCGGCCCGTGCTAACTGCTGCTCTCTCTAGCCTGTGCTAGCTGCTGCTCTCTCTAGCCTGTGCTAGCTGCTGCTCTCTCTAGCCCGTGCTAACTGCTGCTCTCTCTAGTCTGTGCTAGCTGCTGCTCTCTCTAGCCTGTGCTTGCTGCTGCTCTCTCTAGCCTGTGCTAGCTGCTGCTCTCTCTAGCCCATGCTAACTGCTGCTCTCTCTAGCCTGTGCTAGCTGCTGCTCTCTCTAGCCTGTGCTAGCTGCTGCTCTCTCTAGCCCGTGCTAACTGCTGTTCTCTCTAGCCTGTGCTAACTGCTGCTCTCTCTAGCCTGTGCTAGCTGCTGCTCTCTCTCCAGCCCATTTCTTCTTCTTTCTTCTCTTTATTTTCTATGTTTGGATATTTTGCCTTCATATATATCTGTGTACTACATGCATATCCAGTGCCCTAGGAGGCCAGACAAGGCCACGGAATCTCTAGTATAACTGGATTTAACAAGTAGTTTTGAGACATCATGTGGGTGCCGGCAATTAAACATGGTGCTCTGGAAGGTCATCCAGGCCTCCTAACCTCAGAGCCGTCTCTCCAGCCCCAGTTTCTTTCTTGGTGCTATGATAAAATACTCTGACAAAGGAAATATTTTAGGTCATGATTCAAGGTTGGTCCCTTACGGTGGGGTAAACAGTTCACCAGGGCTTGAAGCAGCCGGCCACTTTAACATTCTCTGCTGTTTGGGGCTTTGTTTTTCGGGGCAGGGTTTCTCCGCCACTGCCTGGTACCAATTAACATTATTAAGACAGTCATCCAGTGGAATGCCCAGAGCTCTGTCTCCCAGGCTGTCCCAGATGCTGTCAAGCTGATGATCATCACTCACCTTCACACTCAGTGTTCTGTGGCCGAGCCACACTCTAAACACTTAATGGTGGATTCTAGACAAGGGCTGAGCTATAACTTAAACTCTTTTTAAAAAGTGTGTGTGTGTGTGCTGGGCGTGGCTGCCCATGCCTTTAATCCCAGCACTTGGGAAGCAGAGGCAGGCGGATCGCTGGGAGTTCGAGACCAGCCTGGTCTACAAAGCGAGTCCAGGACAGCCAAGGCCACACAGAGAGACTCTGTCTAGAAACGCCCCCCCCCCAAAAAAAATCAAGAAAAAAAAAAGTGTGTGCACATGTGCATGCACACAAGACAGAGAGAGAGAGAAAGTGAAAGAAGATGCTCTTTCTGTTACTGTTATTGTTGTTGTTGTTGTTATTGGTTTTTCGAGACAGGGTCCCTCTATGTAACCTTGGCTGTCCTGGAACTCTCTTTTTAGACCAGGCTGGCCTCAAACTCAGAGATCCTCCTGCCTCTGCCTGCCGAGTGCTGGGATTAAAGGCGTGGGCTACCACACCCTGTAGTTTTTGTTTTTGACTTTTGTTTGTTTTGAGACAGGGTTTCTCTGTGTAGCCTTGGCTGTCCTGGAACTCTCTTTGTAGACCAGGCTGGCCTCAAACTCACAGAGATCTGCCTGCCTGTTCCTCCCTGAGTGCTGGGATTACAGGCGTGTATCACTGTGCCCATCTGTGTGTGCAGGTGCCCTTATGCCTTGGTGCATGTGTGGAGGTCGGAGGACAACCTTGGGTATCGGTCTTCACCATCCACCTTGTTGGAGCCAGGGTATTCTCTCTTGTCCACTGCCTGTGGGTCTCAGCACTCTGGAGGCTCAGGCAGGAAAACTGCTGTAACTTCAAGGCCAGTCTGGACAATAGAGCTCGAGAACTGTGTCTCAACACACAAACACGGGGGACTAGAGAGATGGCTCACTGGTTAAGAGTATGTTCTATCTTGAGGATTGGAGTTAAGATCTGAGCACCCACATCAGCTGAGTCACATCACCTGAAAACTCCAGTTCCAAAGATCTGATGTCCCATTTTGGCCTCCTGGGGCACCCATACATACCCATGCACATATACTTACAGAGATACATACACGTAAAATGAACCAAGGTCTGGGCTGGCATAATGAATACGTAGCAAGCATGTGACAGTGGATTCACTCCCAAGTATGGAGACACACACATACACACATCTCACACATACACACATCTCACACATACACACATCTCACACACACACACATCTCACACATACACACATCTCACACACACACATATCTCACACATACACACATCTCACACACACACACATATCTCACACATACACACACAATGTGAAAAACACTGAGACTAATGAGAGTCTAGTTTTATTAACTTAGCAACAAAATAATGTTTTATTATTACACTCTTCCTTCCTTTCTCTTTCTCTTTCTTCTTTCCCTTTCCTTTGTTTTTGTTTAGAATCTCACTATATATCCCTGACTGTTCTGGAACTTTCTATATAGACCAGGCTGGCCTGAAAGTCACAGTGATCTGCTTTTCTCTGCTTCTTGCTGGGATTAAAAATGTACAACATATCTATTCCCCCGCACCCACACCCGAAACGGGCTCTCCTGTAGCCCAGGTTTGCCTAAAACTAACTATATGGCTGAGGATGACCTTTAACTCTTTCTGTTTGTTTTTCAAGACAGGGTTTCTCTGTGTAGTCCTTGGCTGTCCTGGACTTGATTGATGGCCTCAAAGTCACAGAGATCCTCCTGCCTCTGCCTCCCGAGTGCTGGGACCACAGTCATATGCCGCTGGGACTGACGAGCTTGAACTCTTGATCCTCCTGCCTTCGTCTCCCGAGTGCTAGAATAATCCACCATTTTATGTGGTACTGGGGCTTGAACCCAGGACTTCATGCACACTAGGCAAGCACTCTGGTAATGGAACCACACCCAATTCTCATGCCGTTTCCAGAAGTACTGTTTTACTTCGCTCATATTCGCTGGTACTGTTACCCTTCCTGAACCCTTTCCCTTGCCCAACTGGTCCCCTTTCTTTTCTCTAAATAAGGCCTCTTGGAAGCCATTTTCACTTTGAAGCTTCAAGTGATCCATTATATGTTCTTTCCCCCTTCGTTTTATTTGTTTATTTGGGTGTGGGAGGCGCATGTGGAGATCACAGGACAGCACGCTGGAGTCAGTTCTCTTCTGCCATGTAGGTCTGGGTCCTCCAACTCAGTCATCAGGCTTGGCGGGAAGCACTTTTACACATTGAGTCGTCTTGCCAGGCCTCACTGTAAGTTCTAATATAAGCAATACCTCAGTTACTTTTGGTGACAAATGGAGAAGTCTCCACTAATTGGACTAGCTCTTAAGTGTGCATTTGCTACCAAATCAAGCAGCAGAGTATTGGGAAGACAGGGTGAAAATGAAAGCTTTGTATATCATGTCTGTGCTCAGCTTGATTCCTGCACTCAGGACCCCCTGCCTAGGGAACGGTGCTGCCTCTACTGGGCAGTGTCTTCCCACATGAATGAACTTAAGACAGTCCTCCACACATGCGCACAGGTCAACCCAAGGTAAAAATTCCTCTTTAAGACTTTTGTCCCAGTAGTGGTGGCAGAGCACGCCTTTGATCCCAGCACTCGGCAGGTAGAGGCAGGTGGATCAATGTGAGTTCGAGGTCAGCCTGGTCTACTGACTGAGTACCAGGACAGCCAGGACCACACAGTGAAATTTTGTCTTAAAACCAAAGCTGGGCATGGTGGTGCACACCTGTAATCCCAGCACTTGGGAAGCAGAGGCAGGCAGATCTTTGTGAGTTCGAGGCCAGCCTGGTCTACAAAGTAAGTCCAGGACAGCCAAGGCTACACAGAGAAACCCTGTCTCCAAAAACCATCCAACCAACCAACCAAACACAAATTTCCCATCCCAGGTGGTTCTAGTTGCATCAAGTTGACAGTTAAAACCGACTGTCACAATAGCCCCCATAGATCTACAGATCTATATGTCTACAGGTCTGGGCCTCCCATCTCTGAATGATCAGTTCCTCACAGGAAATAACACCTGTGAGGGTCTGTTTTATGGTCCAAGGACCTCACACTTTAAGTATGCATCACTTCCCCATGCCGCTGTCCTGGAGACCAATCCTTCAACACTCAGGCTTTTGGAGACTAACCACACCCAAATGTGACAGCATGTGTCAGCGTGTCCCACAGATCCAAGACTGTCCGCTCCTATGTCCTTACTGCAGGAGTCCGTAGGGGCCAGATCACAAAGCAACACTTAGACCTGGGGTTGCATCTCAGCTGACTGCTCACTGGCAGCGACTTCAATGGTCTGACCTCAGTTTCCTTACTTATGAAATCCAGGCTTTACCAAGTATGGTGGCACATGCCTGTACAACCAGTGTTTTTCTAGGCAAGAGGACCACATGTTTGAAGTCACCTGGGCTACATGAGGAGTCTGTCTTAGTTAGGGTGTCTACTGCTGTGATAAAACAGTGGCCAAAAGCAGCTTGGGGAGGAAAGGGTTTATTTCTGCTATTAGCTCCACATCACAGTCTACCACTTGGGGAAGTCAGCAGGAACTCAAACAGGGCAGTAACAAGGGGGTGGGAGCAGAGGCCATGGAGGGGTGCTACTTGCTGGTTCTCTCAGCCTGTTTTATTTTTTCTAAATATTTTATTTAATTTTTTAAAATTTATGTGCATTGGCATGAGGGTGTCAGATCTTGGAGTTACAGATTGTCATGAGCTGCCATGTGGGTGCTGGGACTTGAACCCTGGTCCTTTGGAAGAACAGGCAGCACTCTTAACCACTGAGCCATCTCTCCAGCCCCCTCACCCTGTTTTCTTATAGAACCCAGAACCACCAGCCCAGTGATAGTACCACCCATAGTGAGCGGGGCCCTCTCACATCAGTCACCATTCAAGAACGTGCACCACAGGCCAGTCTGGTGTGGGCATTTTCTCAATTGAGGTTCCTTCTTTTAAAATGTCTCTAGCTTGTGTCAAGCTGACATAAAACTAGCCAGCCCGGAGACCCTTATGCTGGGCGTGTTGCTCAGCAGTAGAGTCTTTGACTAGATTCTCCCAGAGAAGAGCTAGAGGTGTGGCTTAGTGGTAGAGCCCCTGCCTAGAATCCCCTAGTGAGGGGCTGGGGTGTGTGGCTCAGTGGTAGAGCCCCTGTCTAGAATCCCCCAGTGAGGGCCTGGGGTGTGGCTCAGTGGTAGAGCCCCTGTCTAGAATCCCCCAGTGAGGGGCTGGGGTGTGGCTCAGTGGTAGAGCCCCTGCCTAGAATCCCCCAGTGAGGGGCTGGGCTGTGGCTCAGTGGTAGAGCACCTGCCTAGAATCCCCCAGTGAGGGGCTGGGGGTGTGGCTCAGCGGTAGAGCCCCTGCCTAGAATCCCCCAGTGAGAGGCTGGGGTGTGTGGCTCAGTGGTAGAGCCCCTGTCTAGAATCCCCCAGTGAGGGCCTGGGGTGTGTGGCTCAGGCTCAGAGAGCTTGCCTAGCATATGCAAAGCCCTGTGTTCCATTCACTATAAGCACACACACACACACACACACACACACACACACACAGAGAGAGAGAGAGAGAGAGAGAGAGAGAGAGAGAGAGAGAGAGAGAGAGAGAGAGAGAAATTGCACTATTATCCTCCCAAAGTCAATGCAAAGAATAAGTGAGAAGATTGAGTCACATCCACATAATAGACACAGGCTGATTTTTTCTCTTCCCCTTCTCTGATCCTGAAGGGCGGGCAATAGTCTCAAGCTTGTAAGAATGCAGAGCCATGCAGGGAGAGGAAACACGGGCCGCCATGCTCACCCTTGGCCTTTCAGCATGAATGGGGAATGAGAGATGAGTCATATCTATAACCACTGCCAGCGAAAAGACATCCAGCATCGTTAGCCAGGACGGAAATGCAGATTGCATGCCCTAAACTGGTTCTCAGCAGAGAGCCCTGGGGAGTTTGCAGGGAGGAGGCAGAGACATTGGAGGCCTAGGGTGCTGTCATTGGGAATGCAGGGGTTGTCAGCGCATCGGGAAACTGTTTGGCAGTTCCTCAGAGAGTTACACACAAGACCCCGGCATCTGAATTAGAGGAGGTTGTGAGCTGCCCGATGTGATTGCTGGGACCCTCGCCCGTGTCCTCTGGCAGCAAGTGCTCTTGACTGTAGAGCCATCTCCTCAGCTCCTGCATCGTGAAACTTCCTGCCTCCCAGAATAATGAGAAACAGATGCCTGTATTTTGTTTCTTTGCTTCTTTTTTTTTTTTATATGTATGGATATTTTGCCTGTAGGTATGTCTGTGCATCCATGAGTATGCCTGGTACCCGTGGAGGCCAGAAGAGGGCATCGGATCCCCTGGAACTGGAGTTACAGATGGTTGTGAGCTGCCGTGTGGAGGCTGGGGACCAAACCCATTTCCTCTGTAATAGCAGCCAGGCTCTTAACTGCTGAACCGGCTGTACAGCCCCAAATTCCCTATGGGAATTGGTTAGTTAAACCACTTACCCTGTGGGAATTTATGGTAGCAGCCTAAAAGATAATCAAACCATGGAGACAAAAACAAAAACAACAGCAACACCAAACCAACAATAACAGCAACCAAACCCAACAACAACAAGAGGGGAGTAAGGAGGCTGGAGGATGTCACACAGTGGTAGAGTGCTTGCCTAGCATGTGCAAGGCCTGGGGTTGGCTCTCTAGAACCAGAAAAGGAAACAAATGTATAAATGTAAAAAAGAAAAAAAATGTATAAATGAATGAAGCAGAGCTGGGGCCAGTCAGGCAAGCACTGGCCTCGCAAACACGAGACCTAAGTTTGGCCCCTAGAACCTGTGTATGGAAGCCAGGTGTGGTGCTGTGCAGTTTTAATTCCAGCACTGGAGAAACAGGATGGGAGGCTCCCTGGGACTAACGGGCTGGACACCCTAGCCATGGAGACCGCAAGCAGTGAGGATAAAGCCTGAGGGACAACACCTGAGGCCAAGCTTTGGCCTGCATATGCAGCTGTGTGCACACACACAGACGCAGACACAGACAGACAGACAGACACACACACACACACACACACACACACGCACGCACAACACACTGAGTGAAATGGGCTTCAGGGTTTGGATCAGTGGATTGCCCAGCAGTTCCCTAATTTGATACCTAGTACGAAGGAGGATTTGATATATGCTACAAATCCCATGAATTTTGTAATCATGTAAGAAGGTCAGACACAAAAGGTCACTTATTGCATAATTGTACTTACATGAAATGTCAGACAAGTGAATCTACAGACAGCAAATACTGGTTGCCGGAGACTGGGGCGAGGGTGAAAGGACTAAGGGGACAATGAGTAAAGGTTCAGGGGACTTTTTTTGTGTTTTGGTGGTGATGAAAATATCCTAAAGTTGAAGTTGAGGACAGTGATGTTTGCACAACTCTATGCACATAGGAGACAACATTGAGTTGTGTACTTTTTATTTTTGAGATAGGATCTTTTTTTTTGTTTTGTTTTGTTTTTTTTTTGGTTTTTTTCAAGACAAGGTTTCTCTGTGTAGCCTTGACTGTCCCGGACTTGCTTTGTAGACCAGGCTGGCCCTGAACTCACAGAGGTCCACGTGCCTCTGCCTCAAGTGCTGGGATTACAGGCGTGTGCAACCACCGTCTGGTGAGATAGGATCTTTTGTGGCCCAAGATGACCTCATATTTGCTATGTCGCTTGACTTGAACTCCTGATCGTCCCGCCTCCACCTTCTAAGTCCTGGAATCAGAGGCATGTGCCTACACACACAGACTGCACTATATCTACTGAGCCATGCTCTCAGCACCTCTCTGAGGAATTATAGGCAGGCACTGTATTGTTGAGCTACACCTCCAGCCCCTCACTGGGGGATTCTAGGCAGGGGCTCTACCACTGAGCCACACCCCTACCCCTCACTGGGGGATTCTAGGCAGGGGCTCTACCACTGAGCCACACCCCAGCCCCTCACTGGGGGATTCTAGGCAGGGGCTCTACGACTGAGCCACACCCCAGCCCCTCACTGGGGAATTCTAGGCAGGTGCTCTACCACTGAGCCACACCCCAACCCCTCACTGGGGGATTCTAGGCAGGGGCTCTACCACTGAGCCACACCCCAGCCCCTCACTGGGGGATTCTAGGCAGGGGCTCTACCACTGAGCCACACCCCAGCCCCTCCCTGGGGGATTCTAGGCAGGTGCTCTACCACTGAGCCACACCCCAACCCCTCACTGGGGGATTCTAGGCAGGGGCTCTACCACTGAGCCACACCCCAGCCCCTCACTGGGGGATTCTAGGCAGGGGCTCTACCACTGAGCCACACCCCAGCCCCTCACTGGGGGATTCTAGGCAGGGGCTCTACCACTGAGCCACACCCCAGCCCCTCACTGTGGGATTCTAGGCAGGGGCTCTACCACTGAGCCACACCCCAGCCCCTCACTGTGGGATTCTAGGCAGGGGCTCTACCACTGAGCCACACCCCAGTCCCTCACTGGGGGGATTCTAGGCAGGTGCTCTACCACTGAGCCACACCCCAGCCCCTCACTGGGGGATTCTAGGCAGGTGCTCTACCACTGAGCCACACCCCAACCCCTCACTGGGGGATTCTAGGCAGGGGCTCTACCACTGAGCCACACCCCAACCCCTCACTGGGGGATTCTAGGCAGGTGCTCTACCACTGAGCCACACCCCAGCCCCTCCCTGGGGGATTCTAGGCAAATGTTCTACCACTGAGCCACGCCCCCAGCTTATATTTCCTCTGGGTGACATGTTATAATTGAATATGTTTATACAGGGCAGAGTAGCATTTTGATTCATACATATAATCTACATCAGCTCTGGTCTAGATCAAAGTAAGCCAAGAGCAGGTCAGCCTTTGGGCTTTGAGACTCCTCACCTGGAGAAGGGTCTATTGGTCCCTCTGTGCCTGGCCTAGGTTTTGCTCTTCTGTAAGGGTTTATTTTTAGCTGCTGGGCCCCATTTTGAGGTATGCCATCGGGCACTTACACAGGATTTTTGTTTTGTTTTTGTTTTTTTGGACTGATCAGGCTTATTCCACCAGAGCAGAAGTTCTAAGGCAGAAACATTTCCTTTTTAAGGCGGCGATTTTCTAGCAGTTCAAAGACTAATCCTAAAGATTAGCAAAAATAGCCGGTTGTTGACTGGCTCAACCGTGGGAAATGCAGGCGGTAGATTCGCTGCCCTGGGTGAGAAGAGCAAAGAAGGAAAAGCAAGGAATGCTGGGAGCTGCTGTGAGGAGTAAAATCTCTGCTGAAATGGGATTTTCTTCTTTTTTTGCTTGTTTGTTTTTGTTTTTCAAGATAGGGTTTCTCTGTGTATCCTTGGCTGTCCTGGACTCGCGTTCTATTTTTAAGAAGTTAACCTTCATCAATGATAAAGGGAGCCCATCTGAACCCAAACTGCATGCCACTCCAACCACACCCGCCCCCCCCCCAACCCCACACCCACTTCTCCAAGTATGATTTAAGAAGCAGCTTTGCACTGGGCAGTGGTGGCACGCGCCTTTAATCCTAGCCCTCGGGAGGCAGAGGAAGGGGGAGATCTCTGTGGGTTCCAGGCCTGCGTGATCTACAGAAAGAGTTCCAGGACAGCCAGGGATACATTGAGGAGAAGGAGGAGGAGGAGGAGGGAGAGAAAGGGAAGAAGTGGCCTTGCTGAGTGTGGTGGTGCACACCTGTAATCCCAGCACTAGAGAGGCCGAGGACGGAGGCTCTAGTGTTAGGGAGCAGTATAAGCAGCTTAGTAAACTCAAGGTCAGAGTATACTCGGCTGAGACCCTGTCTCATACAAAAACAAAACCAAGCCAGAGAGAGAGAGAGAGAAGAGAGAGAGAGAGAGAGAGAGAGAGAGAGAGAGAGAGAGAGAGAGAGAGAGAGAGAGAGAGAGAGAGAGAGAGAGAGTTGTAGGCGTAATTCAGTAGTAGAGCACCTGCCTAGAGTCCCCCAGTGAGGGGCTGGGGTGTGGCTCAGTGGTAGAGCACCTGCCTAGAATCCCCCAGTGAGGGGCTGGGGTGTGGCTCAGTGGTAGAGCCCCTGCCTAGAATCCCCCAGCGAGGGCCTGGGGTGTGGCTCAGTGGTAGAGCCCCTGCCTAGAATCCTCCAGTGAGGGGCTGGGGTGTGGCTCAGTGGTAGAGCCCCTGCCTAGAATCCCCCAGTGAGGGGCTGGGGTGTGACTCAGTGGTAGAGCCCCTGCCTAGAATCCCCCAGTGAGGGGCTGGGGTGTGGCTCAGTGGTAGAGCACCTGCCTAGAATCCCCCAGCGAGGGCCTGGGGTGTGGCTCAGTGGTAGAGCCCCTGCCTAGAATCCCCCAGTGAGGGGTTGGGGTGTGGCTCAGTGGTAGAGCCCCTGCCTAGAATCCCCCAGTGAGGGGCTGGGGTGTGACTCAGTGGTAGAGCCCCTGCCTAGAATCCCCCAGTGAGGGGCTGGGGTGTGGCCGTGGTGAGCCCCTGCCTAGAATCCCCCAGTGAGGGGCTGGGTGTGGCTCAGTGGTAGAGCACCTGCCTAATAAGCCCTCAGTGAGGGCCTTGGGTGTGGCTCAGTGGTAGAGCCCCTGCCTAAATCCCCAGTGAGGGCTGGGGTGTGGCTCAGTAGTAGAGCCCCTGCCTAGAATCCCCCTGTGAGGGGCTGGGGTGTGGCTCAGTGGTAGAGCCCCTGCCTAGAATCCCCCAGTGAGGGGCTGGGGTGTGGCTCAGTGACATGGTACCTGCCTAAAATGTTCCAATGAGTATTTTAGGACTGAACAAGCATGCATAAGGCATTGAGTTTCATCTTCAGGACTGAGAGATAAACAACAAACTAATTGGTCTTCTAACTACTTTTGGGTTAACCTCACACAGAAGTTGGTTTCAACCAATGGATGTGGTTCACTTTAATTCTGAACAATGAAGGTAATGTTTGTAGAAGGAAGCACCCATGTTTGAAAGTGATGTCTCATTGAGTGGCAGAAAAAGTGAGGAATCAGAGGAAGATTTGACAGAATAGGAACCGTCCAACTCTCATGAGAGAGGAAAGGGTTGCAGAGAGAGAGAACAAGCTAGAAACAGGTGAATACAGAATGAGCCAGAGAATGAGAAGGAGCCAGAAGATTAGAACAGATTGCTAGAGTTAGTTTGAGGTCAAGATGAGCCTCTCAGAGAAGCTGAGAGAAGCCGGTTTGAACCAGTCAGTCAGGAGAGGAGTTTTGAGCCAGAACGGCTGAGTTGAACCAGCCAGGAAGAGTTCAGAAAGAACTAGCAAGGGTGAGCTTATTCAGCAGTAAATCTTGGAAGCTGAGAACATTCTAGGCCTAGATTAGATTGAATGGAGGCTAGAAGCTCCCAGGATGAGGCGTAGATTAATAGACTGAGGCAGTTAGCCTCCCAGATGACAATTACTTCAGGCAAATAAAAGTTACAAACACAGGCACACACAAGAAGAGGGTGATTCATTCCGAGGACTTATGAGCATCTGAGGTATGTGAAACATGCTGTCTACAAATCCTGTAAAGACAGGAATGAAAGGTTAATAAAATTGCTTAATAACTCTGAGGGCCTTAAGAGGTGTATTTAACTAAGACCCTACCCTACCCCTCGACACGTATGGACGATTAAGCCTGGAGGTATTGGGCAACTCCACAGGGGGTTTGAAAGAGGTCACTCAGTTTATTTCCATCATAATTTGGATGCTTTCTGTGAGGTTGAAAACTGTTTAAAATAATGCTATGTGCCCGGGGTGGTGGTGGTGGCGCATGCCTTTAATTCCAACACTCAAGAGACAGAGGCAGGTAGATCTCTTGAGTTTGAGACCAGCCTGGTCTACGGAGCTAGTTCCAAGACTACAAAGTGCTACACAGAGAAACCCTGTCTGGAAAAACCAAAAACCAACCAATCAACCAGCCAACCAACCAAAAACCTTTATGAGTTGGGAGCATGGCTCAATGGCCAGAGTACTCACCTCTGAAGTTCTTCAGCCTTAAATTATAAAAGTGGTACCTCGTAGCCAGGTCTGGTGTGTTGCAGTCTGGGATTCTTAGCAGCCAGGAGGCTGAGGTAAGAGACTACAAGTTCAAGGCCTTGCCTGGGCTACAGAGGGAGTTTGGAGTCACCCAAGTTACCTTGGTGAGACATTAAATGAACATAAACAAGTAAACAAAAGAAAATAAACAAGTAGTTGCAAAATAAAAAGTAAAAAGGTGGTGGGGGATAGCTCCCTTGTAGAGCACTTATTGAGCATGCTTGAGGCTCTGGAATTCATCCCCAGCACAACAAACAATAAAAATAGAGACCAGAGCTCAGTGGGTAAGAGCACTGGCTGCTCCTGCAGAGGACCTCACCTCCAGGTGGTGGCTCATAGCTTCCAGTAGCTGGCCGGGCGCTGTGGTGCATGCCTTTAATCCCAGCACATGGGAGGCAGAGGCAGGCCAATGTCTGTGAGTTCGAGGCCAGCCTGGTCTACAAAGCGAGTCCAGGACATCCAGGGCTGTTACACAGAGAAACCCTGGCTCAAAAAAACCCAGAAAAACAAAACAAACGACTGCCTATAACTCCAGTGCCAGAGGATCTTGTACCTTCTTCTGATTTTCATGGGCACCTGGCGTGCCAGAGGTACACATACATACATACAAACAGGCATATATATATATATATATATATATTATATATATATATATATTATATATATATAATATATATACACACACACACACACACACAATATAAAAAGAAATCTTAAAGAATTGAAAAATAGAGTGAGACACTTACATTTTTGACCAAGTCATCAGTGTCTAAGCTTTCTATGTATTGAATTTGGGTCTTTTCTTCTTCTTCTTCTTCTTCTTCTTCTTCTTCTTCTTCTTCTTCTTCTTCTTCTTCCTTTTCCTCTTCTTCTTCCTTCTCCTTCTCCTCTTCTTCTTTTTTTTTTTTTTTTGGTTTTCAAGACGAGGTTTTCTGTGTTGCCTTGGCTGTCCTAGACTCATTTTGTGTAGACCAGGCTGGCCTCGAACTCACAGCAATTCGTTCTTTTTGGCTTTTTGACACAGGGTTTCTCTATGTATCCTTGGCTGTCCTGCGCTTGCTTTGTAGACCAAGCTGGCCTTGAATTCATAGAGATTGGCCTGCCTCTGCCTCCCCAATGCTGGGATTTACTAGCAAGCACCACTACACTTGGCTGAATTTGGGTCTTTGCAACTTTTTTTTCCAGGTCTACTGAGGGATGATGAACAAATCAAATACATTACCTTTGTTGATTTACCAGTCTTTCTTGTTTATTTACCTATTCATTTATTTATTGGTTTTCCATTTTTTGGTTTAAAATTTTAAAATTATATATATATATTTTTTGGATTTTCTAGACAAGGTTTCTCTGTGTAGCTCTGGCTGTCCTGGAATTTCCTAGACCAGGCTAGCTTTGAACTCACAGAGATCCTCTTGCCTCTGCCTCCTGAGTGCTGGGATTAAGGTGAGCATCACCACTTATATTTATGACTACAGCCTGCCTTCTTTTAATAAACTACCAGTGTGGTTCGTCTGTTACCTCTTCCATCATCATTGTCATTCTTGTTTCGAGCCAGTGTCTCACTGACTATGTTACCCAGGCTAGCCTCAAACTCACTATGTAGTCCAGGCTGGCCTTGGGATCTCCTGCTTCGGCCTCCCGAGTGTTGGGATTATGGGTATCAGCCACCAGACCTGGCTTTTTTTTATCGCTATGTGCTGTTGTATGGAGGTACCACAGTGTGCTTAGCTAGTCAGTCGTACTTGGGCACTGGGACTGTTTCTGCTCACACTTACGGAATATTCCTTTATATTTAAAAAGTGATGTTTTATCTATTTATTGTATGTGTGTGTGTTTAATCACACATATGTGGAAGGAGCTGGTTCTTTCTTTCCATCATGTGGGTCCTGGGGCCTGAACTTGAGTCTTTAGTCTTGGCAGCAGGTGTCTTACAGGCCCCGCCCCCGCACCATTTTTGTTTGTTTGTTTGCTTGCTTGCCTGCTTTGAGGGACAGGTTTTCACCCTTTATTCCCTGCTGGCTTGAAACTCACTTTGTAGACTATGGTGTTCTCAAACGCATGGACAGTGAGTAGATGCTCTTATCGCCTCCTCCTGAGTGCTAGGATTATAGGCATGAGGGGCCACACCCAGCTGCCCATACATTTTGTGACATTTTCTTTATGCGGTAGAAATGTAATGAACTAAAAATGAGGGCAGGCTAGATAGCTCCATGGGTGAAGTGCTTGCCTTGCAAGCCTGGTGGCCTGAATTCCAACCCTGGAATCCATATAAATGTGAAGGGAGAAGAGAGAGAGAGAGAGAGAGATGGAAGGAGAGAACTGACTCCACAAAGTCATCTTCAGAACTCTATATGCACACCAAGTCGCAGGTATGTTTATGTAATGGAACATAATGTCATGTAGATGTGCACACACAGAAACACACATACACTAAGTCAAAGGGGAAAAAAAAACACCCCATATACCCATGGAAAAATAATTCAACTTTCTGGTGACCTTGTCTCAAAAACAAACAAACAAAAAAGACAGAAGACATCTGTATGTTACGTCCCCCTATTTCACAAAAGATAATTAATCCTGGGCTGGAGATATGGTTCAGAGGTTAAGAACACTGGCTGCTCTTCCAGAGGTCCTGAGTTCAATTCCCAGCAAACACATGGTGGCTCACACCTATCCATAATGTGATCTGATACCCTCTTCTGGCCTGTAGGGGTACATACAAAAAAAAAAAAAAAAAAAAAGATAATTAATCCGTGAGCCCTTTGGGATTATAGAAAGACACAGACTGCTGGGGCTCACCCAGCCTTGTTAAATCAGATGACAGCAGGGTGGGATTTGGCGCTCCGTGCTTTTGTTAAGTGTTTCCAGTTATTATTATGACTGAGCTTTCAGCCACTGGTACAGTTTATACACTAAGAGTCAGAGAATGCTCCAAATACAACAAACATCTTGCAGCGGTTGGAAGACGTTATGAGCGAGGTCACCGAAGTGACAATGACCTCTCTGACGTGAAAGAGAACACAAACTGTTCCGAACATGGACCACAAACAGGGACCCTAAAAGAATAAAGCTCCCTCAAAGAAAAGCAATTCAACACACCCAGGTTGTGGAAAACCACCGAAATTCATTTTTTTTTTTTTTAAATTCAGTTTCTCCATTTTAAAAACAATTTGTGCTGGGTGTGGTATTGCAGGCCTCTAGTCCCAACACTCAGGGGGGGAGGGGTGGGTGGATCTTGTGAGTCTGAAGCCGGATTGGTCTACAGGGTGAGTTCCAGACCAACCGGGGCTACACAGAGAGACCCCCAAAACCAAACCAAACAAACAAAACTTCTGTGGTTTTGTTTTGTTTTTTAATGATTTCCTATTATTGCAAGCATGGACAACTCAGGAAAATTCTTCCCCGTTCTACGTTTATGTGGGTTAACCTCCAGCTATAGAGCCTGTCAGCAAGCGCCTTTGTCAGCTGAGACAGGGTCCCTAATCCCGAGGAAACCTCTGTGTCCATATGACATGTTAATTGTGTTAAAAATACCAGATATATGCCGGGTAGTGCTGGCTGGTCTCTATGAGTTTGAGGTCAGCCTGATCTACAGAGAGAGAGAGATCCAGAACAGTTCAAAGCCACACACACACACACACACACACACCCTGTCACACATGTATATCCCCCTCCCTTTGTTCCCCTACTTTCCCTCTCCCCTCCATCTTCCCTCCCCTACCCTTCTTTTCTTTTTGTCCTTCTCTTCTTTACTTTTTAAAAATATTTATTTATTTATTTATTTATTTTTATTGTTTTCGAGGTAAGGTTTCTCTGTGTAGTTCTGGACTGTTGTAAAACTTGCTCTGAAGACCAGGGTGGCCTTGAACTCAGAGATCCACCTCCTTCTCCCTCCCAAGTGTTAGAATTAAAGGCCTGCTCCACCACCACCTGGCTGAATTTTCTACCTTTTAAAGCTAATTGATATTGTATGGCTTCTTCTTCTTCTTCTTCTTCTTTTTTTTGATTTTCGAGACAGGGTTTCTCTGTGTAGCCTTGGCTGTCCTAGACTCGCTTTGTAGTCCAGGCTGGCCTCGAACTCACAGCGATCCGCCTGCCTCTGCTTCCCAAGTGCTGGGATTAAAGGCGTGCGCCACCACGCCTGGCTTGTATGGCTTCTTAGTCAGTGTTCTATTGCTGTGATGAAACACCACGACCAAGGTAACTTTTTTTTTTTTTTAAAGATTTATTTATTTATTTATTTATTTTATTTGTTATTTTTGTTTTTATTTTTTGGTTTTTCAAGACAGGGTCTCTCTGTGTTATCCTTGGTTGTCCTGGACTCGCTTTGTAGACCAAGCTGGCCTCGAACTCACAGCGATCCACCTGCCTCTGCCTCCCGAGTGCTGGGATTAAAGGCATGCGCCAGCACATCCAGCTATTTAGTTATTTTTTATACAGTATTCTGCCTGCATGTGTGCCTGTGCCCTAGAAGAGGGCACCAGATCTCATTAGAGATGGTTGTGAGCCACCATGTGGTTGCTGGGAGTTGAACTCAGGACCTCTGGAAGAGCAGCAGGTGCTCTTAACCTCTGAGCCATCTCTCCAGCTGGCTTACAGTTTCAGAGGTTTAGTCCATGATCATCATGGTGGGAAGCATGGCAGAGTGCAGATATCTGGATCCACAGTCAGCAGGAAGACACACACACACACACACACACACACACACACACACACACACACACACACACACGGCATCTGACTTGGGCTTTTGTAACCTCAAAGCCCACCCCTAGAGACACACACTTCCTCCAACAAGGCCACGCCTCCTAACCCTAACCACCACGTGCGCCACCACGCCCGGCTCTCTGTATTCATTCTTTTGAGGCTGTACATCTGAGTTTCTATTACTACTTGGCTATTTTATTTATTATCACCGCGTGTGTGAATATGAAGTGCGTGTGTCTATGACTGTGAGCGCGTGCGTGCGCGAGTGCCGTGCCGTGTGTACGGAGGTCACAGACAGCTTTTGGGAGTGTGTGCGGGTTGCCATAGCACACGTGAGGAGTCAGAGGAAAATGATTCCGGAGTCGATCCTCTTCTTCCCCCATGTGGGTTCAGGGGATTCAAGTGTAGGTCACCCGGCTCAGTGGCAAGCATCCATACCCGCTGATCCGGCCCATAAGCCGGTGCCTCGGCTGGCTTTTTAAACATGTGCCTCATTATCTGATTAACAGACAGGGCTTTCGCGACAGTGCAGCAGCCTGCCTGCCATTCATCTTGCATAAGCAGGCGTGCGCCCATTGTTTTTCAGGCTCTGCTTAGGTCTGGCCCCAATCCTCCTGAAGCGCAGGATTGTTTGTTATCTTTCATGCTCCCAAGTTTAACCGAGCTCAAGCCTTTAGCTGAGAAATTAGTCACATGGGCTAAACGCCCTATTCAGTTTTTATAAAGTTTCCTTAACACCGGTGACCCCCTTCCCAAGCTCTCTCCTCCAGGAGGCTCTTGTTCCAGGTTTGATTCTAACATCAAAGGAAAAAAATAACTCTCTGGTTTCGAGCTCCCGTGGACCCTGGGAACAAAACTCCAGGATCTCTTTTTTGCTTTGTGGGAAAAAAAAAAAAAATCTGATGTTCTGCACAAAAGCGCCTGACTGACCTTGTGACTCAGATTAAGAATCGAAGTCCTCACTATGGCTCCCAGCCCTGCGGCATGGCATCTGGGCTCCCTACGCCTGCCTCCCCTACTTGGATGGATTCCGGGCACACCGGAAGCTTGGTGCGGACCCTTCTCATCTTCCGTTCCTCTCTAAGAGACCTGCTGCCTGAACTGTTCTGCGGGGTTCCCTCTTTGGACTGCCCTTTCTCAGGAGCTGGTGGCCTCAGACCGTAAAGTGCTTGCTAGGCAGGCATAAGGACCTGAATTCAGATCCTCGGCACCCATTTAAGGATGGGTGTGAAGCCGGGCATGGTGGTGCACTCCTTTAATCCCAGCACTCGGGAGGCAGAGGCAGGCAGATAGCTATGAGGTCGAGGCTAGCCTGGTCTACAAAAATGAGTACAGGATAGCTAGGAGTGTTACACAGAGAAACCCTGTCTCGAAAAACCAAAAATCAATAGATAAATAAATAAGTATGGATGTGGTGGCCTGTGCCTGTAATCCCAGTGCTGGGTGAGGTGGGGACAGGATCCTTGGGGCTTGCTGGTCAGTCAGTCTGCCTGACTTGGTGAGCTTCAGGTTAGGTCTGTCAAGAGACCATCTCAAAAGATAAGGTGAAGAGGGACTGAAGAGGACACCTAGTGTTGACCTCACACACAAGGGATACACACTCACAGACATTCAAACACTCACACGTATACACATAGGAGCACGCAGAAAGACATGGACACACACACACACACACACTCAACTCTTTAAAGTCTGTTCTTGATCAGCCTTTTTAATTAAGACCAACATTTAATCAAACTACCAGGTGAGGTTAACATCTGCCATCCCAGGGCCATAGAGGCTGAGGCAGAAATTCTAGGTAAGCCTGGGTCACAATGTGAGAATTTGTCTCAAAAAAAAAAAAAAAAAAAAAAAAAAAAAAAAAAAAAAAGCCAAAATACAGTGGAGATGGCTCAGCAAAGTAAAGACACTTGCTTTATTTATTTATTTATTTATTTATTTATTTATTTATTTATTTATGGTTTTTCAAGACAGGGTTTCTCTGTGTAGTCTTGGCTGTCCTGAACTTGCTTTGTAGACCAGGCTGGCCTCGAACTCACAGTGGTCCTCCTGCCTCTGCCTCCTGAGTGCTGGGATTAAAGGCATGTGCGCTGCCAGGTCAGGCTAAGACACTTGTTTTATAAGCCTGGTGACCCGCATCATTGTGGAAGAAAATAACCTACAGAGCTGTTCTCCAGCTTCATGTTACACACACACATCCACACACATGTACACGGTGCATAGTCACAATAACCATGAATGAAATGTAACCCCCCAAACAAAACCAAACAAAATATAAGAACAATGAAATTAGACTGAATACTTTTTTCTTTCTTTCTTTTTTTTTTTTTTAACTTCGTATTGGTACTTTGTGAATTTTACATCATGCACAATCCCACTCATCTCCCCGTCCCCTCATACCTGCCCTCTGCCCTTGCAACATCCCCCACAAAAGAAAAAGAAATCTTGCTGTGAAAGCTGTAGTGTGTCTCATAGTAACACCCTTTGTCCACACTTCTTTGGTTGCACATGTTTAGTGCAATGACTCCTTGGTCTGGTTCGATGCCTCTTTTTTCTGCTACACCATCAATACTGGATCCTCATTGAGATTCCTCTCAGTCAGTTGCCCTCTGTCATGGAGATCCGGCAGCTTTGGATCTGTAGGATCAGGCCCTTCACACAATCTGGCAGTTCATAAATGGGGTAGATGTTGGGGTAGGCCAACTCAAAGCTGGTCAGCCTACAAGCTCTCCCACACTCTCACCACTAGGGTAAGCTCTCCAGCACTGCCCGAGATAGCTCATCCAATGCCAAAAGCTGGCAAGGGGTAGAGTCAGCTCTTCTGCTTTCCTGCCCTTGAGCCTGCTCACCGGTGCCCCCACCCCCACCAGGGCCAGTTTTACTGTGCTGCTAGGGTGAGGTGCAGGGCCTGTTCTCCTTAGTGCTGGAGCTGGTGATGGGCAGGGACAGCTCTCCTGCTCTCATGCCTTGGGAACCAGCTCTCCTGCAATGTCCTGGTGAGGGGTGGGACCAGTTCTACACAGCCCTCTGACATCAACATGGCCCCAGGCAGCAGCCCAGACTAGGGAAGTCCACCTGGCCTTTGGAGATAATAAAGTCCTGCTATTGCCCACACACCCAGACATGGCTCTCGGTGGCATCACATGCCAGAACCTCACCATGGCCTTAGGTGGCATCCTTGGCTACTCACATCAGGCTGTTCCTCACTACCTTGGAGTCTCCAGTTCTGCCTCTCTTCATTGTGCCTACACCCTTCGGCTTCTCTTTTTCTTCCATTTCTCCACCACTTACTTGCTCATTTTAATGGCACCTAGGGTGTCTGGGGTTGTCCCAGGAGTGGCCTGCCCACTGGGCCTGCATGGTACCAGATTGGTGGTTGACTCAGACTTGCTCCTCATCAGGCCCCACGGCTCTGAACTGGAGGCTGTCTTGGACTTACCCCCTGCCTTGGCTGTGTGGCACCAGGTGGGGGTTGTCTCTGAATAATTATCTTGAGACAGAGTCTCATGTATCCCAGGCTAGCCTTGAACTCAGTATGTAGGCGAGGACAGGCGTGAACTACCATGTTCAGTTTCTATAGTGCTGGGAATAAACCCAGGCATACTAGGCAAACATGCTATCGACTGAGACACACCCCAGCTCTCAAATAAATATTTTAAATATAATATAATATAACTTGTCAAGTTAGGACAATGGCATGATTTTCCAGTCTTCCCATATGTCTTATTGGAGGGTCTATGATGTTTCCACTGTGGAATGGAGAACTATTTAATTCAGTTTTATTGTGTCCCTATTCCCTGAGTATGAAGGGAATGATCTTGGCAGAAGGACTCTTCACAATTAATTTATATATAAATATATATGTATATATAGACATATATATGCGCTATTACACATATATATGTGCACACACACACACACACACACACACGGAGCAATCCTCCTGCCTCAGCCTCTTGAGTGTGAGATTACAGCTGTGCACCACCATGTGTGGCATGCACATTAATTCACAACACAGTTACTTCTTCAAAGAGTAACTTCAGAATCTTCTCAGCAGGCCAGGGAGATAGCTCAGGGGACAACGGCCCCTGCACCAAAGCCAGGTGACCCCAGTTAGAACTCTGGGACTCCAGTCCTCTGAAAGGAGAGGACTGACTCCCACACGTTGTCCTCTGACCTCCACATGCTTGCACTGGTTACAGGTGCACACTGACACACCCATACACACTAGAGTGTTGGGGATGGACCCGGGGCTTTGGGCATATACTAGGCAAGCATTCTACCAAGTGTCATTTGCAACATAGTAAATAATTCAATGTAAGTTAAACATTGTAACTGTAAAGGTTAAAAAGGAGGGGCTGGAGAGACGCTTCAGCAGTTAAGACCACTTGCTTAGCAGACTTCACCTGCCTGTGATTCTAGCTCCAGGGCTCTTCTGGCTGCTCCGGGTCTGTTCAGTCATGACAGAACACACATTCACACACACACGCACACACACACACACACACACACACACACACACACACACACAATTTTTTGGACAGCCAAGGCTACACAGAGCAACCCTGGCTTGAAAAATCAAAACGAAAACCAAACCAAACAAAACAAAAAATGAAACTTGTTTTTGAAAAATAGTTTTAAAATTAAAATGGTCACATTGCTTGCTTGCATACCTTCCCCCAGCCAAAGTCCTTTTTTCTTTTACTTGTGGTGAAATAAATATGACATTAAAAAAATGTTATTTAGGGACTAGGGATGTAGCTCAGAAGCAGTGTTTGTCTTGCACGCACAAAAGCACTGGATTTAACACCTGGCACCGTGGGGTCGAGGGAGCTGCCCCTGAAGCTATTGCCACGTGACTGGTCTGTTGGCATCAACACACTCACTCTGTTGTGCATCCGCAGCCTCCATCTTCCATAGAAGATTCTTCATTTTTTGAAACAGAGATTCATTAAATGCTGACTCCTATACCTTTCCCCTAGTTCCTAATAGTTCCACACAGTGTGTGTGTGTGCACATGTGTATATGTGTGTGTGTGTGTGTGTGTGTGTGAGAGAGAGAGAGAGAGAGAGAGAGAAAGAGAAAAGAGGAGAAGAGAAGAGAGAGAGAAAACAGAGTAGAGAGAGAGAGAGAGGAAGAGAAGAGAAGTGAAGAGAGAGAGAGAGAGAGAGAAGAGAAGAGAAGAGAGAGAGGGTCTCCTGTAGCTCATGTTGGCCTCAAACTCAGTATAGCGCTGAGGGTGACCTTGAACTCCTGAACCTTCTACCTTTGCCGCCTCCCAAGGGCTTGGATCACAGGCATGCATCACCATGCAAGGCATCTATCTATTTCCTGCTTCCTCCTTTGTAATTTCAGTAAATCACTGCGGCATAGTTGGCCATTTGTGATGTTTGCTTCTTCCAGACTCTTGAGCAACCATTGCTACTGTCTGCTTCCTGGACATTTTCATCACCCCAAAAGGAGCCTGTATCTAATAAGTAGACAAGCCCTCTGATCCTCCTCTGGCCCCTGCTCTCTGTCCCTGTGGGTTTATCCAATTGCGGAAGTCTCCTCCCAATGGAATCATGTAACACGCAGTCTCAGTGTCTGGCTTCTTTCTCATGGGGTGATATGTTCCGGTAATAGGAATATTTGGCCAGGTTATAAGTCCTGTGATGACAGTTTGCATTCTTGCCTGGGCCACCCTCCCTCCCTCTAATCTGACTTCTGGCATTGCCTGGGTGCACACTGAGCCGCAGCCTTTCCTCCCAGCTACCCTCCCACTGCAGAGGGTCCCATTCCCCAGCCTGGTGTTCTCTGCCCCTCAGTGATGGGCTGCGTCTTCTCCCTCTACCCTGAGTCACCTGTTCTGGCTCTCAGGGCCTGTCTGGATAGGCTCCTAGTGTTAAGTCACTGCCTCCCCCTACCAAGCTTTCTCTTTTACCCACTCATCCTACCTCCTTATAACCTATGTGGGGACGTGGCTCAGTTGGTAGAGTGCTTGACTAGTATGCTTGAGGCTCTGGGTTCTATCCCCAGCACATACCGTAAGCCTGGCATGTGCCTGTAGTCTCAGCACTCAGGAGTGGGAAGCAGAATAGGAGTTCAAAGTGATGCTTGGCTACAGAGTGAGTTTGAAGCCAACTTGGGATGAGACTCTGCAATGAGAATTCTGGAATCTTAGTTTCTTTGTTTTCAGGGTTGGTTTTTTTTTTTTTTCCTTGTTTGTTTGTTGTTTTTTGAGACTTGGTTTCTCTATGTTATCTTGGCCATCCTGGACTCACTTTGTAGACCAGGCTGGCCTCAAACTCACAGTGATCCGCCTGCCTCTGCCTCCCGAGTGTTGGGATTAAAGGTGTGCGCCACCATGCCCGGCTTGTTTTCATTTTAATCTCAGGTGTGGGGATATGGGCCTGCTTTGAAGCCAGCTGCCTGGGACTTGTCTCCTGCTCTAGCAGGGTTGTGATTTTCCCAGCTGCTGATAGTTTCTGTGATTGTGCGACTTTTTTTTTTTTTTTTTTTTTTTTAAATCCTGTGGACCCTATATACATGCTAGGGTCCCAAGGGGGGATAGGAGGTTGTTGGTTGTGGTTTAAGTAGCCATGGGCAAAGAAGAAGAAGAAATTACATATCCTGACGGCAAAGATTAAACTTGTCCCAAGGAACTGAACAATGCCCTTCATCAGCAGGAAGTAGGCTAACAATAATGTCACCCCTTTCTAACCCCTGACTTTATTCAGGAATCTCTTTCCTTCTCTCTCTCTCTCTCTCTCTCTCTCTCTCTCTCTCTCTCTCTCTCTCTCTCAGTTTTTTGAGACAGGGTTTCTCTGTGTAGCCCTGGCTGTCCTGGACTCCCTTTGTAGGCCAGGTTGGCCTCAAACTCACAGAGATCCGCCTGTCTCTGCCTCCTGAGTGCTAGGATTACAGGTATGCACCACCATGCCCTGCCCTTTTGCCTCTCTTCTTTAGTGTTAGGGGGTTGAAAGGGTGGAAGAAAAGGAGTTGAGTAGGGTGGAAGAAAGAAGAACCCACAAAGTAGCCAACACTTGGCCATGAGACTCTCAGATTTTTTTTTTAATCACATTAATAGACAACTTAGAAAACGTATGATTCTATAAGGGGATGGTTTATCTCATTTGATTCTACTCCAGCCCAACCCTCTCTGGAAAAAATAGAATCAAGAGTGTGTGTGGTCATGTTCAGAGCACTAGATATATTTAGAAACAGAAAGTAAATTCTTTATTGGGAAACATGTGAATGCGGAGTCCACCCATCTTCGAAATGTTTTCTGTAAACTTTTTTTGGCCTTGAGAATTTTCAGATGACAAGTTCTAAGATTGGAGCTGGTAGATGCAACTCAAGGACAGAATGTGCACCTCCCAACTCTCCCCTCGCCCCACCTCACTAAGAATATATACTAAGGGTCAGTGAGCTGGCTTAGTGGGTAAAAGTACTTGCCGGCAAGCCTGACGACCCGAGTTCGATTTCTAGGCCCCACACAGTGGAAAGAGAGTGCGGACTCTCACAGTTGTCCTCTGATTTTCAAATGTATGTTGTGGTATGATTCCCCCTCACATCAATCAACCAATCAGTACTTGTGAAAAATGTGTTCTAAAAGAATGAATCATGCTGGGCGTGGTGGCACACACCTTTAATCGCAGCACTCTGGAAGCAGAGGCAGGCAGATCGCTGAGTTCGAGGCCAGCCTGGTCTACAAAGCAAGTCCAGAACAGCCAAGATAACATAGAGAAATCCTATCTCAAAGAAAAAAAAAAAAAAAAAAAAAAAGAATGAATCACTAAGCCAAGAGTGACCACAGGATGAAGAGTTCAAGGCCATCTTTTTTTTTTTTTTTTTTTTTGGTTTTTCGAGACAGGGTTTCTCTATGTAGCCTTGGCTGTCTTAGCCTCGCTTTGTAGACCAGGCTGGCCTCAAACTCACAGGGATCCACCTGCCTCTGCCTCTCAAGTGCTGGGACTAAAGGGGTATGCCACCACGCCTGGCTTCATGGTCATCGTTAGCTACTTAATGAGTTTCAGGAAACAGGCTCAAGGTTTGCACCCCACCCCCTCTCTCCTCTATCTGTCTGTTTGTGTCTCTCTCTGTCTCTGACTGTCTGTCTCTCTGTCCGTGTCTGTCTGAATGTCTCTCTCTCTCTCTCTCTCTCTCTCTCTCTCTCTCTCTCTCACACACACACACACACACACACACACCCCAAAAAGGAGAATACACACACTAAACTGCAACATTTGTCATCTAAGCCTTTTGCAAGTTCATGGGCATATTGAGAAATGAAATATGACCTTAGGCCTTGAAATCTCATAGCTGTTTTTAGATCTGTAAACAGCTCAGAACCAGACAGTGGCCCCAGAAGTGAGGGATGGGTAGGGAAGCCAAGTGAGCAGGCCCAGGTGTTCCTGTTTGTTCTTGATGAATCTCTGCCCCAAGAACCCCGACAAGAACCCCCCTGCAGATAAGCTGTGAAACAGAACTGAGTCCCATCTAGCCCAGACTGGCATCCAATTTGATATGTAGCTAATAATGACCTTCAACCTCTCATCCTCCTGCCTCTACCTCCTTGGATCCCCAAGTGTTCAGCACCACAGTTTTGTTCATATGGAACCTAGTGCTTTGGATTTGTTTGTTTGTTTGTTTGTTTTGTTTTGTTTTTTGTTTTTTCGAGACCAGTTTCTCGGTGTAGTCATGGCTGCTCTAGACTCACTTTGTAGACCAGGCTGGCCTTAAACTCACAGTGATCCACCTGCCTCTGCCTCCCCAGTGCTGGGATTAAAGGCGTGTGCCACCAGGCCCCACCAGGAACCCAGGGCTTTGTATGTGCTAAGGAAGTACACACTACCAACCGTGTCATTAGCATAGTGTGTGTGTGTGTGTGTGTGTGTGTGTGTGAGAGAGAGAGAGAGAGAGAGAGAGAGAGAGAGAGAGAGAGAGAGAGAGAGAGAGAGAGACAGAGGATGAAAAACCAGAGCCTCACACAAGCTTGTCATGTGTTCCACCACTGAAATACACAAACAGTCCTGTGACTGTCGTGTGGGCGTGGTCCGTACTCTTAGCCTCAGAACTGCAGAGATGGGGGCATCCTCGCAGCAAACTAGTTAGCAAACTGAGCTGTGTATAAGTGACCTCTGGGTTTGATTGAGAGGCCCTGTTTTGTCTACTAAGGTAGAAAACTTCATCAACCTCAGAACACACACACAGATACACACACACACACACACACACACACACACACACACACACACGCAAACATCCATACACACACACACACACACACACACACACACACACACACAGGTGGAAATGGTGGGAGGATGGGGAAGCCTACTTCCTTCTTTGTTCCTCACATGGTGTAGGCTCCAATCATGTTAGGAAACGTAGCAAACCTTCAACATCCATCAAATCAAACTGAATGTGCCACAACAAAGCCCTTTTAGGTTGTAGAGTGGAAATGACACCTGTTTTGTTTTGTTACGTTTTTGGAAGAGAGTCTCCTACAGCTCAGGCTGACCTCAAACTTATTATGAGGCCTGCCTCATAATGATTCCTGCCTCCCCCCTCCTGGATGCTAAGAATATAGGTGCTCACAGCTGTATGTGGCACTGGGGACAGAACCCAAGACTCTGGGCATGCTAGCCAAACACCCTTCCAACCAAGCCACATTTCCAGCCAATGTTTGGTTGGTTGGTTTGGTTTGAGACTTGGTCTCACTGTATAGCCCAAGGCTGCCTTGAGCCACAGAGATCCACCTGTCTCTGCCTCCCAAGGGCTGGAATTAAAGTCCACTCTGCCTGGCCCCATGAAACTTTAAACATGTCCTTTGTTTGTTTTGTTTTGTTGTTTTTAACTTTTTTTTTTCTCTTTCATGTGTATTTGGCTTTTATTTTTGTTTTGTTTTGTTTTGGATTTTCGAGGCAGGGTTCTCTGTGTTAGCCTTGGCTGTCCTGGACTCTCACTGTAGACCAGGTTTGGCCTCGAACTCACAGCGATCCACCTGCTTCTGCCACCACACCCGGCACTCATGGGTATTTGGATGTGATAGATGTGTGGTGGTTTAAATAGCTATGACCTCCGTAGACTCATGTGTTTGAATGCTTGGCCCATGAGAAGTGGCACTATTAGGAGGTGGGCCTTGTTGGAGGAAGTGTGTCACTGTGGGGGCAGGTTTTGAGGTCGCCTGTGCTCAAGCTATGTGCCCAGTGTGGCACATAGTCTTCTGCTGCCTGCTGAAGTAGAACTCTCAGGTCCTTTTCCAGCAGCACGGCTGCCTGCGTACCACCACGTTTTCTGCCATGATGATAATGGACTAAACCTCTGAAACTGTAAGCCAGCCCCAATTGGAGGTTTCCCTTTATAAGAGTTGCCATGGGCTGGAGAGATGGCTCAGTGGTTAAGAGCACCACCTGCTCTTCCAGAGGTCCTGAGTTCAATTCCCAGCAACCACACGGTGGCTCACAACCACCTATGATGTAATCCGATACCCTCTTCTGCAGATAAAGCACTCATATGCAATAAATACAATAAACAAATGGCTAAAAAAAAAATTAAAAAAAAAAGTTGCCATGATCATGGTGTCTCTTCCCAGCAATTAAAACCCTAAGATAGTATGTTCGTTTGCATGTGTCTGTGTGTGTGTGTGTCTGTGTAGTCCCAAGATTGATGTTGGGTGTCTCGCTGAGTCATTTCAGACATTCTTCACCTTATTTATTGAAGGAGGGTCTCTCAATTAAACCTGGAGCTCACCCTCTATGGCTAGTCTCAACAGCCAGCTTGCTCTTGAGGCTCCCCTGTCTCTGCCTCCTGAGCATTACAGTTACTATGCCTGCCTGCCACCTGTTGCTGTGAGGAAATACCCTGACAGAAAGTAACTTAGGGAGAAAGGGGCTTGGTTGCAGCTGACAGTTCCCAGTCACGTGTGGGAATTTCAGTGTGGGAAAGTCAAGGTAGGAACTTCAAACAGCTGGTGACATCACGTCCAGTCAAGAGCAGAGAGAAATGACCACATGCAGGCTTGCTCGTGCTCAGCTCCGTTTTCCACTCTTGTACAGTCCGGGACTCCCTCTGCCTAGGGAATGGTGCCGCCCAGAGTGGGCTGAGTCTACCCCTGTCAATTAACTTCAGACCATTCCCCACACCAACCCGAGATAGTCAGTCCCACACTGAGACTCTCTTCCTAGGCGAGTCCAGCTTGTGCCAAATTGACAAAGGTAACCATCACACTTGGGCTCTGGGGGATCCCAAACTTTTTAACTGCTCACCATCTTCCCATCTCGAACAAGTAACTTTTGCCTTGAAACAGCTACTCGGCCCTGGCCTGTTGTAGAGTTCAGGTCTCTTTAATCAAACAGAAAATTCTTATGTTGAAAAGTACTTCCTCTTGTTATTTGATTGCCTTCCAGGTTTTGTCCAATTTCATCCAGATTGCGGTCAAATTTCTTGGTCATTTTTTAATGTGAGTATTAAAATATCAAGTCCAGAGTCTTTGTTCTGGGGTATTGGATCTTCATGCATACTGAGACATATTTTGGGACTCTTTTTTTTTTTTTTTGACTCTTGACAGGAAAGAATGCTTTTATTTATTTATTTATTTATTTATTTATTTATTTTTTTAGTGTCTTGAAGCTTCCATGGTCATGTTCAAGTTCTAAAACTGTCATGCATTCTGATGAGGCATTTTATTTAACAGAGTATTTTGTCTTAATTAAGCCCATCTGAGGAGACATGCAGAGCCTGAAAGAATGTGCTCTTTCCTTTACAAGTCAATTATATTTATAACATTCATAAACTAAATCACGAACAAAAGCAGGATTTTAGCTGTGGTGTGGCTGTGTCTTCTAAGTTCATGGGGATGGAAGAGGGTAGGGCCATGCTTAGTCCAAACATGGAAAATCAAGACACTGAAAACAGGCAATTGTTTTTCAGTATTTTTTAAAAACAGGGCTGATTTTGTTTGGTTGTTTGAATTTTTTTCCTCCCAAGATAGGGTTTCTCTGTGTAGCCTTGGGTGTCCTGGACTTGCTTTGTAGACCAGGCTGGTCTCAAACTCAGAGAGATCTGCCTGCCTCTGCCTTCCCAAGTGCTGGGATTACAGGCATGGGCTACCACGCCCGGCTTGTGCTGGGCTTTTATTTTATTCTTTTAAAACTTATGGGCGTTCTACCTGCATGTGTGTCTATGCGTCATATGTGTGCCTGGTACCCATAGAGGCAAGAAGAGGATATTAGATGCCCAAGAATTAGAGTTATAGATGGTTGTGAGCCACCACCTAGGTACAGGCTGTAAGGTTTGGCAGCAAGCTCCTTTGCCACCTGAACCATGGTACTAGCCCTTTTATTTTTGTGAAAAAAAAAAATTGAAACGTTTTTGGTGTGTACAAGTATACATGGTGTGTGAGGATATATTCGTGCAAGTGTCCACAGCCTTTTGTTGTTGAGATCTCCTCCCTGGGGGAGTCTAGGCAGGTGCTCTACCACTGAGCCACTCCCCAGCCTCTCACTGGGGGATTCTAGGCAGGTGTTCTACCACTGAGCCACACTCCAGCCCCTCACTGGGGGATTCTAGGCAGATGCTCTATCACTGAGCCACATCCCAGCCCCTCACTGGGGGATTCTAGGCAGGTGCTCTACCACTGAGCCACACCCCAGCCCCTCACTGGGGGATTCCAGGCAGGGGCTCTACCACTGAAACACACCCCAGCCCCTCACTGGGGGATTCTAGGCAGGGGCTCTACCACTGAGCCTCACCCCAGCCCCTCACTGGGGGATTCTAGGCAGGTGCTCTACCACTGAGCCACACCCCAGCCCCTCACTGGGGGATTCTAGGCAGATGCTCTACCATTGAGCCACACCCCAGCCCCTCACTGGGGGATTCTAGGCAGATGCTCTACCATTGAGCCACACCCCAGCCCCTCACTGGGGGATTCTAGGCAGATGCTCTACCACTGAGCCACATCCCAGCCCCTCACTGGGGATTCTAGGCAGATGCTCTACCACTGAGCCACACCCCAGTCCCTCACTGGGGGATTCTAGGCAGGGGCTCTACCACTGAGCCACACCGCAGCCCCTCACTGGGGGATTCTAGGCAGGTGCTCTGCCACTGAGCTACATCCTCAGCCCTCTCCATTTTTTCAGTATGCAGCAGTGGGTGGCTACATTTCCTGGTCCAACAGGCACAGCTCCTTCATTCTCTTTGTCCTGGGTTTCATAAGAGTCATTTTGTTTTCCATCCTCCAGGACAGGCAAAGTCAACATCTATAATTAAACGTGTCACTTATTAAATTTCACACCTAAATGAGTAGCTCTTGCTGAGATGTGAGGAGTGCAGTATGTCTCAGAATCAATGAAGAGGCAGTGTTGCCCGGCGGGGTGGAAATGGAACCTCCTCCGGGGCTGAGTTGCAGATCATGTCCTGTCTGTGGGACTTCTCACTGTGCTCTGTAAGCCACTCATTGCTCTTAAGGACGGATATTTGGGACTTAAATGGATAACTGTAAGTCCGGTTTTAGTTGTCAACAGTGGCTAGGGATGGGACGCTAAGTAAATAAACATATCATATTCAAATTACACTGCGTTTCCCTCCCTCCCTCCCCCTCCCTCTCTCCTTCCCTCTCCCTCCCCCTCCCTCTCCCTCCCTCCTCCCTCTCTCTCCCCCTCTCTCTCCCCCTCCCTCTCTCCCTCCCTCCCCCTCCCCCCCTCCCTCCCTCTCCCTCCCTCCCTCCCTCCCTCTCCTCCCTCCCCCCCATCTCCCCTCCCCCCTCCCTCCCTCCTGTTGTTCTCTCCCTCCCCATTGCCCTCTCTTGACAGGCTGTCTTCAAACTCTTTGTGTAGCCCAGGACACCCGTGAACCTGGGGTCCTCCTGCCTTCATCTTCCAAGTGCTGGGATTATAGGTGTGTACCGTTATGCCTGGTTTGCCCTCCCTCCTTCCAGGCTTGCCCTCCCTCCTTCTATCCCTCCCTCCTTCAGCTTTCTCTCTCTCTCTCTCTTTTTTTTTTTTTTTTAAGGTAAATTAACCCATTTGTTGCAGGCTAGGCAAGTCTCAAATGGTAGCGCTTCTACTGGTCTTTCAGTTCCTTGAGTTTTCTGATGGCAGACTTCACTGTGATGGCAGAAGTGATGTTGTAGGTCCAGGCCCCACCAACCACTGTTTTCGTGCAGGAACCACAGTGCCAGGTGCCAAGGGCTTGTTTCTTCATCTTGGTCTTGCCACAGAAGGAGAAAGTGTACTTGGCGTGCTGGCTGATTTCAATTTTCTTTATCATTTTCCGGAGGGGGGTACCATATAGCAGGTCCCGTATTTCCCGACGATCCTAACCTTGGTGCATTTAGCAATCTTACTGGAACCAAAGTCAGAGCCTGAAGAGCTCCATTATTATTATTTTTCCCTAGACAGGATCTCACGTAGTCCTGTAGCCCATACTGTCATGTGCCTCATGATCCTCCTACCTGAGCCTCCTGAATGGTAAGATTACAAGTGAGTACTATCACATTAAATTTTGATAGGCTGCTGGGGATTTAACCCAGTGCTAAGGTTCTGTACCATGTCACAGACCCATCTTTTTCTCTCTATTACATTTTTTTTCTTCCATTATAAACTTGTGTGGGCATGTATCAGTGGTGTGGTAGAGCACCTGCCTAGAATCCCCCAGTGAGGGACTGGGGTGTGGCTCAGTGGTAGAACACCTGCCTAGAATCCCCCAGTGAGGGGCTGGGGACATGGCTCAGTGGTAGAGCACCTGCCTAGAATCCCCCAGTGAGGGGCTGGGCTGTGGCTCAGTGGTAGAGCACTTGCCTAGAATCCCCCAGTGAGGGGCTGGGGTGTGGCTCAGTGGTAGAGCACTTGCCTAGAATCCCCCAGTGAGGGGCTGGGGTGTGGCTCAGTGGTAGAGCCCCTGCCTAGAATCCCCCAGTGAGGGGCTGGGGTGTGGCTCAGTGGTAGAGCACTTGCCTAGAATCCCCCAGTGAGGGGCTGGGGTGTGGCTCAGTGGTAGAGCCCCTGCCTAGAATCCCCCAGTGAGGGGCTGGGGTGTGGCTCAGTGGTAGAGCACTTGCCTAGAATCCCCCAGTGTGGGGCTGGGTTGTGGCTCAGTGGTAGAGCCCCTGCCTGGAATCCCCCAGTGAGGGGCTGGAGTATGGCTCAGTGGTAGAGCCCCTGCCTAGAATCCCCCAGTGAGGGGCTGGAGTGTGGCTCAGTGGTAGAGCCCCTGCCTAGAATCCCCCAGTGAGGGGCTGGGGTGTGGCTCAGTGGTAGAGCACCTGCCTAGAATCCCCTAGTGAGGGGTTGGAGTGTGGCCCAGTGACAGCAAGTGTTTAGAATGCCCAAGACTCCGGGTTAAACTCCTAGAACTACAATAAATTAGCATAAGGTGTCACAAGTGTGATCTTCTGAAAAGTGGAAGTTCAGTTTGCTTCATGCATCTCTCCCTTTCTTAGCTCTGGAATTCTTGGTGAGAGGGAGGCATATGCTATTGTGGTCTCAGAGTCAGCATCTGACTGCTTCACACCACGTAGGTGGCTTGTTGGTCAGCTCCACTCAGTTTCTGGTTGAAGGTGATTTAGATAGGAGCCTGAGAGAGTGAAGGCTTCAGAGAAACAATGTTTCCTTGCTTTCCCCTTTTGCCTATATTTTGGTTATGAGCAATTGGGTTTTTTTCTTTGAAAATATGTTTTTTATTTTGTGTGTATATGTGTGTGTATATGTGTGTCTTGTGGGTGCAGGTGCCCATGGAAGCCAGAAGAGGATATCAGATTCCCTTGTTGTTGAGCTGCCTAAGGAGAATTCTGGGAGCTGGACCCAGGTCCTCTGGAAGAATGACAAGTGCAGCCAGGCGGTGGTGGCGCATGCCTTTAATCCCAGCACTCGGGAGGCAGAGGCAGGAGGATCGCTGTGAGTTCGAGGCCAGCCTGGTATACAGAGTGAGTCCAGCACAGTCAAGGTTACACAGAGAGAAACCCTGTCTACACACACACACACACACACACACACACACACACACACACACACAAAACCAACAAGAACAACAAAAATAATGTTTGGTGAGTGATTGATGTGGGAGGGCCCAGCGCACTGTGGGTGGGACTACCTTGGGTTCTCTAAGAAAGCAGGCTGAGCAAGCTATGATGAGCAAAGCAGTAAGCAGCACTCCTCCCTGGCCCCTGCATCAGTTCCTGCCACCTGGTTCCTGCTCTCAGTTCTTCTTCTTTTTATTTTTTATTTTGTTTTGTTTTTTCAAGACAGAGTTTCTCTGTGTAGCCATGGCTATGTTGGACTCACTCTGTAGACCAGGCTGGCCTCGAACTCACAGCGATCCCCCTGCCTCTGCCTCCCTGAGTGCTGGGATTAAAGGCGTGTGCCGCCATGCCCGGTTTTTGATCCCCCGCCCCATTCTAATCATGGAGTCCCTCTAGGCTGTGGCTCCTTCTGAGAAACCAGGCGCTTACAAGAAGGCTCTGTATCGCTCTTGCTTGTTTTATAGCCCCACCATAAATAATTAATCCGAAGTCACGCCCAGAAAACTAATGGACCTGGTGCCATCGGCTGCGTCGCTTGGGAGGATTTTTTGTTTGTTTGTTTGTTTTCCTCAGGGGTCCTTTACTCCATTCACAAAAATCCAGGAAGTGGATAAGGGCCTCTTCCATTAGCAGGAACGAGTTGTCTGCACCAAACACTTAGATCAGAAACCACAGCCGAATCACCTCGCCTCTTGTGCACTTCAACTTGAGGTCTATCAGACCCTGGACCACATTTTTACCCCCTGTGGATCTCTCACAAGCCCCCTAAGGAAAAGGCCTGGCTGAATTATGTTGTTTGGTTCATTTCTGTACTAGGAACCAAGGTTTTGTGCATGTCCATGCTCTACCACTTAATTATACCCATAATCCTCCTTTTACTTTGTGCGTGCGTACGTGCGTGCAGGTGCGTGCGTGCCATAGCACACATGATGAGGTCAAAGGACAACCTTGGCTTAGCTGCCGGTTCTTGCCTTTCACCTTGTTTGAGGAGTGTGGGGGCGGGGCGTCTCTTTGTTGTCCACCTCTTTATATCTTAGACTAGCTGGCCCATGAGCTTCTGAGGATTTCCATGTCTGTGACTCCTCATAAGTGTACGCTACTGCATTCGGCTTTTACGTGGGATTTGAACTCGGGTCCTCACACTTGTAGAGCAAGCAAGTCTTTATCCACTGAGCCATCTCCACAATGCCCCACTTTCCTCCTTGAGAATGAGTAGCCCAGGCTAACTTCTAACTAGATATGTAGTTAAGCATAACCGTTGAGTTTCCTATCATACTTCTGGAGGGCTTCCTGGGATGGCAGGAGTGTGGACTACCATGTAGGGTTTTCATTTTTATTTTTGTTGGGCTGTTGCTGAGCCTAAGGCGTCAAGCAAACTAGTGAGCGCTCCATCACTGAGACACGGCCCCCGCTGCTACTCTTTTTTTCTTTTTCCTTTCTGACACAGGAGCTTGCTGTGCTACCCAGGCTTTGCGTTGAATTCAAGATGTATTTTGGGCTGGCCTCGAGATCTTCCTACCTCAGTCTCCTAAATGTTAGGAATTACAAGTGTTGCGTTTCTACCTGGCTAAAAATCGTCAAGTTTATACTGCATCCAGTTCCCTAATATTTTCAACAAAGAAAGCCTCAGACCCACCCCACAGTCATCTCCTCCCTCTGCAGCCCCAGTTCCTGGCAGCCACTTGATTCACTCCCTGTCTCTATGGATTTTTTTTTTTTTTTTTTCGTATCACAGCTATTTGCTATAAATGGAGTCGTACAATCTGTGGTCTTTGTGTCTGCTGGCACTGTCACTTAGCGTGTTTTGGAGCTTATCCATCCGGCCTGCCTTTCTTTTTAGTTTGCCGGGTATGTGTAGGCATGTTCACACGTGTGCATGTACCCATGAGTGTGGAGGTTACAAGTTGATATCCAGTGTCTCCTAGGTATCCAGGCAGGGTCTCTCACTTGAACACAGAGCTCTTTGGTTAGGCTTAATCCAGCTAGCCAGCTCTCTCCAGGGATCCCCTGCCTCTCCATCCTGAACGCTGGAAACCCAGGTGGGCTGCCACACCTGCCTGGCATTTATTTTATTTTATTTTATTTTTTTCTGCCTGGCATTTATATGGGTGATAGGGGACCTGAATTCTGGTCCTTTTGATTCTTTTTGTTTGTTTGTTTTTCGTGACAGGGTTTCTCTGTGTAGCCTTGGCTGTCCTAGACTCCCTTTGTAGACCAGGCTGGCCTCGAACTCACAGCAATCAACCTGCCTCTGCCTCCTGAGTGCTGGGGTTAAAGGCGTGTGCCACCGCACCCGGCTCCTTTTCATTCTTCAGGAAGTGTTCTTACCCACTGAGCCGTGGCTCGAGTCCCACACCTTCCTTTCTACAATTACATTCCATTCCATGGATAGATTGCCATTGGTTCATGCAACTGTACATTCACGGACCGATGCCTGGCCAGGTCCCTCCTTTTGCAGCTCAGGAATGCTGCTGCTTTGAGCGCATTGTGCAGCAGGGATTGGCTTGGATGCCTCTTGCTGTGCTGACTGACTGCTCTTTGTTCTCAATTTCTGTCTTAGCCAAGAGGCTGGCTCCCAGCTATGGAAAAGCTGTGGTGGCACACGTGTGTAATTCTAGCATCCAGGAGACTAAGGCATGAGGACCACAAATTTGAAATGTAGCTTGGACTACCTATGGAATTCAAGGCAAGTGCGGCCTATATGTCAAGTTATTGCCTTAAAAAAAAAAAAAAAAAAAACCAAACCAAACAAAACAAAACAAAAAAAAAACCCAAAAAAACACCAAACAAGCAAAAACAAAAACAAACAAAAACAAAAACAAAAACAGGGCTAGCTAAGATGCTAAAGTACTTGCCATGTAAAAGAAAGCTTGGAGGCCAGCTGGTGGTGGTGTAGACCTTTAATCCAAACACTCCAGAGGCAGAGGCGGGCAGATCTCTATGAGTTTGAGGCCAGCCAAGACTACAGAGCTAGTTTCAGAAAAGCCAACACTACAAAAGAAACCCTGTCTTGAAAAAGGGGGTAAACAAAGTAAAATAAAATAGAAGAAAGAAAGAAAGAAAGAAAAGAAATCTCAAGGTGTGTTGGCACAATGCTGGGGAGGTGAAGATGGGTAGATTCCTGGGGCTTGCTGGCCAGCCTAGTGGTGGGTGTGGGTGCACATGCCTTTAATCCCAGCACTCGAGAGGCAGAGGCAAGCTGATCTCTGTGAGTTCAAGGCTAGCCTGGTCTACAAAGCAAGTCCAAGACAGCCAAGGCTACATAGAGAAACTCTGTCTCGAAAAACCAAAATAAATAAATATAATAAAATAAAAAAGTAAAAAAAGAGAGAGGAGAGTACCTCGTAGAGAAATACTCAAAGCATGAATATTGCATGCACATACATGTGAACACACACACACACACATACACACACACACAGGGTCAAAAGAAAAAAACAAAACAAAAGGTTGGTATTTCTCCTTCCTCACTTGTAGCCAGGCTGATTCTGCTGTGACCTCCTGGATGTTGTGTGACAAGCAACCCTCCTTGGCAAACCTGATGGGTAACATGTCTCAGAGGGTCACAGCCCTCAGTGGCCGCCCATTAATTAGTAAGCTGCCTTGTCATATGTCCTGGGAAGGGTGCCCTAGGATGTGGTTTACACTTCTGTAATTAGTTTTCCAGAAGCTCGCAGAAGAAATGCCAGATTCTGTGGGACAGGTGTAACGAGAATCCACCGCCCTGAGTCACCTCCTGGAGAGCCGTAATTTCGAGTCTCTGGTCAGTCTGTCTCACCTGAGTTTGTAATCTGACAGGCCATGGCAAGCAAGGAGACACAGAAGTGGGAGGGGCCGAGTAGGAAGGAAATTGTATCCTCGCTTGGCTTTTCACAGGGTCTGGGGATTTTGTCGTCATGACTTTTCCTAGGGGAGATGGCCGTGAAGTCCCCACATCTAACTTTGCCAGTGAGTTTATTCAGGTGACTTACAGGAATATGGGTAAGGGGTTTCGTATACCAGCATGGATAGCCCAAAGGCAGCGGCAGCACTGAGAGGCCCCTTGAAAAGCAAAACACTAAGACTGCACAGAGCCCTGTACAGCTGGCAGGCAGCTCTCATAATAGAAGCGCCTCTTCTCTCCTGAGCTATTTTATGAGTGAACTTGGGCACCTGTGCACGCGTGCGTGCGTGTGTGGGTGTGTGTGTGTGTGCGTGTGTGTGTGAACACACAGACGTGTGGGGAGGATGTCAACCTTGGGTATAGTTCCTAGGAGACAACCACTTACTATTATTTATTTATTTATTCGTTTGTTTGTTCATTTATTTGTTTGTTTATTTACTTTGTTTTGTTTTTTTGAGACAGGTCTCTCTATGTACTTCCCGGCTGTCCTGGGATTTTGTGGGTGGCGGCCCCTCTATGGAGGTCTAACGACTCTTTCACAGGGGTCACATATCAGGTATCCTGCATATTAGATACTTACATTGGGATTCGTAACAGTATTAAAGTTATGGTTACGAAGTAGCAACAAAAGTAATTTTATGGTTTGGGGTCACCCCAACATGGGGGACTGGATTAAAGGGTGCAGCATTAGGAGGGCTAGGAATAGCTACACTGTGTAGAACAGGTTGTCTGCCTCTGCCTCCTGAATGCTGGGATTAAAGGCATGCAGCACCACATCTGTCCCTCCTTTCTTTCTTTCTTTCTTTCTTTCTTTCTTTCTTTCTTTCTTTCTTTCTTTCTTTCTTTCTTGGATTTTCAAGACAGGGTCTCTCTGTGTAGCCTTGGCTGTCCTGGACTCACTTTGTAGACCAGGCTGGCCTCGAACTCACAGCAATCTGCCTGCCTCTGCCTCCTTGAGTTCTGGGATTAAAGGAATATGCCACCATGTCTGGCTCACTCCTTAATTTTTAAAAGAGATTTGTTTTATTTTATTTATTTTGTATATTTATGTGTACATGTTTGTGTTTGTCTATTCATATACATTTGTGTGTACACACACACACACACAAACACACACACACACACATATATGGTTTTTGTGTGTATGTTTGTGTGTATCTTAGAAGTTTTAGGAGCTTCCTGAGACTTAGGTGTTACTTTACTTCCTGTGCTTTATAAGTCTCATTTGCTTCCTCACTCTCACCCCACCTTCTAGGAGAGAGGCAATTAGATTTGGAGAAAATAGCCATATAACATGGACATACACTAGGTAGGCGTGGTGACACATACCTTTAATCCCAGCACTAGAGAGGCAGAAGCAGGGAGATCTCTGAGTTCTAGGCCAGCCTGGTCTCCAGAACTAGTCCTAGGACAGCCAGAAGATAGGTAAAAAAAAGCTTGGCCTGGTGGCATAGACCTGGAATCCCAACTTCCTATAAGCTGAGGCAGGAGGATCACAAGTTCCAAGTTCTGGGCTACAGAGTGAGTTCAGGACCTCTTTAGGCAGTTTAGGGAGACCCTGTCTCAGAATAAGGGAAAAGGAAAAAAGGGTTAGGGCTGTGGCTCAGTGGTAGAGCACCTGCCTAGAATCCCCCAGTGAATGGCTGGGGGGTGTGGTTTGGTGGTAGAGCCTCTGCCTAGAATCCCCCAGTAAGGAGCTGGGGTGTGGTTCAGTGGTAGAGCCCCTGCCTAGAATCCCCCAGTGAGGGGCTGGGGTGTGGTTCAGTGGTAGAGCAACTGCCTAGAATCCCCCAGTGAGGGGCTGGGCTGTGGCTCAGTGGTAGAGCACCTGCCTAGAATCCCCCAGTGAGGGGCTGGGGTGTGTCTCAGTGGTAGAGCACCTGCCTAGAATCCCCCAGTGAGGGGCTGGGGTGTGTCTCAGTGGTAGAGCACCTGTCTAGAATCCCCCCAGTGATGGGCTGGGGTATGGCTCAGTGGTAGAGCCTTTCAGTGAAGGTCTAGGAGCATGGCTCAGCTCTAGAACATTTGTCTAGCATGTTCACAGCCCTGGACTCTATGTCCAGTACTCTGGGAGTTGGAGAGGGAAGAATAAGGGGGAAAGAAAAAGTAGGCAAGACATTCGCTGAGACTGGAATATTTCCCGTCTCTTAGATTCCAGAGGAACACGGCCAGTGGAGGCAATATGTTTGTTGGCTCCTCTCCTGCCATCTTGTGTGGTCTTTGGTAAGTTACTGTCTGGAAGCCTCACTTCCCAGGCTCTAAAAGGGATAATATCTGCCTTGTTTGGTGGATATGAGGAGGATCCTGGGAGCGCTCCAGGGAAAGTGTGAAGGGTGCTTAGTCTCCAGAAGGTCCTCAAAAGTAAGGGAGGCAAGGTGAAGGTGACATCGGTGGTGTTGGTGGACTTGCAGGAGTGGGCAGAATAGAGCCTGGAGTCACTCATTCTGTATACAAAATCTAGGAGAGAAAAGAAAACTGAGCCAGGATCGGTGATGGGCACTTGTAATCACAGCATCTAAGAGGCAGACAGATGGCGAGTTCAGGGCCAGTCTAGGCTACAGTGCAGGGGGAAAAAAAAGAAGAGAGGTTGCAATGACTAAGTGTGTCTCACCACATAAGCATGAGGCCTTGGTTTTGAATCCTCAGTTCCCAAACTAAGAAGCCAGGCATGAGTCAGGAGGTGGTGGTGCATCCCTTTAGTCCTAGCACTCAAGAGGCAGAGGCAGGAGGATCTTTGTGAGTTTTGAGGCCAGGCTGATCTACATAGAGAAATCCTATTTTTGAAAAATGAGAGAGGGGGGAGGTGGGGGGTGGGGGGTGGGGAAACAGACAGACAGAGACAGAGAGAAAATTTTGCCAGGCATAAGTGTGTGTGTGTGTGTGTGTGTGTGTGTGTGTGTGTGTGTGTGTGTATCTGTAAGCCCAGAGCTATGGGGGAGGAGACAGGAACATCTGTTGCCTACCATCCTAGCTTCAGGGTTAGTGAAAGACCCTGGTCTCAGGCCAATAAGGCAGGATATACTAAAGCAGGACATCCAACATCCTTCCCTGGCCTCTGTGAGCACACATGGGTGCACATCTCCACACATATGTGCATACATCATACACACAGAGCACACAGAAACATGCTAAGATACCAAAAAAGGGTGGGGCTGTGGCTCACTGGTAGGGCCCCTGCCTAGAATCCCCCAGTGAGGGGCTGGGGTGTGGCTCAGTGGTAGAGCCCCTGCCTAGAATCCCCCAGTGAGGGGCTGGGGTGTGGGTCAGCGGTAGAGCCCCTGCCTAGAATCCCCCAGTGAGGGGCTGGGCTGTGGCTCAGTGGTAGAGCCCCTGCCTAGAATCCCCCAGTGAGGAGCTGGGGTGTGGCTCAGTGGTAGAGCCCCTGCCTAGAATCCCTCAGTGAGGGCCTGGGGTGTGGCTCAGTGGTAGAGCCCCTGCCTAGAATCCCCCAGTGAGGGGCTGGGGTGTGGCTCAGTAGTAGAGCCCCTGCCTAGAATCCCCCAGTGAGGGGCTGGGGTGTGGCTCAGTGGTAGAGCCCCTGCCTAGAATCCCCCAGTGAGGGGCTGGGGTGTGGCTCAGTGGTAGAGCCCCTGCCTAGAATCCCCTAGTGAGGGGTTGGGGGTGTGGCTCAGTGGTAGAGCCCCTGCCTAGAATCCCCCAGTGAGGAGCTGGGGTGTGGCTCAGTGGTAGAGCCCCTGCCTAGAATCCCCCAGTGAGGGGCTGGGGTGCGGCTCAGTGGTAGAGCCCCTGCCTAGAATCCCTCAGTGAGGGGCTGGGGTGTGGCTCAGTGGTAGAGCTTTTTCTTATTAAAAAGCAAAAGGAAAGCTGAGTGTGGTACCACACACCTTTAATCCTAGCAGATGCAGGAGGACCTTTGTAAGTTCCAGGTCAGCTTGGTTTATATAGCAAGCTCCAGGACAGCCATGGCTACACAGAGAACCCTGTCTTGAACAACAAAACCAAACCACCAACTGAACAGCAGCAACAACAACAACAAAATACTAACCAACAAACAACACCAAAGGAGAGGGACGAAGAAGGGCAGGGGAGGCATGGAGACAGACATTTAGAGGCATGGAAAGACTTTTCAGAAGCCAAGGCAGCCTTTCACCCTGCCTCACGTGCTCCTTCAGAGAGTGTGTCCCTGAGCTTCCTCTCTGCCTCCTTTGAACTTGGCCTTGTGGAGGATGTTTAAAGGGCCCTGATTATTAAGCTCCCAGCCAATGGTCTAAGAGGCTTCTGACGGAGACCAGGCTCCAGGGAAAGGATATGCCCCGGGCGTCACATTGATGTGGTGTGGCCCCTAGAAAGTGAGTTTTGTTTGCTTGTTTTCCAACTCCTCCTTACATGCAGAGAAATGCTGCCTGATTGAGGGAGTGTCTCTTTTTTCTCTTTTTGTAGAAGCCAGTTCTTCAGCTGCAGATAAAATCTGGGACTCCTTTTCCTGGAGAGACAGCTAAGGTGACAGCTCCAACACGGTCTCCAGGAGTTGCTTTCTCCCTGTGACGTTAGCAAGATTCCCTGTAGCGTACCCTGTCATCCCAGCCCCCAGGAGGCCAAGGCAGGAGGATCTTGAGTTTGAGGTCAGCCCTGGCTATTTAGTGAGACTTATCTTGAACATTAAAAGGATAGAAAACAGCCAGACAAGGTGGTGCACACCTGTAATCCCAGCACTCAGCAGGCAGAGGCAGGCTGATCTCTGTGAGTTCGAGGCCAGCCTGGTCTACAAAGAGAATCCAGGACAGCCAAGGCTGCTACACAGAGAGACCCTGTCTCAAAAAAACTAAAAATGAAAACAAATATAAAAACAAAATGAAAGAAAGTAGCCAGCTCTTGCGGTACACAACTTTAACATCAGCATCTGGGAGGCAGAGGCAACTGACTCTCCGCGAGTTCCAGGACGGTCAGAGCTATGTATGGAGACCCTGTCTTTAAAAAGGGGTGGGGATAAAAATAGAGACTAGGTTTGTAGCTCCACTGGCAGAGTGGCTGCCTGGCATGACAAAGCTCTGGGTTTGATTCCTAGCTCTGCAGAAAACTAGGGAATCCAGCAGTTGAGTCAGGAAGACCAGACATTCAGAGTTAGTCCTCCAGCTATAGTGCGTTCAAAGCTGTCAAAAAAAAAAAAAAAAAAAAAAAAAAAAGGGGGGGGGGGGGGGGGGGGGGTGGGGCTGGGGAGTGACTGAGTCAAAGGATATTAGTTCCCCTATGAGTGTTTTAATGAATGAGGGCAAACTAGGTGGATTAGAAAATAACTGAAAGGGCTGGAGAGATGGCTCAGAGATTAAGAGCACCAGCTACTCTTCCAGGGGACCCAGACCTCCAGCACTCCAAGCCCTCCCACCTCGATTTCCTGAGTACAGGTATTCACAACTGTGCTAAGGTTTTGATAAGCGATTTTAATAAATTATACGGTAGGAGACTCTGCAGGGGCATCTCCTCGTTAGGACTGGTTGCGGGTGGGAGTTGAGGTTTTTCCACTTGACCTTGGCTGACATACCGGGTTGCTGGGGCACTTCATTATGGCAGAGCGTAGGTGGACTTGCTGGTTACCCCTAGGCCTTGGCAGGTGGGGTGATCACCCCACAGACCTCCCCTGACATCACCTCTCTGGGGAGAGAGAGAGGAGGAGCCTCACTTACTTTGCAGCTGGAATCAAATCCATTTCCCTGTTTAGCCTTTTGGGAAGGGAAGCATGGAGCCACGTGTCCTGGCAGTCCTCAGGGAGGGTGGGGGAGAGGCTCCCTGCTCAGCCTTTTGTTTTTATGGTGGGAGTACCGGTGGTAGAGGCTGAGCCTTATCGGCTAAACATTCTCTGTCCTGTCTGGCTACGCCTTTCCTGGTCTTGACTAAAGAGAGCAGCTTTTTTTTTTTTTTGACACCCTCACAACCAACCCCAATCCCTAGATGCCAGCTAGTGTTTCTGAGCATTTGAATGTCTGGCTTCACAGCCTCTACTCTAGGATAAGTGGGCAGAAAGAAAAGGCAGGAACTCATCACCTGGTGTTCCTTGGGTCCCTATGCCTGGAGTCCATCTGCTGTCTTCTCCCTATGTTTTCCATCTTTTGATATTTGCTTCATATGCAATGCTCACCCACGTCACTTGTATTAGTGAGAGGATTAGAGATCGCTTTTAATCCATCTGGAATCAAGAGTCTGTAGAAACGACTGCTTGTTTATTTATTACTGCAGATTGAACACAGGGCCTGAAATGCTAGGCACATTTTCTACCACTGAGCCACACCCCCATCCCCTCCCTGGGGGATTCTAGGCAGGTGCTCTACCACTGAGCCACACCCTAGCCCTTCACTGGGGGATCCTAGGCAGGTGCTCTACCACTGAGCCACACCCTAGCCCTTCACTGGGGGATCCTAGGCAGGTGCTCTACCACTGAGCCACACCCTAGCCCTTCACTGGGGGATCCTAGGCAGGTGCTCTACCACTGAGCCACACCCCAGCCCCTCACTGGGGGATTCTAGGCAGGTGCTCTACCACTGAGCCACACCCCAGCACCTCACTGGGGGATTCTAGGCAGGTGCTCTACCACTGAGCCGCAGCCCAGCCCCTCACTGGGGGATTCTAGGCTGGTGCTCTACCACTGAGCCACACCCCCAGTCCTTTTTTTTTTTTTTTTTTTGGAAACAGAGTCTTATGAAATTGCCTAGGATTGTCTTTGTACTCTTTCTGTAACCCAAGATGGTCTTGAACTTTTGGTGCTACTGCCTCAGCCTCCTGAGTAACTGGGATTTCATGCTGCGGCCCTGGAAATATTGCTGGTGATGTCTGCAATGACCACTAGGAAGCACTGGTCATCATCTTCGAAGTCAAAAGACATAGCAGTTCCAGAGCAACAGAGTCAGGGCAAGAACCTATACTGGGCTATTGACCATTCAGAGCAGAGTACCAGGGTTTAGAAACTCTAAGATGCTCTCTAGAGAGCAGAGGAGAGAACTGGGGATGGGCACATCTTATTTATTTATTTATTTATTTATTTATTTATTTATTTATTTATTTAGTGTATGGATGGTTTGGCTGCGTGTATGTATACTTATGGGGCACATTTTAATTATTTATTGTGTGTGTGATTGGGTGGTTTGCCTAAATGTATGTATATTTGTGAACTATGTACATGCTTTCTATCTGTTTAGGTCAGTACCCCTGGCACTGGCACTGTGGATGATGGTGAGCTATCCTGTGGTTAGTGGGAATGGAATCAAGGCCCTTTGGAAGAGCAGCCAGCACTCTTCCTGGCCCTGGTCTTGGACCTGATGCTCTTGCTTCAGTTTACCAAGCACTGGGATTGCAGCATATACCACCACACCCAGCTTTCCAAGGGCAGTTTCTCATGGCGTCTCTCTGGGCTAGCGCGTGGTGTTGGCCTCACTTTACAGAAACGAAGGCAGAGAAGTGAACCGGGTTGCACAAGCTTACATAGCCAGGTAACAGAAATGTCCTGTCCCTCTGATTTGACACTGTGGGTTATCCAGGCACCAGTAGCTAGCTGTACCTTGTGATGATGTTTCATGACCAGGACCCAAAGGCAATCCTTGGGTGTGACGTGGCCAGAACTCATGATGGGCGTCTGCCCTGCTAGAGGCCAAATTACAGAAGCACAGTTGCTTGGGTATAGTCAAGCCCTCTTGAGTCATAGTCCTTACACTACAGGACCACTTAGCATCCTGTAATTTGCTGGCAAGGAACACACTTTCTGCATAGATGACCTCAATCACAGACAGATGTTCTGTGTAAGTTTTGTAGACCAGGCTAGCCTCAAATTCACAGAGATCAATCCACCTGCCTCCGCCTCCCAAGTGCTGGGATTAAAGGCGTGCACCACCATGGCCTGATTACCTTTTACCTTTTTAATCAACCGATTACACATTCTGTACTCCAGGACAATATCTGATGACAATTTTTAAAGCTGTGTTCCACAGACGGTGACTTAACTTTTTTGTGTGTATGTGGAAATTAAGTAATTTTTTATTTCAGTAGGGCAGGGGCAAGCTCTAAAAACAAAACCAAACAAAAAACCTGGATAAAGATAATAGCATTATTCAGGTTGGTGTACCGGTATATATTTAGTGGGTGGAAACAGGAGAATTATGATTTTAAGGACTGTCTAAGCTACTGTTGGGTGAGTACTCCTAGGAAGACATGGAAAAAAGAAAGGAAGAAAGAAAAGAAAAATCCATTATTCACCTTCCTGATAAGGCAACAATGACAGATGGAAGAAAGGATTCCACCCAAAGTCTGGCTTAGTGATCCACTGAATATATTGATGTTACTAACAGGACCATGGGTGACGCAAAGGCTGCTCTGTCACCAAAAATCCCACTCCACTATGGGTTATGGCTCATGAAAAAGCTATGTCCCTGGAGCTCTTAGGGGGAAGGTTCTTTTCCAGAAATTCCTGATGCTTACATAACCTGGTTGGGGAAAGGTATCCTGGGAATCCTGTTAAGTTTTGGGAACTTCCTGTGACTTGTAAGTTTTGTTTCCTCAGCCGTTGCTGGAGGTTTCAGTTCAGCGGCAATAGCAACAGCAGACATCTCATCTCAAAAAAGCTGAGTGTGGGGCCTGAGGAGATGACTTGGCAGTGTTTTTTTGTGGAACCATGATAACTGGAATTTGGATGCCCCCAAAATTCACATATATAAATGTCTGATGGGTGCGGTGGCCCTTGCCCCTGTAATTTCAGCCACAGAGGATCAAGATGGGGTGATGAGAGATAGCTGACTCTAGAGATTCTTTCATGATAAACAAACAAACAAACAGAAAAAAAGAAATAGAATTAAAAAAAACACAGCATTTTATTGCTGTAGAAGACAATTTAAGTTATAATAACAATAATTGGTCCTGCCTAGCATGCCTTTCTTCCAAGGACAAATAACTGGGAATAGGGATCAGTTATTCTTTCCAAGTTTACCGTGAAAAAAGAAAAAATCTGGCCACATTTGTTCCTGGAAAAAAAAAAGAGGTGGGGGGAGGCGGAAATCAATCTAAAACAAATTAAGCTGCCCATGGTAATGTGAGGCCAGGCAACAACTGATGTCAACGCTGGATTCCAGGGGGAAAATGAGACCAAGTGGATGGCACTGAACAATTTGAAAGACAGAGCTTGAAGGACAGAGTGTCTGGGCTTTTGAAAATTTAATGAACGCTGTGACTCGCCATGTGAAATCCTCCTGTTTGTTTGGGCAGAGTGGAGCCTGGAGCCCGCTAATCTGTTCAAGATCCTCTTTCTTCCTAGGTGAAATTAGATTTTTTGGAGGGCAGGGGGAGTCTGGGGCATTGCTTTCCTTTCGTGACTGTGAGCCCACAGGGAACTAGCTAGCTGGCTGCCTCTCTGTGTGTTCCCCAGACTGGACCAGACCCCTGGCCACATGTAACAGATTAGTTGAGGTCTTGGTCTGCTGACTGTCATCACTGTGTCTGCATTCTTTGACCGTTATCAAAGGAGCTGGGAACTGTTCTGTCCCGGATCTGGCAGCAGCCATGGCTGGGCAGTGTGGGCGGTCTTTTTCCTGATCATGCAAAGAGAAAAAAGAGCCAAAAGAAGAGGGCATCTGAGAGCAGTGGTGCGCGTCTGTTAATTGCAGCATCCAGAAGGTTGAAGTAGGAGGCTACTGAGACCAGCCTGGGTTACATAGGAGATGTTGCTGGAACAGGAAGGGAGAAAGGAAAAAAGAAAGAGCAAGGGAGGGAGAGACAGAGATATACACACACACACACACACACACACAGACACACCCACACACACACACACACAGAGAGAGAGAGAGAGAGAGAGAGAGAGAGAGAGAGAGAGAGAGAGAGGAACTAAATATTTCCTAATTACAGAAACAGGAGGGTCAGGAGTTCAAGATCGTCCTCAGCTGGGTTACAAGTTCAAGGCCACCCTGGGCTACATCACAGAAAGAAAAAGAGATAGGAGAGAGGGGAGGAAGGAAAGAAGGAAGGAAAGAAAGAAGGAAGGGAGGAAAAGAAAAAAAAAAAACCTGGTTTAGGCAGGCCTTGGCTGTTGTGCCCTTAATTCTAGGAGAAGTGACTTCTGTCTGCTTTCACAGACTTCCTTGGACAAGAACGAGATGAATGTATTAAGGGGGGTGGGGGGAAGGTCCCAACCTCGTTGATGGAATGTGCACATTTTTGATTTCTTTGACTATTTCCTCCTTGGTTAAGATACTGATAAGTAGGTTCCAACATGTTTGCAGACTGTCTTCCTCCAGCAACAACTGTTGTTTTTCTCCCCTTTTTTTTTACATGGCCATACCCTGCAGGAGGTAGAAGAGACAGATTACAGTCTCTTTAAGGCTGCAAAGGCAGTAAGGCATGAAAGGGCAAACACGAGAAAGGCTGGAGACAGGAAAGGGCATCAAAATCATAACGAGTAGCATGGACACTTAGCATCTGTCCTGGGTTCCATTCCTTGAACCTGTGTATGTGTGTGTGTGTGTGTGTGTGTGTGGTGTGTATATATGTGTATGTGCACACACACACGTGTGTGTGTGTGTGTGTGTGTGTGTGTGTGTGTGTGTGTGCGCGCGTGCTAGGATGGGATATAATTACTTCCTTGATGACTCTCTTTGTCCCTTTCAGTCCATCAATCCCAGGAAGACAAGATCTGAATCTTACTCAACTTTGTGTTCTGAGCACCTAGAGCAGAGACCAGAATATAAGAGATGCCAAAGGGGCTGCAAGGTAGCTTGGGTAAAGGTGCCTGCTGGCAAGGCTTAGGACCTGAGTTCTAGCCCCAGGACAGGGATTTGAGTTTGAGTCCTCAGGATCCACATGGTGGAAAGAGAAAAAAGTCAGCTCTTGAAGGTTGTCCTCTGCCTTCCAGACACATGCCACACGTGTGCCCCTACACATACACAATTAAGAAATATAAAAAAGAGTGGTACCTATATCTATTTTCTGACCCAATAATTGCAGCAATGTAATAATCCTGCTTAATAAATTGCCTCAGAGCAAGCCTTTTTAGAAGAGCCCTTTTATTTACAAATTTATTTAGAAAAATTTCAGTACTTCAGCTGGGCTCAGTATTGAAGGCACCTGGCATCAAGCCTGACAACCTGAGTTTAATCCCAGGACTCACACGTTTCCTGTAACTGTTCTCTGATGGTCACACCTGTGCCATGCGTGCTTGCATGCACTGCCCCCTACAAATAAATAAATGTAATAAAAACATCTTTTTAACATCTGAAAAAAACAACTCAAAACTAGCCATAACTGAGTGTCTTAGTGGCTCGTGAGAGCCTTAAATGTTCTTATATGAAGGTATAGCAGATATCTTTGTGGGATTTATGAAATACCAAAAAAATCCTCATTTAAAGACATTTTTCCCGATATTGGTACTTGTGAAATTCGAGTATCTTAAAGTCTTCTGAGTTCTTCAATAAATGGTAGAAATGACACCCTAAGACTTTATTATTTTTCTCCTAACATTCTTTTCTTTCTTTCTTTCTTTTCTTGAGGTAGGGTCTTTCTGTGTAGCCTTGGTTGTCCTGGAACTTACCCTGTAGACCAGGTGGGTCTCCAACTCTGAGATCTGCCTACCTCCTCCTCCCAAGGGTTGCAATTAAAGGCTCGCACCACCACTGCCTGGAACACTGAGCCATCTTTTCACCCAACATTCTTTCTGGCTTTGTCAAAATGGGACTCAGGGTATTGCACAGGGCTAATACACGTTGCTTACAAACAACTTGTGTGCGCGTTCTGCTAATGGAATCAGATCGGATGGCTACCAGAAGCAGACTTCTAGACGTGGACTCTGAGAGACGTATCTATAGACCATGCTCTAAGAAAATAGAATCACTATGAGTTAATATTAATATATACTAAATTGTATTCTTACTGCGTGTGTGTTCGTGTGCGTGGGTGTGCTATGAAGCACGTACGGAGGTCAGAGAACAACTTGCTAGAGTCCGTGCTCTCCTTTTACCACGTGGGTCATGGGCATCAACTTCCTGTGTGGTCAGGCTTGGCAGCAAGCTCCTCTCTACCCACTGAGCCATTTCACCAGCTCAGGGAATTAATAATGAAAAGCATTTATAATTGATGACATCTGAGCTCGAAGCTGCACTCTAGCACATTATCATGTTCAAAGATACGAAAGCTGTTATCTTGAGATAGCAAAACTGACAGGAACAGGATCAGGAAGTCACGTGTTTGTTCATTAGAACTTGAACCTACATCTCTTTACTCCTGATCCCTTCTCTATGAGTCTCTGTCACAAGCCGCTAAAACCGCTCATCAGCTCCCAGAAGCAAACCTTATGGTCTAGGAAGGACCAGAATGTCCGGTGTTATAATTCTTGAGGTTATCAGGAAATTGGACCCTTTGAAATCCTCCTCTAACCCTGAGCACAAAGGTGAAGGCTGTCTGCTTTGACAGACAGATGGTGGAGGAAGTATCCTTTGATTCAACGAGCAATTTGTAAATATGAAACAACAGTTGCTGGAAAATTTTATTACAGATGAGCTATCTCCTCCCTTATAATGTTTGCTTTTCTTTAATGCAATTGAATTCGAGCTGAAAGGCTTGGGAGGGCTAACATTCATTGCTAAGGAGAGGTTACTGGAAACGAGACAGACGAGATGAGAAAAGCAAGCCATAGATTTGGAACAGGGACGAATGGAGGCCGTCTGCCCGGCCCTGGGCTGTGCCCACGGGAAATTGAATTCAGAGCTTCTACTGCACCATAAATCCAGGGCAGCTGGCAGCAAGCCAAGGGAGACTAACGCTCAACTCCAAGGGCATCTGACGCCAGACTGGCCAACCCCTCTAATAATGCTTTCAGAGAGCTGAGCCCCAGCTGTGCCGGACTGGGATTAGGGTTCAACGTCTTGACTGCATTCGTTTACAAACCTAATACTTTGTTAATGTTAAAATGCATCCAATCCGCAGGAAAAAAAAAATGAGACTCCATTATTATTATACACCCAAAGGATAAAAGGCTGGAATTACCCTAACATCCTGAAGGTGAAGAAAGGGTGGGGGCGGGGACAGGGGGTGGGGGCGAGGATGGGAGGGGGGGATGGGGGGCCAGGGTGGGTGGGGGGGAGGGGTGGGGGTGGGGAGAGGCTGTCGAGCTGACTTCTCAGTGGGCTCATTTTCAGATTTTGTTTTGTTGTTGTTTTTCGAGACAGGGTTTCTCTGTGTCACTTTGACTGTCCTGGACTCACTTTGCAGACCAGGCTGGCCTTGAACTCACAGAGATCTGCCTGCCTCTGCCTCCCTGAGTACTGGGATTGCAGGTGTGTGCCACCCTGTCTGGCTCAGATGATGATGATGATGATGATGGCGACGACGATGATTATTTCAGGCAAGATCTCACTAGGTAGCTCTGGCTAACCTGGAACTATCTATGTAGACTAAGCTCATTTTGAATTCAGAGATCTATCAGCTGTGAGTAAACGTATTCACCATCACATTCAACTTTTATTATTTTTAAAATTAAAATTTATTTTTAATTTATTCACTTTACATCCCGATTGTAGTCCCGTCCCTCATCTCCTCCCGGTCTCATCCTCCCTCCCTCACCCCATTCCCCCTAATTTTTTTTTTTTTTTTCGAGACAGGTTTTATCTTTGTAGCCTTGGCTTTCTTAGACTCGCTTTGTAGACCAGGCTGGCCTCGAACTCACAGCGATCCTCCTGCCTCTGCCTCCCGAGAGCTGGGATTAAAGGCGTGGGCCACCAAGCCCGGCCCAAAAAAATCTTTGTTTTAAATAAGCACTTTAAAAGAAAAATTTGTTTAGCAGGGAGGGCATTGTGGCTCACCCTTTTAATTCCAGCATTTGGGAGGCAGAGGCAGGAGGATCTCTTTGTTCGAGGCCAGTCTGGGCAGAGAAACCCTGTCTCAAAAATGTTTTTATTTTATTTCATGTGTTTTGCCTGCATGTATATATGTGTACCCCAAGCACGCCTTGTGCCTGTGGCGGCTAGAAGAGTGTGCCAGGTACACTAGAAGTGAAGTTACAGACCGTCGTGTGTGGCCATGTAGGAGCTAGGAGTCGCGCCCAGGTGCTCTGGAAATCAGCCAGTGCTCTCAATCTCTGAGCCAAGCGGTCTCTCCAGCTCTTTATTCTTTTAAAAATTTTTAATTAAAAAAAAAATCAGGTGTATGTCTGTGTGGATATGTGCATGTGAATGCAGGTGCCCTTGGAAGCCAGAAGTACTGGGTCCTTTTCGGAGGGTTCTGAGCCTCCCCGTGTGGGTGCTGGGAACCAAACTCTGGTCCTCTTCAAGAGCGGCAAGAACTTGACAGGAGAACTTTTTCCTCACACAATTACTATTGTGTGTATGTGATGTGTGGACTGCCACGCATGTTAGGTCACAGTACAACTTTATAGAGTCAGTTCATCCCTTCTACCTTTAAAGGGGGGCGTGCAGTTGAGCCAATCATCAAGCCTGGCTTCTAGATCTTTTCCATGCACGCGCGAGTCGCAACCCTAGCCACCTGGTTTTGCAGAGTAGGGCGTCCCCGTGCTCCTGATTGATAAGGCTGCGTCTCCAGGATGCTCTAGAGTAGGAGACGGGAGGTTCGAAGCAGGGAGCTGCGCTGCAGGGTCCAAGTCTCCTGGCTGGCAGCTACCGCAGCTACTGCAAGGCTGGGCGGGGTCTGGAGGGCGGGACCGCTCCGCGTCGAGGCCCCGCCCACACCGACAAGAGGGGCGTGGTTTGCATCACGTGACAGCGCCGGAGCAGTGAGGCCCCGCCCGGCCCTCCGTGGAGGCCCGGCCGCGACCCGGGCCGCGCGCGCTGAGGAGCTCCTCGGTTCTTCCCGCGGCCGCTTCTCCTAGTCTCGGCTTTCAGCATCGTCGCTCCCGCCGGCTCCGGGCTCGCCGGCTGGCGGGGAGTGACCTCAAGATGGACGAAGGCGGCGGCGGTGAGGGCGGCAGCGGTGAGTGATGGAGGTGTGGCCGGCTCGCCGGGCGGCCCTGAGGCCGGGGGTCGCGCTGTTGAGAGCCCAGGCTTGAGGCGTGGGGGGCCGGGCGTGGGGTGGGGTAGGGTGGGGTGGCGGTGACCGTGGGGACGTGCTTGGGCTGAGGCCGGGACCCGGGTTTCGCTGCGCCGGTGAGAGGACGTGTCGGAGGCAGCGGGGTCGTCGCCCAGCATGGTCGAGGGTCGCGGGTTCGAGGCCGGGGTCTCCGCGGCGCAGCTCCTGGTCGCCTTTCCGAGATGGGGGGGGGGGGCACGTTGTGGGGCCGACCTTCCCAGCGTCTCATTGCCAAGGGCGTCCACGCCCTCCTGAGTCCAGCTGTTTCAGACGGGCCCCTTCTCCTCTTCAGGTGTCTGGAGCTTGGGAGCTAGTGGAGGGGAGCTTGGGAGGGGAAAGTTTTCAATTTGGACGTCTTGGCGGGCGGTGTGTATGGGGGGGGGGCGGGAGGTTCATCCATCGGGGAGAGGAGGAAGGTTGGAAATCGTCACCACATCTTTGGTGTTTAGCTAAGAAGTGTTCTCTGGGAATGGCTTAAGCGACAAGAGGGGCAGGCAGCTCGAGGCCAGGTCTCAGCACGCATTTTGGAAAAAAAAAAATTGCTACAGAGAAGGGGTGTGTGTGTGTAAAAATAGAGAGTAAGTAGCTCAGTGATAGAATCCTTGTCTACCATACTCAAGGCCCTGGGTTTGATTCCCCAACACCACCAAAAGGAAAATATAATTAAATTAAAGGGATCAGGTAGGATCTCTTTAAAGCCCAGGGTGGGAATCCGGAGCCACAGCCAGCAAGGATGTAAGGCTCCCAAGACAGGTGCTTGTGGCAGACACCCTTGCAGAGTCGGGTCGTCCCTTCTCAGTGTTGTTCAGGCAGCATGTGCCTGACTTTGAGTTCCATCCTGCTGCAAATTGGTTGTAAATTACTCAATGGCATACAAATTACTGTTGTGTCATCTTGGGAATCTGGTTTCCCAAGACAATAAGGGTCTCCGTTTGTGGAGTGCGTGGTTGGTTGAGAAAGCAAAGGGTTAAGTACCCATCGTTTTTTAAACAAAGCACCCCAAGTTGAAGCTGTCTGGACTTTGAGTAACCGATCTTCCTTTTTGCTGACAGAGTGATCAGAATCCCATGTAATAAGGGAGTGTTTAGGGGGAGCAAAAAAAAAAAAAAAAGTCTTAATTACAGTCTGCTGGAGCAGCTGCCTGTAAAAATCAGCAGTATTGAAGGCTTCCCGGTGAAGTGGTTAATCAAGGTGCCTTCTAGAATTCCAGAGCTTCTCAGATTTTTTTTTTCCCCTCCTCTGTAAGGAAACAAGGTGGCCGGGCTGGTAGGAAGTTGGCACTCCTGATGGCATTTGCCAAGTTCAGTTCTCATAGTAAATGTCTGGAATAGCACAGTGGCACCGAGTGGGTGTTTTGTTTGTGAAAAGAAGGAGCCCAGTTGCAAACCCTCCTACATACCGGCTGCCGGGCTGGAGACGGGGTCCCTGTGGACGCCTGGCCTTTCCCTACATCACAGTTTGACCACAGTAGTTTAGAAAAGACAAGACAGTGGCAGTTTGACATTGGAATCCAGGAAGCTGTCCGGGTTGGCCACTGCAAGTGCTTCAGAGTCTGAGCCAACAAATGTGAAAGGTGTGAAGGTAAAAGCAGATGCAGAGGGAAAAACTTAGAAGCCAATGTGTATTATAATTCGAGAATTATAATAGAGGAGGATATTAAATATCAAAAGGGCTTAAAACTATCTCTGGACTATTAATAATCTCCTCTGGGACTATATCCCAGAGAAACACTCTTATAAATTAAAAAAGATGTTACAGTCAGTGTTACTGCATTCCATTGTAAAAAGTTAAAAAAAATGAGAAACAGTAGTGCCCGGCAGGTAAGATTACTTAGAGCAGACATTAAAAATAAGTAATTAAGGGGCCTGCTGTGAGGACAGCCTGACAGGCAGACTTTAGTCTTCAGGAGCCATGTGGTGAAGGAGAGATCTGACGCCCACAAGTTGTCTTCTGACCTCCGAAGGCAAGCAGCAACAGGCTGGTACACACACTCAGTTTTAAAAAGTAACCAAGAATAAGAAGTTATTTTATACATTCTGGTCTAAACAATGTAAACACTGGTATCCTTGTGGATTTTTCTCTTATATTTTTTAGGTTTTTTGAATAAGAATACATGCATTATTTTCAAATTAGAAAAAAAACCCCTCAGCTTATAAAATATGCTAAACATATACTGCTGTTTGATTCACCTTCCTGGAACATTCAGTAACTGAGAGATTTATTGATTTTTCTACTGAAATGCCAGACAGCATGCTAGGTGATAGAAAAGAACTTTTTAATTTTTATTGATTCAGCTTATTAGAAAATCTTTCCTCCTTACATTGTGAAAAAATACTTACAGATACTTTTGGCAATCTTAAAGTATTTAATTTTGGACCAAGTGAAAATCTTTCACAGTTTTGAAATGTGGGTCATTGTATACTTATTGTATGGACTTGATGCCTTCTGTATACCTCTTGATCCATGGAGGTTTGAAGTTAGCATACGGTTCCTTGTAGTAATCCCATTTCCATTTTCAAAAACTCCTTTTTAAAAAAAAAAAAAAATTATTTTAAAAAAATCAGCCCTTTGATAAAACTGTTTCAGGTGCCAGGCAGTTACAAAGCATGGCATTATTTGGCATATCACTAAGAGTATAGGAGGGACATTTCATCTGTATCTGCAACTCTGTTTCAGCTTGCCTAGAAGATAAAAGTGAAATTTATTCCAATGGTAGTTATAGCAGGGGCCAAAGACCATTTAAAAGATCTTTTTATTGTTAGCGTGTTGGTCAGGTAAAAGGGACTTCAGAAATTGATTCCACTTGCCATTTTTATAATTGAACTTTTGGTCCAGGCTTTAACTATTTGTTCCTTGCAATGCAAGATAAGGAAAGGAGGCGCATGAAAGGCTGGAAGGCAGTTACAAGGAGGAGCAAGTAGGGGTACAAGATTACAAGAACACATTGTTCCTTGTAATGTGTGCAGGGTGCAGTTAAGGTATTTTTGCTTCCTTTGGTGTTGGGTGCCTTTCAGATTTTTCTAGAATGCTTCTTGAACTAGGCTTCCAGGTTAGAAAGTTACTGGCAAGCTTGGCTCCTTGCCATCCCCCGATCCCTGTCTCCCAGTGTGCCAATGGAGAGATGAAGTAATGGGCGTGAATTGTACCCCTGCATTCCTGTCATGTGGCTGCGGGTGCAGTTGTGTTCAAGTGCTCTGAAGCTCAGGGTATCAAAATAAGAATTGAAAGTAAAGCTAGGCTGAGATCCCACCTTTCACCTGGCAGACAAGTGCTAAGCCTCAAGTTTGAAAACAGTGCTGGTGAGGCCGTTTCAACCTTTGCTGGCAACAGTGCAAATTAGTCATGGCTCTCAAGAAGGCTTAATGTACCCTGGGACCTGTTGGCTTACCCTTCCCTTGGGGGAGGGACTCCCTCCTGCAGGTGCATTTCCCAGACTCAGGGAGTAGTCTTTCAGAGCTGGATTTTGCCGGTGGGAGCTTTTGGGGAGTTGGGAGGCAGAAAGAAAGGAGAAATCAGGTTCTCCACTAACTGTTCTGCCTCAGGCAGTTTCTCTGCAGCTCCTGTGCTTTAGGCTCCTGCTCCTGCCACAGAGCCTTGGCTGTCCTTCCCAGCAATCCCCCCCCCCCCCCCCCCCCACATCTGAAAGTGCCTTCTGCCTTCAGCCTTCCTACAGAAGGGAGAGCTTGTGGCTCCTGCTGGTCTCTGGGTTGTCTTACTGTTTCCTGTTTTTTTGTCACATGTGTAACCAATTCCCTAGGCCAATTTCCCGCTACTTCAGAGCCTTAAAGAGATGGCTGTTTCCCTGTTTAGACCCTGATGTCTCTGGGAGCACCAGGCAATAGCTTTTAAGATTACACTATCCATCTGTAGACCCAGCAGTGCAGTTCTAAGAACTTAGTGTGGGGATACATTTGTACTTCTGTGAGGCAGCAAAGACAAAAGATTATTCATTGCCACAAATCTCCCATCAGCAGACCTGGGAGAATAAACTCTAGTGTGTGGGGTGTGTGTGACGGTGACTGAAGTTACAAAGTTGAGGGAAAAGGCAATGAGTTGATACAGAAAGACCTCCATGATGTTTTGTTAAGTTACAAAGGCGAGGGGGGAAAATAATGCATTGTTTGCTAGTTTTTCTTTTTCTTTTTTAAGAAAGTGCTTGTATAGGAATGAACATTTTTTTCAGGAAGGTTAAACAAGGAACTAAGAACAATGATCACCTGTTCACAGAGGCTGACGAATTGAAGTGCGGGAGGAAATGCTTTATTTTCTGCCTTTTATTTCTTGAAATTGGCTAAAGTTGAAATAAGCCTGTCTTCACCTTGCTAAAATTAGAAAACAAGTTTCAGGGGGATATATGCTGTGCTGTCAGAAAGCACTCTTTTTGTTTGGCACAGTGGATGCCTGTAATCCCTGCACTTGAAGGCTGAGGCAGGGAGCTTGAAGTGAGCTTTAAGTCCAGCCTGAACTACATAGTGGGTTCTAAGGCCAGTGTAGACTACAGAATAAAACCTATTCAAAACAAACAACAACAACATAAAAAAACTCTATAAAGCCGGGTGTGGTGGAGTGCGCCTTTAATCCCAGTACATAAAGCAGAGGCAGGTGGAGTTCTGTGAGCTTGAGGTCAGCCTTTTCTAGATAGTAAATTCCAGGACAGTCAGGCTATATAGAGAGACCCTGTTTCAAAAACAGAACAAAACAAAACACCCTCAAAACAAAAACAAAAACAAAACAACAACAACAAAAACACACTATCCCTACAAGAGAAAGGAAAACAACCCCTTTTACAAACAGATTAATATCTCAAATTTTCCTTTGCTGAGGGAATTTACATAAGATAAAATATTAGGTATAGTCCAGGGTGCTCCCTGCATGCATTCCTTGTATTTGTAGGAAACTATAGCTGCTCTGCATTTGAGAAGCTTAAGAAGTGGGTGGGAAGGTGAGTTTAGCATATGCACTGAGTGTGCTCCAGCAGCAATCCAGGCTCGAGGATACAGTCCTATCAAGAGGCAGTCCCTGTGATGCCATCATGAGTAACGCCGGTGAATTTCCTGTGTTCATGGAACTTAACGATTGTTTGCATGGCAGACAGGTTTAAAAGATAAACAGGTTTCTAAAAGAATTGAAAATCATTCTAAATGTGTTGAAAGAGATCAAGAGGTGACAGGGAGGGTGTTGGAGGTGGGGCATGGACGTGGTGCAGGAGGTGGAAGAAAGCCCTCGGCTGGCCAGGACAGCCTCTTGGAGGAAGGACTCCTTCAGGTGCGGCCTGTGGGGCTAGTGACCCACGCAGAGCCCAGTGTGTGGCTTGGAGCAACAGGCAACAGTTTTACTCACAGTGTAGGAAGCCCATTTCAACCAGGACAACATTACATTTAACGTTTCAGTAATTTTATCTACTGTTTGTGTAGTACTCTGTCAGGTCTCTCTCCTGTGCTTTGTATCTTCATTGATTCACTCTGCCAAGCATTACCAGCTACAGATAGGAAAATGGAGGGAGAAAGGAAGCAAAGTAGTTTGCTTCAAATTTCACAGCTGAGAAGTGGTGGAGCCATGGCTTACTTTTATCTATGTTCTTGTTTGAATCTATATATTTTTTAAAAATATATTTATTACACATACAGTGTTCTGCCTGCATGTACGCCTGTACACTGGAAGTGGGCACCAGATCTCATGATAGATGGTTGTGAGCCACCATGTGGTTGCTGGGAATTGAACTTAGGACTCTGTAAGAGCAGACAGTGCTCTTAACCCCTGAGCCATCTCTCTAGCCCATTTCTTTCTTTTTTTTTTTTTTGAGACAGGGTTTTTCTGTGTAGCTAGGGCTATCCTGGAACTTCCTTTGTAGACTAGGCTGTCCTGGAACTCACAGAGATTCTCCTGCCTCTGCCTCCTGGGTGCTGGGATTAAAGGCGTGCATCACACCCGCCAGGCCTGTGTCTATATTCTCAACCATTGCCCACCCTGCCTTTGTAAGAAAGGTATTCCTGGGTCCCTTGTGAAGAATGGGTTGGAGGAAGAGTAGATTAGATGGCGTGGAGACAACAAAGAGGAAGTTGTGATGGTCCAGGCGATAGTTATATTAACTTGCTGGATTGGAGACACAGTGGTAAAAGGGAATGAAAGACATATGTGAATTGTCTCTATGAAAAACTACCAGTGTGGTGGTGCTCTGGAGGCTGAGGCAGGCGGATCTGTGAGTTCCGGGCCAGCTGGTTTATATGGTGAGACTGACTCTAAACGGACAGACCACCCAGCAAGCATTATATATAATGCCCTCATTGCTCAGAGTTAGTGTAATAGCTGTTGACAGTAGTGGTATGACTTTAGGTATTATTTCAGATAAGTCCCTCCATCTCAGTATATAGCAGAACGTGTCCCTATCTCAGTATTCAGCAGTGTCATCCTTCTAGTTGCTCCAGCCAAACACAGTGTGCTATCTTTCGCTTCTCTGCCTTAGCCTTCGAGCACCCTCCCCCACCCAGCTCCTCATCATCCTTGTTTATGCTACAGCCGGAGTATGTTCCACCATTCACAGTCTGCCCTGCCCTCCCCTCGTCTTAATGGGACTCCTGCCCTCAGACCTTGCGGTGGCCCACATCCTCCAGAGGGCTACAAGCTCTGTCAAAGGTTCAGGTTCAGAAAGGATGCCCTGTAGGCTTTGTGGGCCACATGCAGTGTCAGATATCTTCCTCTCGTGCCCCCCCCCCCACTCCCACTCCAGACAGAGCTTCTCTGTGTAGCCTTGGCTGTACTGGACTTCCTTTGTAGACCAGGCTGGCCTCAAACTCACAGAGATCCACCTGTTCTGCCTCCAGAGTGCTGGGATTAAAGGTGTGTGCTGTAATGCCTGGCTCCCTCCTCTCCCTTTTAACAATCCTTTAAAATAAACATATACATACACTAATTTATGTACTTTAATATATACTAAATAAAAAGTCCATTTGTTCTCCTTTGTAGTTTTTGTTTTGTTTTGTTTTGTTTTTTTTACAAGTTCTCACTGTCTATCCCTAGCTGTCTTGGAACTCACAGAGATCTGCCTGCTCTGCCTCCTAACTGCTGGGATTAAAGGCATTTCCCACCACATCTTGTCCCTGTATGGGCCATCTCTTTTTTAAAAGTTTGCTTCTTTTTAAACTTATATGTATATATGTGTGGCTGGCTGGCTGTGGATCTGTAGAGGTCAGAAGAGAGTGTTAGGTCCCTTGAAAGTGGAGGTATAGGTGGTTGTGGGCTTCCTGACATGGGTGCTGGGAACAGAACCCAGGTCTTCTCCAAGAGCAGCAAGTGCTCCCAGCTGCTGTCCATCTCCCCAGGCCCTGCTGTCTCAACATTCTCCCACTACCTTCTCATTTCACTCCAGAGACATGTACTGGTCTCTTTGCCTCAGGACCTTTGTTTTCGCTGCCCCAAGGCCTTTCCCCCAGCTGCACCTGGTACCTTCCTGATTGCATTCAGGATTCTGTGACTGCACTATCCCCTCACCACAGAGATCTCCTTCAGGAAGCCTGCTCAGAACACCACCCCAATGTCAATCTTTCCCTTTTCTTGGATTACTTTTTCTTTTTTTAGTTCCATTTCTCTTAGTACTTGTCACCTCTTGCCTTTTGTGTCATTTGTTTGTAGTCTACCTCTTGTCTCATACAATATAAGTTCTAACCAGGCATGTTGGCATATGCCTTTAATCTGCGCATTTAAGAGTTAAGACAGGAGGGTCTCTGTGAGTTTGAAAGCAGTCTACTGAGATCCTGTCTTGTGCTCGCTTCAGCAGCACATATACTAAAATTGGAACAATACAGAGATCCTGTTTTAAAAATGAATACACGAATAAACAAACAAACAATGTAGGTTGTACGGAAGAAGAAATACTATTTGCTGCTATGCCTTTAATATCTAAAATACAGCTCTGTACATTTGTGTACATGATGTCCTTAGCAAAATTATTTATTTATTGATTGATTTTGTGGTTTATATGTGCATATGCATGTCTTTGTATGTAGTGGCCAGAGGTTGATGTTTGGTGTTTCCCACAGACATATAGACAGACCCACATTTTAAAAAAGAAAGAGCTATATAAGGGCTCTCCAACTTATCTTTTTTTTTTTTTTTTGGTTTTTCGAGACAGGGTCTCTCTGTGTAGCCTTGGCCATCCTGGACTCACTTTGTAGACCAGGCTGGCCTCGAACTCACAGCGATTTGCCTGCCTCTGCCTCCCGAGTGCTGGGATTAAAGGCGTGCGCCACCACGCCCGGCTCAACTTATCTTTTAAAAAAAATATTTATTTATTATGTATTCAGTGTTCTGCCTGCATGTAACCTGCACACCAGAGGAAACCAGATCTCATTATAGATGGTTGTGAACCACCATGTGACTGCTGGGAATTGAACTCAGGACCTCTGGAAGAATAGGCAGTGCTCTTAACCTCTGAGCTATCTCTCCAGCCCTCTGCCTTATCTTTTAAAAATATTTATCTTTTCTGTTTTTTAAACAATCTTTTTAAAAATTGATTGCCTATTTACTTATTTACTTATTTATATGCATTGGTGTTTCACTTGTATGTATGTCTGTGTGAAGGTGTTGGATCCTCTGGAACTGGAGTAACAGACAGTTGTGAGCTGTTGTGTGGGTGGTGGGAATTGAACCCGGGTCCTCTGGAAGAACAGCCAGTTCTCTTAACCTCTAAGCCATCTCTCCAGCCCCTAAACATTTTTTTTTTAATTTTATGTTTGTGTTTGCTTGAATGCATATCTGTGTACCATATACATGCAGTGCCCACACGGCCAGTAGAGGGCGCTATGTCTCCTGGGGCTGGGGTTAGAGGTGGTTATGAGCTACCGTGTGAATGTTGGGACTTGTACCCAGGTCTTCTGGAAGAGCAGCCAGTGCTTTTAATGGCTGAGCCACCACTCCAGCCCCTCACATTATCTTATGAGAAAGTTGTTCACTGAACCCAGGCTCACCAGTTGGCTATGGGATTTGCCTGTCTCTGACTCCCCAGCTCTAGGCCTGCTGATACGCAGCATCCAGCCCAGCTTTTGTGTGGGTTCCTAGGATCTCAACTGAGGGTCCCCAGTCTTGTGCAGCAGGCACTTCAACTCCAAGCTATCTCCCAGTTCTTAGTAAACTCTTTTAAGTTAGTTGTGGTTACAGTTGTGTAGCAAGTTCGCTGGTCCTATTCTCTGTCCTTTTCTGTTGGTTAAAGGCAGTCATTAAAATTTCCTATGGGGCCTTGTGGTATGTCTTTCGTGCTTTGACATAGGTGTGTATTTATGTACATCTCCTTTCTAATGATACAATTAGTGCCAACTATATGGATGTCTGGCAGCTTGCATGTAAATATATGATGCCCCACATAATGGTATACAGACTCTTGCTTGTTTCTCCTTTCTTTTTGAGACAGGGTCTCTCTTGTAGCCCTGGCTGTCCTGGACTCACTTTGTAGACCAGACTGGCCTCGAACTCACAGAGATCTGCCTGTTTCTGCCTCCTGAGTGCTGGGATTACAAGCGTGCACCACTGAACCCGGCTCTTGTTTGTTTCTCTTAATTTTTCTCGTGTTCTGTGTTTGTCCTGTGTTGAACTCTGACATGTTAGTTTTCTATTGATGTGGTTACAGACAGCACTAAGACGAGCTCAGCAAGCTAGTGTCCTTTCATAAGTGTGTGAGGCTTTTGGGCTTGTTGTTTCTGGGTCTGTGCTGGCGTCACAGTCACTGGTTATGGGTCTGCTTTCCGTTTTCCTGGCTTCCAACAGATTGCCTTCTCGTTAGGAGCTGGTGTGTGCTATTTCCCAGGAGCCTCAGCATTTTAATCCCTTTGGTTCTTCACTGTCTACCTGTTTCAGGAGTAAGATACATTGCTGTACCTTTTTATTTTCTTTGTAATTATATGGGTGTTTTGTCTGGATGGATGTTTGCACATCAGAAGAGGGCATCCGGTTCATTACAGATGGTTGTGAGCCTCTGTGTGGTTGCTGGGAATTGGACTCAGGACCTCTGGGAGAGCAGTTGTGCTCCTGACCTCTGAGCCGTTTCTCCAGGCCCATAGCTGTGACTCTTGTTGCTTCTCTAGCAGTGAAACGCGTTTGGAAGGCTCAAATAGACGCACTGTCAGCTTGGAGGGCTCAGCAGTGCAGGAACCTCAGAATTGAAGATGACTGGGTTTTTAGCCTATGTCTGTGGTTTAGAGAGCAGAAGCGAGGGTTGCTGTGTTGGTTTCGCCAAACATGTCTTTGCCTTCTTCACCTTCAAGGCTGTTTTACAGAGTGTACAGTTGTAGGTTACCAAGTCCACTCCCAAAGTGCTGGGAAGGGACCACTGCAGCCATCACTACAGGCTGAGTGTTTCTGTCTGGAGGTCAGCTGAGTCTTACTGCTCCTTTGAAGCATGTACGCCTCATTTTTCAACTCACCTCTGGATTTTTCTTGTTTGTCTTTCAGCTGTGCTGGGCCCAGAGTTAGTTTTCCTCTAATCTGCCCTGCTTGAGATCAGTTGCTGTGCTGTTTTCCTTTTCGGTAGGGCCATGGCAAGGCTTGATCTTAAAGAAGATGTGCAGAATTCTTGGCCCTTGTCTCTTCATTGACTCCTCCTCCTGGAACTCTGATTACATGTAATTAGGTGTGTCTTATGTGTTGTTAATGTGTGTATCTGAAACTAGTATTTTTGCTTTTTATTATTTAAATCTCTCTCTCTCTCTCTCTCTCTCTCTCTCTCTCTCTCTCTCTCTCTCTCTCTGTGTGTGTGTGTGTGTGTGTGTGTGTGTGTGTGTGTTTTGACATAGGCCAAGGGAGGGTGTTAGCTATCTAGGAGCTAGAGTTACAGGCAATTGTGAGCCACCAATAGATAGTGAGAATTGAACTTTGATTGTTTGCAAAAGCAGTAAATGTACTTAATTGGTGAGCCATCCCTCCAGCTCTTTAAAGTTAAAAAAAAAAAAAAAAAAAAATTAAAGTAGACTTTATCAACTTACCCTAAAATCTGCTGAAGATACATAAAATATTTTGACCTTTTGGGAAAATAGTAAATGATTTTAGTAAGCATGGAAAATAGCTCTTGTCTCCATTTGACTTTTGAAATTAACTGTGCTCATAAACTTTATAGCTCATGTCTGACACTCAAACGACACTATAGGATAGACTCTGGGCTTTAGAAATGTTGCATACACTGCTCAGAGACAGCTTTTTAGTTTGGATAAATGTCTTTCGGCCTTATGTAAATATTAGGAGAGGCTCACTCCAGTCAACTCTGTTGGTCAAGATGGTTCTGTAATTTACTTTCACAGAGCAAATTGACTTTCTTAGCTGCCTCAGTTCTAGTAAGTCACCCGAGCACTGTTCAAACAGGGGACGTGAAGTTTCTGCTGTATGCTCTTGTCAGTGGCTGGGCTCTTTTTTACCCCCTTTTTGACAACTTTACTCTTGTAATTGATAAATAAAACCAGCAATTTAGTCTAAAACTAAGCATTTGGATGATGACTAAAACGTAATTACTGGTTACCTGTCCTCCCGTCTCCATTCAGCTGTTTGGCAACATGGAGAAAATTTCTAGTTCACTTTCATGGGAACATATAATATTCCCCGTTTACTTTGGACAGCAGCATTTCCTATTTCTGTGGACAGATGCATATGAAACACATGCTCTGGAGTGGCGCTTGCGGTCCCCTGAGGATTCTCAGAAGGAGGAAATGGGTTGACCTATTTGGTTGCTATGAAGTAAAAACAGTCTTGTTTTCTTTCTTTTTTTTAGTGAACATCTGGGTTGCATTTATCATTTCACATTCTGGAGGTTCTTTAAAAACCACAATTTGATAATTTGAGGGTTCATTAAAACAGTAACTATTTAGCTATTTCTAGAGTTGATTTTAATAATAGGGTGGCTGATGGAATTAAGTATTTTTTTCTTTTCTATAAAGCAATACCTAAACAATGCTCTGTGATTTGAAACCATAAAAATGGGACCTAGGTATGTGGTGTGTGCGTGTGGTGAGAGGCTAAGAGGAGGGTTGACCAGCCTGTTTGCTCCTCTGCTCCCTGTTACTGTGGAGCACAGAAGATCTCTCCCCACGGGGAACAGGGTCCTCATCACCACAGAGAGTCTGGTAGTGTGGCTAACCCCCTTTCCTGATCACCAGTCCCAGGGAGGAGGGCCAGCATGAAGGGCTGTTTGTAGATGGGTTTCTTGAGGTGGGAGGCTTTCCCATCTTAAATACCTACTGGAGGACATGGTTCGTTTTCTTACACTGGACTGTATCGAGCCTTGATGCTAGCCAACGGACAGGCATAGTGTCCTTTGTGCCCGTTGAGTCTAACCCCACACTCTTATGGTCAACTTTGCTGACTTAATCTCCCTTGTAGCATCACTGTCTCTATATTTCCTGTCACATAGGGCAATAAACTCCGTATTAGAAGGGCCAGGAAGAGGTGTTGTCTCCTAGAGCCAGAGGTGACTGGCCTGAGGCTGTGAGGCAGCAGTATATTTCCTTCTCTCTCACTGAGCAAGGATCACATTGCTGTAGAGTGTGGAGAGAAAAGCATTTTCCTTTTCTGTAAGTATTCAACTAATCATATATATTTGTTTTCTAAAGAACTGAGGTAGCTTATATTTCCTTTTTGAGATTAGCATTTTCTATATAAAATGTATAAACAAAATTATCTTTTCATATGCTTAGGATATATTCGTAGTTGCATCTGGCAGACTTTTACGATTACAGTTCTTTCAAACATAAATATTTTTAGCAGTAAGGAATAGTGGTGCGGGCACTGACAACTTAACATTCTATTAGAAGACAGGACTCCCTTTGAGTTCTTGGCAGAGAGGAAATAAAATGATCAAGAATGCCCTTTGCCAAGTTTCACTAATTAGATTAAGTTTTTTTTTTTTTTTTTTTTTGAGAAAAGATCAGACAAATGAATTCGTTTTTGTTTGTGTTAGAGTATGGGAAAATAGAGGGTTTTAGCATCTTTTAAATGTTTGGCCTGTTCACATGACAAGGCTGTATATCCCAAATGTGGGAGGCTGAATGATTGCAGACTTTAATTCAATACGTACTGCATTTCTGAGAGCATGAATGATTTTGAGAAGAAAATGATGTCTTTCATTGCCATATAGAAAGACTCTTCACATGGGACAAACCTAAAACACCGCGTTTTCTCAGGACTCGTAGGCTATCTGTGATTCTCAAAGTAACACAATTCTTTGCTTTCTGCTTTTTAAAAGACTGGCTCTTGCCGTATTGCCCTGGCTGAACCTTAGTTTTTTTTTTTTTTTTTTTTTTTTCATCTAACACAGGGGCTAGACTCTGTAGTAGTCAAGTGGGTATTTACTTGCGTTTTGGGCCTCCCTCCCCCTCTTCCTTCAATCTGGCCTTTGCATTCTCTGTCTTACTCCTCAGACCTTGTCCTATGGCCTTCACTCCTGATGACAGCACTTAGAGCAGCCGAGTCCGAAGTAGGACATATGTGTTCCACCCTCATTTGGCTGCCGGGTAGAAGTTGTGATTCATAAAATGCCTATTAATGTGGCTGGACATGCAGAACAGGACTAATTTTTCTTTTTAAATCTGGAAAGGACATAAGCTATTTCCCCTGGGATTCTGCTGCTATTAATGCTTTGGCATTTAGTTAGACCTTAAGTCTGTTAACCTTCACATCGCCTCCGCCTCTCTCCTTCACAGTGGAGGGTAACTGGACTCGCTGGTCTTCCCGTCAGTTATTATGGATTATTTTGGTCTTGCATCTGAAGAGGGGTAGAGACCATCTACTTTAGAAGTATTTTCACAAGTTCCACATCAAAAACTTGTATTTATTTGACTTTCCTGATTTACCTATAAAGGTTTTTGCTAGAGTAGAAAGGGATTTAGTCTGGCTAGGAGTATAGCCCTTGGTGTATCAACCTCCTTGCTGGCCCCAATTCAAAGGTCAAGCAGAGTTGGAGTAGCTTCTGTTTTGGAGGGTGCAGGAAAAAGTTGTGATTGGCAATATAATTAGTGTAGTTTTTCTCTCAAAACTTTATATTTTGAAAGTATTCAAACATACATTTTTGAAGAATGAGACAATAAATAGTCCTGTACATTTTCCAGTGAGCAGTTAAGTTCAGAATCAGCAGTTCAGTCAAATTGCATTTTATGTTTTCTTCACTTTAATAACTATGGATTCATGAATTGCTAAAGTTTTGTTCAGTTTGTTCCTCCATATAATTTAAATGGTGTGTGTGTGTGTGTGTGTGTGTCCCCGTCCGACCGTCCTTAAATACTTTAGTAGTGGTTTGCCGTGGGCGCTCTTCTGTAGAACCACAGCCATGACAGCATAGGTCCACGTAAGGAGTAACAGCAATTCCTGATGGACACAGGGTTCACACTGGCGATCTCAGCACTTGGGAGGCTAGAGCAGTGTGCTGCTTGGGCTTCTCTAGTAAGTTTTAGGCCAGCCTAGGAGGCAGGGAGACAGACAGACAGACAGACACACACACACACACACACACACACAGTGGTAGGGTGTGGTGGGTGGAGGAATTCCATAGTATTTTACATATAGTCCAAATTCAGTTTTCCCTGATGATTCTCAAGGCATCTTTCAAACAATTTTTCTTTTTAGACATTATTTATTCATTTTATGTGTGTGAGTGTTGTGCTTCCATGTTCCTCTATGTATCATGTGTGTACCTGGTCCCCGCAGAGGCCAGAAGACCCCTTGGGACTGGAACTAGGGGAGATTGTGAGTTGCCATGTGGATGCTGGGACTCTAGTCCTCTGGAAGCGTGAGCCAGTGCTCTTACCTGCTGAGCCATCTCTCCAGCCTCACTATTTATTTTTTCTAATTAAGATTTACATCATATAGTCAGTCTCTTTCAGTTTTCCCACTTTTTTTTGATGACTATAGCTTGATAGTCTTTGCATACTACAGACTAGATTATGCATATGAGCAAGAAAGATGTGTATTAATTTCTTCTTTAATGCCACTTTCATTGCCAGTATGTTAAAGTCATCTTATTAATTCAAGGTCAAAGTTGTATTCATTTCTTGTGTTTTTCTGGTAAACGTGGCCCAAGTAGATGACCAAAAGAAGTGACTACAAGGCCCAGATGTCAGTGGCTTATGTGTGTGGGTGAGCTTGGAACCAGTGTGCAGTGGTTTGTTAGACCCACACCCATATGACGGTGATTACTTGTCTGGCTTAACACAGTAAAGACAGGGTTTCTCTGTGTAGTCTTGGCTGTCCTGGGCTCACTTTCTAGACCAGGCTGGCCTCGAACTCACAAAGATCCACCTGCCTCTGCCTACTGAGTGCGGGGATTAAAGATGTGCACCACCTGACCTTTCTGTTTTTTCTTTTTTTTTTTCTTTTCAAGATGGGGTTTCTCTGTATAGCCGTGTAGACTCGCTTTGTAGACCAGGCTGGCCTTGAACTCACAGCTGTCCCCCTGCCTCTGCCTCTGAGTGCTGGGATTACAGGTGAGCACCACTGCACCTGGCTCACGGTAAAGATTTTATTTGAATATTTGGCCAACGCTTTATAATGAAACGAACAAAAGTATTGGAGATTTAGACAGACTGTTATTATAATACACAAAAGAGGTGCTTTGCCGTTACATCCTTGGTCTAGAGCAAACTTAGACTCTGGGGAATGAGCCTGGCTCTCTTCCCTCCCTCAGTGCTTTCTTGCAGGTTTTTAAAAAAGAAATTGACTTAGCTGCAGCTGGAGCCAATACAGGATCCAGCTGTAACTTTTCGTTGTTGTTCTTACATCCGGTGGTGGTCAGAGCAAACTCATTGTATGAAGATTCAATAAAGGAAAAGGGCAGGGTGGGAAAAAAACGACACCCTATAAAAGCATTCAAGAAATAGCAACAGGATCTAGGAGTCTCCCGTTCAGATGGCTGATTTAAATTCCATTCTGAAGTATTAATTCTGTTTGTCACTAGTAGGCGTTTTAGTTTTTTTCCCCTTTTAATATTATGCACACACCATGTAACCAGAGCGTGTACGTGAGGCTGACACATTTTCAGTGGGAGGCAGAAAATAGTAACGTGTGAGAACCCAGAGGACCCAACCCGCTCCTCATGCAAAACAGAGAGAGAATTCTTCAAAGTACTGTGTATGCTCAGGGTGGGATAGAGACATCGCCACCCCACTAAAGAAAGCCAGGTGCTCCTTAATTTTTTTTTTTTCTGCAATACTCCTATGTGTGCATTTACCATGAAGCTGTTAAGTTCAGAACCAGCAGTTCAGTCAGAAATTTTAATTTGATTGCGTCTGTTTCCGTCTTCCTACTAGAAAGCCGATGCATCTTGGCGTCTTTTAAGGACCAACTCCAGATTGTCACCCTGTAGCTGAAGGTAAAGAGTTCTGTGGTTAGTGGACTGACCATAAGGCTAGTGGCTCTCTCTCTCTCTCTCTCTCTCTCTCTCTCTCTCTCTCTCTCTCTCTCTCCTCTCTCCTCTCTCTCTCTCTCTCTGTGTGTGTGTGTGTGTGTGTGTGTGTGTGTGTGTGTGAGTGAGTGTGAGTCACAGTTCTCATATTTCTTCTAACTGTAGCCAGACATCCTGTTTGGGGGCTATTTGAGACCAGTTCTGCCTATGAAGAAGTCGTGCGGTCTGTGGAAACATTCTTAGTTATTCTCTTAGATTTGGCTTTATAGGCAGGTTTCCTTGAAAACCCCTGTGCACTATTTTTAGGTCTACATTTCTGTGGATCTGGGCATTACGAATTCATACACATTAGCACAGAAATGTTCACTAGCTAAAGGTTATTTAGATGTACAGAAAAGCAAGCTAGCTGTGCTCTCGTGGATGTAATGGACTAGCTAGCACTGCCGGACATATTTAAGGGAAGAGAATCTATTTTCTAGAGTGTTGCTGGGTCTGTGCCAGCACGAGTAAGATTTTGGTCTCCTTTCCTATTTTACAGTAAGAAGGGTCCTGTCTCCTTGATCCTCTTAAGTTTATTTTCTGCTTCCCACTGAGAGGTGCATTTTCATAACTGAGAAACTTCCTGCATGTCTTCCCCACTTTTTGCCTCATTAATGCTCCCCTACTTTGTTTGCTTGTTTGTTTAAATTTAGAATGGTCTGGTAGCTTATAAACTTACTTATAAGTGATTGATTTGCTGTTTTTAATAGCATCAAAGATCTGTGAGAAGTTTTAGATCTTACAAACTAATAGGAATCAGCTTTTTCCCCCCACTAAAGTTCATATCTTAACAGTAATGTTTGGTGGGGTAACAGTGTTAGGAATGGCCTGGCCTTGCACATGTTAGGCACACACTCCACCACTGACCTATATTCCCAGTCCACAAATGTCACCCTTTAAAGTATGCAGTTGAGGGCTGGGGATGTAGCTCAGTTGGTGCAGAATGCTCGCATAGTATGAATGAATTCCTGTGTTACATAAACTGGGTGGTGCAGGCCTATAATCCCAGTTTGAGGTAGCGGGTGGGTGGGCTAGAGAGGCGTAGAGATAGGAAGATTGGGAGTTTAAGGTCATCTTCAGGTATCCAGAGAGGTCAATACTAGCCTGGGTTATACAAAACAGCTGCTCAGACTTAAAAACTCTATCACCACTGTCCCGTTTTTTTAGAATATTGTTATCACTTCACAAACCTTGTCCTTATTTCCAATCTCCTCACCTGGCAACCACTTTTTTGTCTGAACATTTCCTATTAGTGTGATTGCAGATCACAGGGGCATTTCTGCTTGACTCCTTTCACCTAGCACCTTTATTCATGCTGTGGGCATGGCTCAGTGTTCCAGGCTCATGCATGCTGTAGGCGCAGCATTCAGCACCATGCACTTCCTGTGAGTGGAACTGATTGGTTTGAATATTGGGAGTGGTAGGAGAGTCTGATCACTGTGTCCTCATATGTGTTTTGTGGTTGAATCTGTGGCTGGTATATTATCCTGAAGGCTTTTAGATTTGCTTACATTTTTGTCACATTAGAAATGTTAAAGTGTAGGGCTAGGAAGATGGCTCAACTGTTTAAGTGCTTGCTGCACAAACATGAGGTTCTGAATTGAGTCCCCAGAACTTAAGTAACAGCTGGACAGGCACCTGTAATTCCAGGACGGGGGATGGAGGAGACTGGGGGAATCCTTGGGAACTTGTCTAGCCAGTCTAGTGAGAAGGCAACCCCTAGGTTTGTCAAAGTTTATGCCAAAAAATAAGCAAAGGTCTGGCGAGATGGCTCAGTTTTTAAAAGTGCTTGCTGCATAAACCTGAGAACCTGAGTTTCATTTCTGGAACTCATAAGAAAGCTGATGTGGAAGCAAGCACCTTTCATCCCAGCACTGCTGTGGGGAGGTGGGAGGCAGAGACGGGAGTTTTGCCCAGAAGTTCTCTAGCCATCTAACCCGCAGAAAACAAGAGAGAGCCGACCTCAACAAGGTGGAAGGTGAGAACTCACTCCCTGAATGTAGTCCTCTGACCTCCACAGGCCATGGTATAGCCTCCTGCCCCTCCCCCCATAATAGTATAAGAAATAAGGTGAAGAGGATAGAGGAAGACACACTGAACGTGAGAGCAGGCAGGGACAGACGGGAGAGCACACCCACACAGAGTGTACCCCTCCTCCACACACGGACTGGGAAGGGGGAGCAGCACTCTTGGAGTGGCCGGTTAGTGTGTACGAACAGCTGCGTGGGAGGCAACTGTTGTCTGGAAGATGTTTACTCTGAAGGCCAACGCATGGGTAGGAGTTGTGATAAATTCTTAGCAGAACTGTGGAAGACCTACCTCTGAGAGACTGCAGCATGATCACAGCAGAGAGCACAGGACACCTAACTCCCACCCCCCATTCACTCTGAAATCCTGATGGGTAGGAAAGGTAAAAACTGCTAGCACTAAAGACTAGGGAAAAGGGGGTGGGGCAAGTAGGGTTATAGTGGCATTATAAGATAAGGAAGTCCTAGATTCCTAATGTGACACATGGTGACTGTGGTTAATACTGTATCATATACTTGAAATTCATCTATTTTAGTTTTTATCACTTTAGATAACTGTTTGAGGTGGCCATGTTAATCAGCGTGAATGATAATCATCTCACAGTGGATAAGAATATCAAACAGCTCTTTTGAAACAGGATATGGTTATGTAGATTAGGCCAGACTTGAACTCTCATAGAATCCCCTGCCTCTGCCTCCAGGGATTAATAAAGGTGCATGGCACTACACACACATCCAAGACCTAGGATGACTTTATTTGTCAATTATGCTGTAATTTAAGTGGAGAGAGACACCCACAACCCTTCTGCAGAGGGTTAAGCTGTGAGAAGGAATAAGAAATGGGAAGCCTGCAAACAGGTCGAACAGAAGGAGGGGCATTTTTTGAGATAGTTCTTTTGTAGCCAAGATGGGCTTTGAACTGATCCTCCTGCCTCTACCTCCTGGGTGTTGGGTTGACAAGCTTGTACCATCATGATGGTGTGAGACTGGGCATTTAGAAGGAGCAGGAAAGGCTCATGGCAGCCCCTTGCAAGGCTGTGCTTGGGCAAGGGCGGCAAATGCGGGATCGTCTCATGCACAAGCTGGATCAGAAGGCCATCTGGAAGCCGCTGTGCCAGAATGCGCCCCACGCCCTTCCCTCTGCTCATCCCCTTTCCTCTTTGTTAAGGGCACAGTTGATAGGTATTTATTCCTAGGCAAACATTCCTCTATAAAAATGGAATTCCCTGTCTGGAGGACAATTGGGACTCTCTGGGCCTATCTTGACAACCCAAATAAAGTTGTCTATTTTTATTTTTGCTTTCTGAGGGCTTCTGAGCCTGTCAGCTCTTTATTCGACCTTTTACCATGAAAGAATGCTGTGGCTAGGCTTGGCTTGTGAGCCCCAAAGTTAATGTACCTTCTCACTCATCATGCAAACTCAAGAGGGAAAGCTCCTGAGAGAAAACACTTAACTACAACACTGAAGGATGCCACATAGTTAATTCCATCTCACTTTTAAATGTGTGCAGACAGCAAGGATATCCAGATGGGTGGAAAAACCCAGAAGCATGAGAGAGAATTTAATGCAAAATATTTTTAGAAAGAATAGCTGGTCCAAAAGGAAGAATTGAGAGGATGGAAGAACACTTTTTAAAAAATGCTAATTGCAACTTACAAGGGATAAGTGACTAGGTACTAGAATTCCTCTAACTTCCTGTCTTCCTTCCTCGTGAATCAGCAGCTTCCGATAGAAGTGATTGAGGGGGGAAAAGTGAAAAGCTGAATCATAATAGGTGGGATTAGCGTGAAGAAATACCAGGGCCTGACTCATTCACTGTGTTTCCTAAGCATTCAGTGCAGGGCTGCAAGAAACAATGTAAACCGAGATATGGGTTCTGCTAATTTGGGAAGTAGGAAAAAAGACTGGATGATGGATCCCAAGTGACTCCGGGCAGCCAGGGGTGGATTTGTTCCTGCACAGCAATCAGTTTCAGGAGCCGCTGGACTAGGAGGCCAGAGGACGCATGTGGGCTCCATATGCTCCGAGCTACTAAGGCGCTTGTCTTCACGCTGCAGCCTAGAGCAGTGGACAGTATTCCAGCCACCTGGAGTGAAAACCAGGTCACAGTTAGGTACAGACATCAGGGTCCAGAATCGACGGGGTGGGGGGGCCTTACCCAAGGAGACCCAGAGACACAGGGTGTCTAAGGGATGTGCGTCAGTGCTTCAGTATACACAGCCGCTCCTGCTTACATTTAAGAGGTAGAAAAGTAAAGCAAAGCCAGTTCTCTGTGAATTCATGGCCAGCCTGGTCTACAAAGCGAGTCCAGGATAGCCAAGGCTACACAGAGAAACCCTGTCTTGAAAAACAAACAGACAAAACTCCACCCCACCCCAACCCCACAAAAAGCAAAAAGTAAAACAAAACAAATCCCACCAAACTTGGCAGTGTTACAAGCAGGGCCAGGCACTCTGTTTGGGGGGAAACTTGGGCATGGAAACCAATTGTTAAATAATAATAGAAAGAAACAGTCTGCTGCCAAAGCAAAATAAAGTGGGATGTAGATTTTGAGGTGTGATTATGAAAAAAAAATGAACTATAGGACCTTGAGGAAAATTTTAGCTAAAATGTAGAAATAGCTGAGTGCAGTGGCGCACGCTTATAACCCCAGCACTTGGGAAGGGAGAGGCAGACAGATCTCTGTGAGTTCGAGGTTAGCCTGGTCTACAGAGAGTCCACGACAGCCAAGGCTACACAGAGAAACCCTGTTTTGAAAAAAAGAAAAAAGTACTTTCTATTGATTTTAATAAAATAGAAGAAAGATGAAATAAGTGGATTAAAAGATAAGAAAGTGGGGAGGGCTAGGGAGACCGCTCAGTTCAATGCTTGAGAGTGCTTGCGGCTCTTGCAAGGTTCCTAGCACCCTCCTCCCATGGCTCACACCTGCCGGTAACTCCAGCTCCATGGGCTCCAGTGCCCTCTTCTGGCCTCTGTGGACCCTTGCACACATGTGACACAGACATGCCTGTCTGTGTTTATGTACATACACATTTTAAAAATATTTTTTTTTAAAGATGAAAAAGGCCATATATAGGTCAAGTTGAAAACTGTTGATTGAGATACAGAATTATGAAGTGAAATGAATAAGCCAACAGAAAGAAAATAATATTATTAAATGCATTTGCAGAATTTTAAACTCTGCTTGGATCTAGGAGGAAGAAAATTGGCCATGTGGGAAGTTAAATTAGTGCTGTGATCTAAATAAGTATTGTTCCCGAGAAGATACCAAAACAAAACAAACAGTAATCAGAGGTACAATGGAAAAGTATCTTTGAGTTGAAAGAAAAACACCAGATGCTTTTGTATATTCAATAGGCTTATTCTGCATTAGTTAAAATTAGTGGAAGGAAAGACATATCCTAGTGAAAAATTTAAATTTCAAGGATAAAGTACTCTAGAGCAGCCCAACTAAAGCAAATGTGTGGGTTACTTTGGACCGGGACGTCAGGATGCACTTAGATTTGCTACCGCATTGTTGGATGGAATAAGGCTGAGAGCTTTGAGGGGGTAAAGATTGTGTTCAAGAATCAATCACCCGGGGCTAGAGAGATGGCTTAGAGGGTAAGAGCACTGTCTGCTCTTCCAGAGGTCCTGAGTTCAATTCCCAGAAACCACATAGTGGCTCACAACCGTCTATAATGAGATCTGGTGCCCTCTTCTGGTGTGCAGGTGTACATGCAGACAGAGCACAGCAAACATAACAAACAAACAAACAAATCTTTAAAAAAGCCCAGTCACCCTAATTGTTAATTAGTGAAGAAAACAGAAAGGAGTGCTCTGAAAAATGCAGAGAAGGTAGAGCTAGCTGAGTGGGGAGATAGCTTGGTCCGTGAAGTACTTGCTGAGTTTGGATTCCCAGCACTGATGCAGAAAGCCGAGTGTGGAGGCATCCATCAGGAGCCCAGTGCCAGGATAGAGAGAAGCCTGGGAGCTCACTGGCTAGCCAGTCTAGTCTGTGAGAGAGCCTGTCTCAGAAGGAAGATGGAAGCACGGGAAGAGTGCATTCTGCATTGACCTCTGGCTTTGGGATGCACGCATAAGGGGTGGGGCTAGCGTGTGGGCTTCAGTGGGAGTTTGCCCGTCCATGGCCCGTTCATTGACTGAAGAGTTCTAGGCTGTGTCCTTTCTGTCCAAGAATGGGGGGGGGGGGTCTTCCCTGCAATCTTCCTGATGCTATCTGTGAGTTTCACTGTAAAAAGAAACAGCTTTTTCATAGATTCTGACACTCAGTAAAAGACTTACTTGGTGTGCCTGGAATCCAGCTTCCACTTGTATCCAGCCTTTAAGGTCAGCCTGGGCAAGGAGTAAGAGTCTGTCTGTCTTATTAGTGGCAAAAAGTTGGAATAACTTAAATGACAAAGTTTTTCTCATTTAAGTTATATTGCTATTAAAAACACAAAACCAAAATAATGTGATTGAAATTTAAACATAAATTTGTCTAATTATAAGCTTAATCATTAGAGTGAATTCAATGAGAAGATATAAACAATCTAGAGGGTATCTGGTTATTTAATAGGAATTCTAATAAAGTGAAATGGGAACTAGAGAAGCTGAGGAGTTGGTGGTAGAGATGGGTCAGGAAATACTGGAAGAAGGAAAGGACCCAGACTTGGTTTTATTTTTGACATTGATTATTACAAAAATATAAAGTAGTGTGGCTTAAAAAAATATAAAGGTAACACCTAGAAGATCCAAAGTAAGGTGAAGGCTTTTTAAATCAGAAGAAGAAAAGAAAAATAAAAGCAAAAGTGATTATGGGATCAGATCCTACCAGGCAAAGGTGCTGTGGTCTGTTTCCCCCTCTCTTTGTTCTGAGTATAGCTAGGTTCTTTGGCTATATTTTACAGATTTCGTGTGCCGGCAGATGCGCTGTGAATTCAAGTCTTTGTGTGTGAAGATGAGTGGTCAGCATCAGGCGCCTTTCTCTGTTGCTTTCCACCTTTTTGAGACAGGGTCTTGCTGAACCTGGAGCTCTTTGGCTAGACAGACTGGCTAGGGGTGTACCTGTTTATGATTCCTCTCGATGTCCCCCACTCTGCACTGGGGTGGGCAATGGAGGTGTGTGGCTGCCCAGCGCTGGAGATCTAAACATGGGTCATGTTTGTCCAGGAAGTGCTTTTCCTGGTGAGGTTATCTCCCTGGCCCTGTTTTAGGAAGTCTTTAAGCAGGTGCCTTTTTGTACAGGTTGTTAATGGGAGACATGGAACATATTTCTTTAAAAATTTGATAATCTATGACCCACCCCAAAATTCTCATGAGATCTTTTTTGTTTGTTTTTTGTTTTTGTTCATTTTTTGTTTTTTGAGACAGGGTGGGATCTTTTTAAATAGACCTTTATGAATATCTTGGTGCTATGTGTAGTTTCAAGTGTCTCCTGGAAGTCTTGGAACATGTTCTTGAAGCTAAGCAGGGACTTTTGCACTCTGCCCACTACTCTCCCCTAGTGTTAACGCCCTGTGCCGTAGCAGTTATGTGATGAAGTTCATCTGTTAGTCACTTGCTAGCTGCTTTGACAGAAGTAAGGAAGACAGGATTCATTTTCCCTTGCAGCTTGAGGACTTTCAGTCTGTAGCCACTTGGCCTAGTGCTTTGGGCTCATGGTGAGACAGGAACATCATGATAGAATAGCACTGGTGGAGGAAGATGGCTCACTTCATGGGAGCCATGCCTTTCAGCATCCTACTTCTTCCAGGCAGGCCCTAACAGGGACTGTGAGTCTGTTGATAAAGGTAGAACCCTCATGATCCATTCACTTCTCAAAAGCCTGCCACCTGACAACTAGGCCCTTAACACACGAGGGCATACTGTTTATTGGATTCAAACTGTAGCCATGTGGAAATCCACTGGCACATCTGCTGTTGCCCAAGGCCCATGGTATGTATTGGATTTCACCTTAGTGGTATGTATTTGTCACGTCTGAAAGTATACAGCATGCACTTTTTCATTAGAGTGTACAGAGCAGTTGCACTGAAGGTCTCCGTTTCCTACGCTTTCCTCCCTGCATCCCCACTCCTGTCTTTGGTGCTGGGAGTGAAACATAAAATCTACACTACTCTGAGAGATATCCAGCCTACAGGATTTAAAACGTTTTTTATTTTTGCACAGCACCCTTCTCTGTGTGTATAGGTTATTTTCATTCCACCAGACATTGCATTCCTTTACCAGGCACCCTCCCTAGTGCACTTTACCAGGCACCCTCCCTAGTGCACTTTACCAGGCACCCTCCCTAGTGCACTTTGCCAGGCACCCTCCATAGTGCACTTTACCAGGCACCCTCCCTAGTGCACTTTACCAGGCACCCTCCCTAGTGCACTTTGCCAGGCACCCTCCCTAGTGCACTTTACCAGGCACCCTCCCTAGTGCACTTTGCCAGGCACCCTCCCTAGTGCACTTTACCAGGTACCCTCCCTAGTGCACTTTACCAGGCACCCTCCCTAGTGCACTTTACTAAACACGCCACTTTTTTGGTCTTGTCTGAGCTTCTTTTGTGTATTAGCAATCATTTCTTTAATCTGACCATCTTTCCCTCCCCTGCTTTATTTTTCCAGACAGGGTTTCTTAGTGCAGTTGTGGCTGTCTTGGACTCACTTTGTAGACCAAGCTGGCCTCGAACTCACAGAGATCCACCTGCCTCTGCCTTTTGAGTACTGGGATTACAGGTGTGCACAACCTCGCCCAGCCCACCTTTTTCTTTTTAAAAGTAAGACAATATTTTTGATGGAAATTGCTGAACAGTTAGCTTAGGGGAGGACTATGCTTGATTGCAAGCCCCAGTGTCCCTCCCTCCCTTCCTTCCTCCTTTCTTAGTTTTTGAGACAGGCTTCTCTGTGTAGCCCTGGCCATCCTGGACTCCCTTTGTAGACCAGGCTGGCCTGGAACTCACAGAGATCCACCTGCCTCTGCTTTTGCCTCCTATGTGCTGAGATTACAGCTGTGCGCCACCATGCCCTGCTCAGAGTTATTCCTTTTGACTACAAAGGATGCAATTCCATAGATACCAAGTTTCATGATGCTTAAAATTTTTATATGGAACCCAGATGTGATGGGAAGCAATGAAGGAGACAGAGGCAGGCTGATCTCTGTGAGTTCCAGGTCAGCCTGGTCTACAAATTGAGTCTAGGACAGTCAAGACTACACAGAGAAACCCTATTCCTCCCCCCCCCCAAAAGACATGTGCTTAAAAAGCAATTAATTAAAAAAGAACACATTGTGCTTAGAATATTAATAGTTAATTTGTGTCCTGGTTGCTATAGTTGGTTTCCTGGGTTTGAATGACAACCATTTATAAGGGTGCTTGATAAAATATAACAGTTGCCTCAGATAGTTATGTTTTCTTTTATAAATTAGAATGTTTGCACAGAGCCAGTTCCACTAATTGTACATTTCAGGCAAATTGGTGTGCAGGCCCTGTTCTAGCAACAGAGGGCAAAGGCTTCTGTGAGCATCATGGAATTCTTTTTCTTTTTTGTGTTTTGCCCTGCTTGTCTTCTTTGGAAATTAGATGAATTTGAGACTTCCAGGAGGAAGTGAAAACACATAAATAACCCAGTGCCATGAGTTGAGACCCATGTAATTAGCAGTGATTCTTATGGATATAAGCACATCATGCTTGTGTGTGAAGGCCAGATGTGCTGTGCTTCCCCCTGTCAGTCACTACCTTTTTATTTTTTATTTTTTTGAGACAGGGTCTCTCACTAGACCTGGAACATTTTAGTTGGCTCGGCTAGTTGGCCAGTGAGTTCCAGGGATCTTACTGTCCCTACCTTCTCAGTGCTGGTATTATATAGATGTGACTTTTGGGATGTGCATGTACATCTGCACGCCATAAGAGGGCCCCGGATCTCATTATAGAGGGTTGTGAGCCACCATGTGGTTGCTGGGAATTGGATTTTTGAACCTCACCTCAGCCTCTAAATAGCTGGGACTATGGGTGTGTACCACCTTGTCCAGTCCAGAATTCATCTGTTGAAATCGTAGCAGCATTTCTCCTACTGGATAAACAGCTTGGTAGTTAAGAGCACTTGCTGCTTTAGTAGAAGGTCTAGGTTTGGTTCCCAGCACCCACATGGCATCTCACAACCATCTGTAACTCAGTTCCAGAGGACTAGAGGCCCTCTTCTGGCCTCTCTGGGCACCAGACATGCACATAAATACACGCAGGCAAAACCCTCACATCCATAAAACATCTCTAAAAAAATCCTAGTCCCCAAGGTTGGGAGTTAGGGGTCTTTGATGTTGATTAGGTCATGAATGGGGATTAGTGCCCTCACAAAAGAGACCCCAGAGAGTTGCTTGCATCTTCCACCCCGTGAGGCCACAGCGAAAAGATGGCCATCTTGAGAGCAGCCCTCACCAGACCCTGAATTCCTTCTAGACACCGATCGTGGACTCCAACCTCCAGGACTGTGAGACACACACTTCTGTAATTTCTAAGCAGCTTGGTCTAAGGCGTCTTATTAGAGCAGTCCAGACAGACAGAAGTGTAAAGGCTGGAGAAAGGGCAAGGGCATAAAACGCGTACAAACTGCAGCTGCAGAAACTGTGCTTAAGGTGCAGTCGGCAGGATTCGGTGGTCTTCACTCTGGGTGAAAGCTGGGGCTTGTCTGCCGTGGCGGAAAGTAGAAGCTTGAGTTGAGAACAGGGTAGAAGGGGGGCTGGAGAGATGGCTCAGCGGTTAAGAGCACTGACTGCTCTTCCAAAGGACCCGGGTTCAATTCCCAGCACCCACATGGCAGCTCACAACTGTCTGTAACTACAAGATCTGACACCTTCACAAAGACATACATGAAGGCAAAACACTGATGCACATAAAAAAAAAAAAAGAGAGAACAGGGTAGAAACAGACAGTAGAGGATAAGGTAGCAAATGACTCTGCCAGCACCTTGATGTCTGTATGGCTTCTCCTTGTGAAGATGTGTATTTTGTAGTTGAAGGTTGTTAGTGCTCAGGTGAGAGGTGAAGTTGCACAAGCATGGAGGGTGAGGATAACCAGGAGAGATTTTAGAATGAGGAGTGTGGATGACTGAAGAACAGAGTTTTGCCAGAGTAATAGTTAAGGTACTGGGGGAAAAGAAGACCTCTGGGGGAAAAGGGACCCGAGAAGCCAGTGGGAGGATGGGAGGGTGGTCGTGGATGTGCAGAGTGGTAGAGGACTGCAGGGAGGTGCGATGTTGAGAATGCCACACACCGAGGCCGGCACTTGAAAGCTGATGTCTGTGCCCGCTATAGTTCTTGGTTGCAAATAACAGAAGACGATGTCAGTTAATTTAAGTATGTGAGGAAGTCACTGGAAGGATGTGGGGGAAGTTCCAGAGCCTACAGGCAGTCTGGAAAGCATACCCAGAAAATTGACCAGAGGTAAGGGAAGTGGCCATTAGAGCTAGAACCAGCCGTAACCAGGCCGCCTGGCCTGTGCTGTAGCTGCCACCGCAGGGTCCTGGTTGTTGCTGGTGCTGGCAAAAGTTTTCTAAGTTACTTGTTTTTGTTTGTTTTGTTTTTGGAGTCTTTTTATCTGAGCTTGGGCACACGTATTGGTCAGCCTAATAACAGGAGGGCTCAGAAGCACAGATCTTTTCCCGTGATGACAGCTTGCCCATCATGACGGACATTGTGATCCATCTGTCACTGTGGTCTTGAGAATTTTCACAGGAGCAGAGAAGTGGCAGCTGGGGTGAATAGTTGGAGGGTAGGACATGAGAACATTAGGTAGGATCCTTCTGAGCTCTTGTTGCAGACCTAAGTAAAGCTAGCAGTGGGCTTGAAGTTTGGTCACTTTTATGAACTCTGTGTGTGTGTGTGTGTGTGTGTGTGTGTGTGTGTGTGTGTGTGTGTGTGTGTACACGTACGCTCATTCATGTTGAGGGATGTGAAGGTGTGTGTGTGTGTGTGTACGCTCATTCATGTTGAGGGATGTGAAGACCAGAGGTTAATCTCCTGTGTTATTCCACATTACCTACTTTGTCTTTTTTGCTTTTTTTGTTTTTTTTTTTTTTGTTTTTTTTTTTATAGTATTCTTTCATCAAGACTTAGGCTGTTAATTTGGCTAGACTTGCTTATCAGCAAGCCCAGGGGTTGGCCTGTTTCCACTTCTCCAGAACCAAGTTTACAAGCACGTATCACCAGCATGCTCCTCCCCGACTCTTACCTGGTGCTGGGTGTCATGCTTGTGGTGTAAGCACTTTATTGACTGAGCCAGCCCCCCAGCCCTAATAGGAACTTCTGTAGGTATATCCACGGCCAGACGGCCACTTGTCTCCTGGTTTGTTTCAATAATAACCAGATTGTGAATTTGCCTGGAATGGCATTAAGGGTAGTGTTTATCAAAAAATCCAAACGTGTCTCCAGGGTGATGAGCTGGTGCCTGGGACGTGTTTGACGAGTGTCTTTAGTGAAATGAGTGTCCCAGGCCAGTATTAAGCCCCTCCCTAGTTTGAGCAGTTTTCTAGTTCTTCGTGGGCCCCATTCTTGGGAGATAACTTTCTGATCATGTTAATTTCTAGTAGTCTCTTGTCTGTGTCAGGGTTATCTTTATGCTGGTGTGTCCCAAACCCCTTTTTGTTTAGCAGTTGCTATTTAAAAAAGTGTAAGTTGCCAAGAAAAAAAAATTGCATTGCCTGCAGGAGTTTCCTTGTACCATGTACATGCAGGAGCCTTCAGAGGTCAGAAGAGGGCATCAGATTTTCTGGACTGAGGTTAAAGGTAGTTGTGAGCTTCCATGTGGACATGCAGATCTTTTTTTATTTAAATAGGTATTCTTTCAAAGATCATGTCAGTCCCCCAAGGCACAGGATTTTCTCTAAGTCTGGTTGTTATAAGGTAGGATGTACATTGGAATCTTGGTTGGGTTTTTTTGTTGTTGTTGTTGTTATTGTTTTTTGTTTTGAGACATAGTCTTATAGATTAGGCTGTCCTTGAACTCTCTAGCCCCCTGCCTCCAGCTTCTGAGTGCTGGGATTATAGGCATGTACTGTCACAGTTGCTTCATTTTTATTTTTGACTAGTTCTGTCTCTGACATTTGCATTAGTCATCTGGCATTCTTCATTCACCTCAAGTTCCCCTTTCTTCCTTCTGGAACAGTTATAGGTTAGCTTTAAGGACCTGTGGCTCTTTATGAGTTTGCAGTTGAAGGATGTTACAGTGTTTAAGGTGGCTATAAGTAGTAGCAATAAAAATGGCAGAGGTATCGTTTTCCACGTGAACTGTGAGCTCACTTGTAGTTCTTACTACAGCTTTTGAGATGGTTGCTCTTTTTGTATGATTTTTCTTAGATGTTTCTCTTCTTCCAGACATTAACAACCCCACTTTAGTGAACCAGTGAGATCATTGGGGATTCTAGGGAGGTGTGAATGACACATAGGCAGCTTTATCACCTAAAGCTCCACTCTGATATGAATGAACATGTAGGTAGTTGGCAGGCCACAGAGTGTCTCCTTAGCAGTTGTTACAGTTTGTACAATAATCTTGGGGAGGTACTTTGTGAATCTTGTAGGATTCAGGAGCGTCCTGATAGTTGTGAATTTTGTTTATTTCCTAAATGAGCTTTGTAAATTCCCGAGTCTTAATGTGCTCCCCTGCTGTAGGCAGTGGTTTGATTAGGAGGAATAGCTATAAGAATATAAACCCCAGTCATTAGACGAGAAAACTGGGACTTAACCAGATTACATATCCTGTGTGAATAACCTTCATGACACTGCTAAGAAGGTGGAGTTGAGCTGGGGGTCTATGACTGCTGCTTCCCAGGCCTTGCCTTGACAAGCAAGCCTGCTCTCTGAGCCAAAGCACAGCTGGTAGTAGTGAAATACCACATCTTTAGAAGGCTAAAGAGGCACCATATTTTTAAAATGAGAAGCAGATTTTACCACCTTTTGGGCACTTAAAAGCAGCAGGACTGCTTTCCTTTCTCTAGCTGTAGCTGAATAGCCAATGGGAGAAACAAGTCAGTAGGGCACTGGGGCTCTCCAGCCAACTCGAGTATAACTGTTTCCTCCTTGGACTTCCCTCTGCACTTCATTTGGCTAGCTCGAGTTTTACCTTCTGTTCCACTATTTCAGACTGTCACTGGACAGCTGTTAAACATCTGTTACTTTGCTCAGAGAACTTGCAGTTGCTTGTGTCTCTACAGTGGCTCCCTGTATCCTGTTTGTGTGCACTCAGTGCTTTCAGAACGAAGCAGTTGCAAAGGGCTTTATGTCCTTTTGTCACTGAAACCTCTAACTCATGAGCCACCGATAAAAATGTCTAACAAAATTAGACTCTGTGTCCCCTTAGATAAGTGGAGGGAAAGGAAGATAAGGCCAAGGGGAGGAGGAAGCCCCCTATAAAAAGGGGCAATTTTTACATTCTTAGAAATGAGGCGCAGAGTGCCTGAGTTGAGGGAACCCTTTTGTGGAGGGAAGTGTGGGAGGGCGCTCAGCTGAGAGGCAGCCTGGATTCCCAGAAGCTGAATGTTAAAGTTGAGCACTGGTTTGGCTGTAGATAAGTTCCTTTGCCTCCACTTTTCAGTTTAAACAGCTCTTCTTCTTTTTTTAAATAAGGTCATTTTGGGGCGAGTTTCTCTGCTCCCAGCCTAGCTCTCTCAGTGTGGCCTGACCCTGAATCCTACCCTCCCACACAAATCAAGAATTTGATCCTTAGCTCACAAAGGCTTTTCTTTCTAGCTCCTCTCCCCTAGTGCCCTCCCCAGCCCCCCAACCTCCACAGTTGGAGCTGAGTACTCAGAGCAGAGCATGCTGAGTGTGTCCTTCTGTTCCATGGTCATGGAAGAGCAGCCAGCACAGTCTTGTCTTGTCTTCATGAATGCACTGAACATGTGTGAGCTACTAAACCTCCGCAGACAGGGCTTCTCTTTGTAGCCCTGGCTGTCCTGGAACTCACTTTGTAGACCAGGCTGGCCTCTGCTTCCTGAGTGCTGGCCACCACACCTGGCCTGTGATCTATTCTTTTTAACGTGCCTCTAACACTGGAAAGGAATCAGCACTAGTTTCAGATAGTTGATAGGATAAAGAATCAGGAAGATAACTTCTGGGTTGGGGTGTGGTTCAGTGCTAGAATGTTTGCTTAATGTGTACATGCCTCTAGTTCAGCCACACCCTGAAAAATGCTTCTTAGACCATTTTCCCCCCTGTGTAGCCATGGCTGTCCTGGACTCACTTTGTAGACCAGGCTGGCCTCGAACTCACAGCGATCCGCCTGCCTCTGCCTCCCGAGTGCTGGGGTTAAAGGGGTGTACCACCACGCCCAACCTCGTAGACCATTCTTGAGTTAGCAGTAAAAGATAAAATAAGGGAAAAGTCCATATTTTCACATTCATTTCCCTCTCTCTCTCTCTCTCTCTCTCTCTCTCTCTCACACACACACACACACACACACACACACACACACACACACACACACACAATCTCACTGTGTAGTGCTGGCTGGCCTGGAACTCCCCAGTAGATCACATTAGCTTCAAAACTCAGCTCTCCTTCTGCCTGTCTCGGCCTCCCAAGTGCTGGGATTAAATGCTGCCACACTGGGTATTGCTGATTAATAAAAATTAGTTTCTGTAGGTAGGTGTGTGTGTGTGTGTGTGTGTGTGTGTGTGTGTGTGTAGGAGTTCCCACATGTCACAGTGCACAGTGGACAGCTCTGGGTTGTTTGAGGCAGGATTTTCTGTTTTTATGCTTCCTACTGGGGCCAGCTGTCCCTGGCCTCTGCCTCCCATCTAATATAGGCTGTTATGATTACAGATTCGCATCTCTGTGTCGGGCTTTTATGTGGTCTCTGGGGATCCAAACTCAGGTTGCCAGGGTTATGTGGCAAGCTCCTTTAACCTGCTAAGCAACCCCTCAGGCCCGGGATTATTGAAATCTTAATTCTGGGAATGTTTCTCTTTGGATTCCTAAACCAAAGTCCTCTCATGTTGGGAAGCTTGTTGCAAATCTTCTGTGTGGATCCAGGACACAGAGCCTCCTCTTTTTGGTTCTGACTTGAGTGGGAATGAAACATTCCCGCTGACTCCAGGCTTCCAACTCTGGAATATGAACGTCTGTAGCCTGCTGCGTGTGTCTCCTGGAATCTTTCCTCAGTATGTTCCTTTTTTCTTTTTTTAAAAATAGCATTTCTGAGCTGTGAATGATTTTTCTGTAAAAAGCCTCTTCTGCCACTTTGTGTTTAGAAAAGAGGGAGAGCCCACCCATGTGCTAGTCTGCCCTCTCCAGCAAGTCCCTGCAATTCACACTGCCAACCTTTCTGGTCACTTCCTGCTCCATAGGAACTCTGGTGTTCTGACCACCTGTGAGATGTTGCAATAGTAGCTTTCCTTTGAGGCCTGATGGAAAGCAAGGGTTTGGGATCAAAGTGTTGAGACATGACCACAGAATCCTTGAGGACTTTGCCCTGGAGTGGCTGGAGCATCCTTGCAGAGTTTTCAGCCTAGACGACTCACTTTACCTTCTCGACTGGATTGTGAGATGAAAACCAGATGGGCCACACCCCTCTTTGCCGCCTGTGTCCTAAAATAGCACTCTCCTACCCCCACCCCAGCATTAAATTCCTCAAGTGTTCTACCTTCTCAGTGTTTGTGAGTGGGAAATGGAATGCCAGATGTTCTGCAGCTGTATCCAGTTTGTCTCGGAGGGAGTTATGATTCAGGCTTTCCCAGCAAGATGGGAGGAAGCATCTCTGAGGCTCTTTAAGGGAATTTACTGGGAAGCATCGATTGTGCTTGTGTGTGGAGGTGTGATGGGTGCAAGGAGACTCCTCAGTCTGTGTGGAGACTGCTCAGATTTTTCTGTTTAAGAAACTGGTGGGCTGTTCTTTCAGAGGACCCAGGGCTTGCTTCCCCACATCCACATGGTAGCTCACAACTGCCTGTGACTCTAGCTTTCGGGACCCAACACCCTTTTCTGACCTCAGGCAAAACACCCATGCACATAAAATAAACTAAAAATAAGTAGAAAGAAGGCGGGGAGGGCTGAAAGATGGCTCAATGGGTACAAGCACTTCCTGCCAAGCCTTATGACCTTGAGTTCAAAACCCACATGGTGGGAGGAGAGTATTGATTGCTGTTAGTTGTCCTCTGACCTCCATATGGATGCACACACATACATTCACCAGGTGGGGTCGGGGAGCCAATCACAGGTACATTATGCATATATGCACTTTCTCTAACATTTTATTCTTTCTCCTTCTCTCTCATGTAGTCTGCCTGAGGTACGTTTTGTTAGCCTTAGTGACTTACTTTGTTAGGCATATGTCAAAAGACACTGATTAGGAAACATAAAAGACCGATTTCCTCTTTGTTTAAAGGCAAAACCTTTTTTGTTGTTTATTTTTTGAGACAGAGCCACTCTGTGCAGCCCTGGCTGTCTTGTACTCACTTTGTAGACCAGGCTGGCCTTGAGCTCACAGAGATCTGCCTCCCTCTGCCTCCTGAGTGCTGGGATATTAAGAAAAAAAATTTTTTTGTCTGATAATCTGCATTTTGTGTGTGTGTGTGAACTTCATCAGTCTTTATTCCATAGTTGCTCTTTGTAGGCAGAGCAGTATCTGCAGCATTTAGTTGGGTATGTGGTGGAGAATGTGTTCTTACTGACCATTATGACAGACTGTACTGGCTTGATAGCCAGCGTTGCAGGTGCTCAGTTCCCTGTGTCCAGTGCTGCACTGCCCAGTTTTCCTGATGTTTGAATGCACAGAATGTGAAAATGAAACAGGTACAGAGGACAGAGATTAAACTAGGGATTCCAAAGCAGAAAGACCAACTCCACACCTGGATTTATTTTGTTTTATGCCTGTGGGTGTGCTGCCTGCATCTATGAATAAAGAGCACGCAGGCCGTTCGTGTGTTTGCTGGCTTGTGTTCCATGTGTTGTATGACTGTACCATGCATGTGCCTGGTGCCTGAAGAGCCCAGAAGAGGGTGTTGGATCCTTGGAGCTGTGGTTACAGATGGTTATGTGCTTCCATGTGCTGGGACTTAAACTCTGGAAGAGTGCACTAAACTGTTAAACCATGGCTCCAGCCCTTAAGAGCCTGTACTTTAAACCAGGCTGGCCTTGAACTCACAATGATCCACCTGTCTCTGCCTCCTGAGTGAACTGAGGTACATTTTACATACTATAACATTTACTGTTTTGATTGCACAGTTCAATGATAGTTGCTACCTAGTTCAGCTTTAAAAAACTTTGTTTTTGTTTTTTGAGACAAGGTTTCTCTGTCTAATAGCCCTGGCTATCTTGGAACTCTTTTGTAGACCAGGCTGGCCTTGAACTCAGAGATCTGCCTGCCTTTGCCTCCCAAGTGTAAAAAATTTTTATATCCTCAAAAAATTTCTTATTACTGTTTGTGATAAGTTCCCTGCCAGTCCTCTTTAACATAACATTTATGTTGTAGCATGTGTTGGTGGATTCTCTTTTTACTTGAATAGGATTCCAGTATAAGTAAGGGTATACAACAACTCTTCAAAAAGATTTATTATTTTAAAAGTTGTGCATGTGCCGGGTGTGGTAGCGCATGCCTTTAATCCCAGCACTTGGGAGGCAGAGGCAGGGGGATCGCTGTGAGTTCGAGGCCAGCCTCGTCTACAAAGCAAGTCCAGGATAGCCAAGGCTAACACAAGAAACCCTGTCTTGAAAAACAAAGAAAACAAAACAAAAATTGTGCATGCATGCACGAGTGTGCATATGTGAGTGCAAGTGCCTGAGGAGGTTAGAAGAGAGCATCAGATCCCCTGGAGCTGGAGTTATGGAGTAGTTGGGGTAGGAGGGGGTGGTGAGATGCCTGACATGGGTGCTAGGAAGCAAATTTGGGTCTTCTGGGAAAGCAACACACCTTCTTAGCTGTTGAGTGTAGGCTCAGTTTTCTTAACACTTATATTTTATTATGAACTTATTAACCGAGCGTACCTCACTTATAACCCAACTAACCTAACCAAGAGAAAAAGGAGATTAAAGAACACAAGGTTGAAACCTTCTAGGTATCAGTTCCCAGGAATGATTCTCCTGGTGTAGTCAGAAGGATTTCTTCTGCTGGAACCTGGAGCAGCCGGATCCTTCGGTTCTCTCTAGGAGTGTTGAAGTCTCCAAAGACCTCCTGTTTTTGGTTCACATTTATATCTCCTCTCAGAATCTGTTCAAGGATGTTTTTCAGCTGGTAACAACCAAGCTCCCCTACAAGGTGGTTCTATTTGTAAGGGTATAAACATCACCTGCTCTCTCACAAGTCTGTTTCTCATCCCACACTTAGGATCTAAACAAAAAATATGTTTATCTCTCCTTCAGTGGAGCCATCCCTCCAGCCCCCTGCCACAACTGTTTTTATTCACTCACAGTGGATGTTTTCATTGTTTCCATCTTGGGCTCTTATGGTCCTTCTGTGAACATTGCTTAAAATGTTTGTTCCCAGGTATATATAGAGAAGCAAAATCGATGGGCGTTTAGCTATATAGTGCTTAGCTTTCTGAAGAGGCCAACAAACTTTCCCACAGTGACTAGCCCATTTTATATTGCCACTAGCAAATGTAGGACAGTTAATTTCTTTTATTTAAAAAATTATTATTTTTGTTTTAAGATTTATTTATTTATTTATATATCTGAGTGCTCTATTTGCATGTATGCCTGCATGACAGAAGAGGGCAGATCCTGTTTTAGGTGGTTCTGAGCCATCATATGGTTGCTGGGAATTGAACTCAGGACCTCTGGAAGAACAGACAGTGCTCTTAATCACTGAGCTATTTCTCCAGCCCCAACAGTTAATTTCTTTACATTCTTGCCAACACTTTTTTTGTTTTAAAAATATTACAGCCATTCTCATGCCTATGAAATGGAATGTTGTTGTGGTTTTGATTTGCATTTCTCTATGACTAACAATACTCAGCCTCTTTTCATGTGTTTGTTGGCATTCCCACATAATAATTTTTAAAACTTAATTTTATTTTATATGTATGAGTGTTTTGACTGTCTGCCTGCTTGGGGACCATGTGCGTGCTTAATGCTTTTGAAAGTCAGAAGAGGGTGTCCAATCTCCTGGAACTTGGGTTGGAGATGATTGTGAGCCACTACGTGGATGCTGGGAACCTAACCCAGGTCCTCTGCAGTAGTAGTAGTGCTTTTAACCACTGAGCTGTTCCTTTAGACACCGCCTGCCCTCTGCCAGTTGTTTTCATATGGGCTCAGGTTGGAGCTGGAGTTCTAGGAATGTGTTGTGTGTCTTTTATTGATCTGCTTTTGCTGTGATATGTAATAATGCTCTGACAGAGCCAAGGTCATGAGGACTTAACCTTCACCTTTCTTCTAGGGGTTTTGCTCTTACACTGAGCTTAAATAACTCATTTCTATTGAACTTTTGAATATTATATGAGGGATAGAAGTATAACCTGATCTTTTTCATGTTGATACTCCATTATCCTAGCATAGCTTATTGAAGAGACTATTGAGTAAATTCCTTTTATTGAAAATAGATCCCCCCCCCCCCCGATTACTGTTTCCCTTTCCTCTATTCCTCTCTCCCAGTATTTGCCCACTTCCCCTTTCATCCAGATCTACTCCCTTTCTGTTCCTCATTAGAAAACAAACAGGAGCACACCTTTAATCCTAGCACTTGGGAAACAGGCAGGTGGATCTGTATAATTTCAAGGCCAGCCTGGTCTACAGAGCAAGTTCCAGGACAGCCATGGCTACATAGTGAAACCCTGTCTTGAAACCAAAAGAAAAAAAAAAAAAAAAAAAAAGAAAGAAAGAAACAAAACAAACAAACAAACAGGTTTCTAAGAGATAATAATAAAGACAAAACCCAACGGGTTGAAGTTGAACAAGACAAACAAACAGAAAGAGCCCAAGGCAAGGAGAAGAATCAGAGGCCACTTGTTTACACATTTATAAGTCCCATAAAAACACTAAACGAGAAGCCATAATGTATACACAGAGGACCTGGTGCAGACCCACGCAGGCCCTATGTGTGCTGCCTCAGTCCCTATGAGTTCAGATGAGCTTTCATCATGTTGATTTAGAGGGCCTTGTTTTCTTGTACCCTCCATCTCCTCTCGCTCTTACACTCTTCCTGCCTCTTCTTCTGAGGGGAGGAATAGAGACATCTTATTTGGGGCTGAACGGTCCAAGGTGTCTCTCACTTTCTGTGTGATGTCTATCTAGGTGTGGGTCTCTGTATTTGTTCCTATCTGCTGCAGGAGGAAGCTTCCCTGATGATGGCTGAGCAAGGCACTGATCTATGAGTATAGCAGAATGTCATTAGGACATTAGGAGTCATTTTATTGTCATTCTGTTGTTGTTTGTTTTTGGAACAGTAGTAGTTGGTTTTACCCTAGGTCCCTGGCCTAACTAGTCACTGGTTTTTGGTCACCCAAGCAGTGTCCGGTATGGGTTCCCTCTTGTGGAGTGTGGGCCTTAAGATAAATCAGATATTGGTTGGTTGCTCCTGCAGTCTTTGTGCCACAAGCTTTATTGCCCTAGCGTATCTTGCAGGCAGTATACTGTTGTTGGAAGGGTTATAGACTCTAAATGGCTTCTCTACCTCAGCTAGTTCCCAAATAATCAAGACAGAGGCCTTTTGGTTTTATAAAAGCTTTAAGGCACCATAACTGGGCAGGTATGAACCCTCTAAGCCATTTTACTGTTTCCCAGCTACACAAGTTACTTGCCACAGTTGTGCTTTCCAGGACTGCTTCTGCTCTACGAGGCCAGTCCTCATGGCCATGTGTTCATGGCCTGTACTGCCCCACAGGGACTTCTTTTCTCTCCCTCTTCTGCTTGCCCCCTCTCCTCCTCCTCTTGGTCTGTTCCTCTCAGATCCCAGGCCTGGAACCTAAGATCAGCCTACTTTTCTCCTGTCCAGTCACAGGCTTCAGCAAATTTATTAACCATTTAACTTTGAATTAGGTAGAGCAAAGTTTACACATGAGAGAATGCACTCCTCTGAGCAATGGCAACCAGATGTTGGGGGCCAGTAATTAGCATTAGAATACATAGCAGCAGACCAATCCTCAACAGTGTACCTTTTAGATCAAAGGGTTTGTTCCTGGCTTACTGTTTATATTTTTCTTTCGCTGATATGCAGAGTATATCACATAGCACATAGGGCGAAGGCTCCATGTAGGAACCAGCTCAACTTCTCCATGTTCATTGAGCTGTCTTCAGCAATGCGGCCTTGCTATCATTGTGGAAAGCAACATATAGTCTTGGCAACAGCCTGGGTTGTTTGGGCATTCCCATGGGATCCCGTTGGCCAACAATTCAATTAGATTTAACCCAATCCCTGTATGGGAAGCTTCATTTGGTGACAAGAGATAGCCAGTTGGGACTCTGTGTCCTCTGTTATTTGATTATTTCATTTAGGTTGTGGGTGCGTGCGTGTGTGTATGTGTGTGTGGACGCGCCCCCCCCAGAAGCTTCTGAATTGAGTATTTTTTGTGTTTATTATCTGCTTTAAAGTTCTGCAGTTTAGTCTGTTGCTCTTTACCTCTGTATTTTGAACCATATTCTTTTGTCTGAGTATATTGAATGTTTACATGTTCCAGTGTTTACCTGCTAACTTACAGTTGTTGCTAATACTCATGTCACCTCTATTTTTTGAGAAGCTGAGTTCAAGATCAGTACATTTTCAAATAGTTTATAGGAGAAGAAAGATTGTGATGCCACTGGAAGAATGTGTATTTGTGAAGGATGTGGGGGAGGTAGGGCTTTGAACATGTTCATTATTGATAAATAGAGTATGAATAGGAAAGAGAAGTTACCAGGGAGAGAAGGATGGCTTAGTGGGAGCAGAGTCCTAGAGTAGCAAAGAGGTGACATCTAGGACATGGGCCTCTATGAGTGCAGCAGAGTGTGGACCTCAGAGTGGTGAAAGAGGCCTGCTTTTACCTGTTTATCCTGTTCTGACTGTTTACATTCTTGAAAGCTAAAATTACTTTAGAAGAGCATTGACACATTTTGAATTTTGTAGACTAACTATGGAGGGCTTGAAGATTAGATTAAGATTAGGTATATGATGTTAAGTGGGTACATGACAGGAATAGAGTCATTCTTTCTTACACTTTGCTTTTGATTTAAAAAAAAATATTTTTTTGGTTGGGTGGTGGTAATGCCTTTAATCTCAGCACTCAGGAGGCAGAGGCAGGTCAGTTTGTGAGTTTGAGGCCAGCCTAGTCTACAGAGCGAGTTCCAGGACAGCTAGGGCTACACAGAGAAATCCTGTCTTGAAAAACAAAACAAAAATCAAAACAAAAAAAGTTTAAAAGAATAAAAGTTAAATAGTTTTTTTTTCTCTTCCCCCTGAGGTAGTGTCTTACGCAGCCCAGATTAGAGTCAGCCTTGACAGGTGGTTAAGGATGACATTGAAGTGATGATCCCCTGGTGTCCACCTCCAGAGTGCCGGGTCACAGGCTTGAGTCACCATACCCTATTTTATGCAATGCTACAGATCATACCCAAGACCTAGTGGCGCCCTCTCCCCCATAGGGTTTCTCTTTGTAGCCCTGGCTGTCCTGGAGTTAATTCTGTAGACTAGGCTGGGCTCGAACTCATGGCAATCTGCCTGCCTCTGACTCATGAGTACTGGGATTAAAGGCACATGCCACCACCACCTGGGAGATTTTTATTTTTAAATTACTATGCCTTTGTTATGGTTTGGTCTTAATATAGTTTAAGTTTTAAAAATTTGAAATGATCTCATTATGGAGCTCACACTGGCCTTGAACTTGTAATTCTCTTGCCTCTCCATCTCAAGAGCTAGGCATGCCCCAAGATGCTTGGCTAAATTACCATTTCTTTGCACAGAGTTTTTGTAAAAAGCACAACACGTGCCTTCGTTACTTTTCCCTTATGCTGTGATGAGATCCTGAGACAGAAGCAACTTGAGGGAGAAAGGACTTACTTTGGCTCACAGTTGTAGCTTATAGTTCATCATGATGGGGAGGTCAAGGCATCAGGAGCTTGAAGCAGCTGGTCACTGGGTATATACAGTGAGGAAGCAGAGAGGGATGCACACATATAGATGCTCAGCCGTTCCCCAGGATCCCCTTTCCAGGAATGAATGGTCTTGCTCAAAATTAATGTATCACTTAATGCAATCGATGAACCTGTATAGACTTGCCAAGAGGCTACCCAGACATAGACTGTTCCTCATGGGTGTGCTGGTAGGCTCACCACTTAGGGAGTCTAGATGCTGCTAAGTTGACAGTTGACACGAACTGTTCAGGAGAGAGTGGCATTTTAAAACAAAACAAGGTTCTGCTTTATGTGGTGGAGAGGAAAGTGATAGAGCATGACTGTAATTATCAGCAAATGAAGAGCACAGAGAATAGACCAAGTCACTCTGCACTAATGCAGCCTGGGTTCCAAGTGCGTCTCCCACCCAGGTCTTCATCATTAGGACTGTCGTTTACTCTCACTGTCTACAGGAATGCCGGAATCTGAAATGCTACTGCTCACTATCTTTACATAATGTTGCTCCCCCGCCTTCTCTCTGGGTCTTTCATTGGCTTTTGTCTGCATGCACTTGTATTTTGCTTTTTTGTGCAACGGGGAAGAAAAAAATCACACGAATACATAAAGTTATGATTCAGTGAGAATTTTGCATTTAGAAAGTAAGACAGGCTTTCATTTGTCGGGTTTTGATGGTGAACTGCTCAGATTGCAAACTTCTCTCCTTGCAATTCTGGTGAATTAATCTGGGTATAAATATCTGATCTGTCTTTCTGCCATCTTTCTGTGCCATGACCACGGTGTGCATGAATGTCCTGATGCTCTCCTCCAGCCATGCTCCACGGCCATCGGCTCCTAGCTGTGAGGATGAAGCACGGGGACATAGGTAAATCTGAGATCATTGATGACCACAGACCTGGGTCTGTGGAGTGATCAGCTCTTGATTTGATGGTGCAACTCAAAGACCTAGAGAACTGGCAGAGCAGTCTGCTTCTGTCCTGTCAGTTCAGCTTCATTGTCCTAAGAACCTCAGCTGGCACCATGGACCGTGAAGAAGCAAGGCGAGAACGTACAGGAGGGGAAACCCTGGCATTCTTTTTCTAGAGGTGCAAAACATATAAATAAAAAGCCTCCATGGATTGTAATAAGTAAATACATGCATGCATGTATACATATATACATATGTAAATACATAAATATTGGATCTGCATTTAAGTTGAGAAGAACTGACTTGTCATATTCACTTTCGCAAACTTCAAGTATTGAAGGAAAAAACTCTAATGTTGTTGTCAGTAAATGCTGTCCTTCAGATGCTTAGTTTACTTTAAATTTATTAATTACTAATGGGTTAATAGGTTATCAAAGTGGGGTTTTTCCTGTAATTTTGTTTTTGTTTCTTGAGACAGGATTTCTCTGTGTATCCCTGACTTTACTGGAACTCTCTCTGTCGTCCAGACTAGCCTCTAACTCAGAGATTCACCCGCCTCTGTCTCCTGAGTGCTAGGATTAAAGGTGTACACCACCATGCCTAGGCTCCCTTAAATTAAAAAGAAAAAAATTGTGAGCCCTTGTGCCTGTGTGAGTGTATGTCTTATGTGCAGGAGAATGTCTGGTCCTCTGGAGCTGCGGTTATACAGGCTGTTGTTGGTGTTAGGAACCAACTTAAGTCCTGTAGAAGAGCAGCAAGTGCTCTTAGTTTCTAGCCTCTTCCTCCCCCTCTGTCTGTCTGTCTGTCTGTCTGTCTCTTTCCTGTGTAGCCTAGCCTAGCCTAACCTTATACTGAGCTTCCCAAGTGCTGGGATTATAGTCATGAATTCCCACACCTGCTTAAACAACAGTGTACTTTAGAATTAGTCTTTAAACTGTTCCTTTGCCATATTAGCTGCTTGTCAAAAAAAAAAATGAACTATCACCTAAAGTTTTAGTACGCGCATGTGTGTTCTTTCTGACAATTTAAAGATGCCAGTGATTCTTATAACTTAGGATCATCACCGTGACAGGCTCATGAGTGCAGAAAGCTGGGTCCATGCCTTGCAACAGAGACAGCAGCATGCCGGATTACATATTTAAATTAGCAAGCTCTGGTATCCATTCAGAAATGGACCTTGACATTTGGGCTTGGGAAATTCTGGCTGGTGTTTCTTTAGCATGCTGATCACCTTCCAGTCAGAGGCTGTGGTGAGAAGGGTGACCGCACTCATTTGCCTTTGCGCCTCCTCGTGTTTTTCTTGTCCCCTCCCCCCTGCTAGTTCTTCAGTGATATTCTTACCACAGGTGCCCTAGGATCTCTGGCGTTCGAGACCAGAGAGGCCAGGTCCTACTGTCAGGTCCCCAGGACATAGAAAGCACCTGTTTTCCACTTAGGCAATGTAAAGATTTTTTTCCTCTGTAGATGGAAGTAATTGTAGGTTTATAGAAAGTTTCAAAGATTCTATACAGTGGTATTAATAACCCCTAACCCATTTGTTGGCATTGGGTGCCTCTTACATAACTGTAACACAGTAGTACCATCTTATATAACCATAATACAATACCAAAATCAGGAAATTGGCCTTGGTAAGGTGTATATAGTTGGTTCCACTTTCCTTTGCTGTGTTGCTGAGTAGGACAGCCTTGGTTGGCCCTCCTGCCTCAGCCTCTCGAGTGCTAGGACTGTAGTTATGCACTATTGCACCTAGCTTTACAAAAAGAAAATTTTGGTAGAGTTTTGGTTGAAGTGACATTATACGTGTGCACCAAGAGAACTGACATCTTAACGCTGGTGAGTTTTTCAATCCATGATCCTGGGCTGCCACCTGTTTCAGACTCTTTGTTTCTTTCCTCAGTATGATTTTCAGCATACAGATCTTGTACATGCTTTGTTAGACTTGTTTGTATTGTTTTTGCATTTCAGAAAGTCCCTTTGTGCATAAATGCTTCCAATTCTTCCTATTCTGCTGGTGCCTTCCTTTCATCAAGAGGAAACTAAGTTGCACCTTTAGCACTGGGCTTCATTCAGAACCATGTCCAAAGTTCTGTTTTCCATGCAGTCAGTCAGAGGAGACTGGCCAACTGCCTTTCAACAAGTCTTTCTGACAGTGTATATACTATCCAAAAGTGTCTCCTGTTTTTGACCCTCATCAGTAGTACTTAGATATTGTGTGTTTGTGTGTGTGTGTGTGTGTGTGTGTGTGTGCGTGTGTACATGTATATGCTTGTTCTATGGCAAGTGGAGGTCAGAAGACAACTTGAAGGGAGTCATTTCTGTTCTTCTGCCGTGTGGATGTGCTGATGGAGTTCTGGTCATCAGGTTTGGTGATACGTGCTTTTGTTTGATGAACCATCTCACTGGCTGCCCGTGGTACTTTTTGTGTCATGTTTTCTACCACTGGTATGTCTATGAAGAACTATTCTTGGACCAACAAGATGGCTCAGTGAGTAAAGGCGCCTGAGGCTGAGTCCTGGGATCCATGTGGTAGGGAAACTGTCTCCTACAAGCTGCCCTTTCATCATCACATGGGGACTGTAAACCGTGCGTTACCCCCATACATACAAAGTGAAACACAATAAGATTCATTCTGTACAATCACACAGATTTCTCTGTTGTTCGTTTTAAATTTTTTCTTTTTAAACACAGGATTTTGATGTGTGGCCCTGTGTAGCCCAGAGCTCACTATATATAGATCAATCCAGCCTCAGACTCAGACGTCTCCTGCCTCTGCCCCAGAGAGTGCTGGGATTAAAGGTGTGTGCCACCACACCTGCTCTAAAATCCACAGGGTTTTTTGTTTTGTTTTTTTGTTCTGTTTTGTTTTTTGAGACAGAGTTTCTCTGTGTAGCTTTGACTATCCTGGACTCGCATTGTAGACCAGGTAGGCCTGGAACTCACAGCGACCTGCTTGCCTCTGCCTCCCAAGTGCTGGGATTAAAGGTGTGCACCACCATTGCCCGGCTAAAATCCACATTTTTACTAGTGATTTTTATGTGGTTTTTTTAATCTTTAAAAAGGTGGGGTTTTTTTGTTTGTTTGTTTTTTGTTTTTTTAATCTATGTGTGTTTTACCTGCATGTGTCTGTACACATTTAGTCTAGTGTCCAAGGAGGCTAGAAGAAAGCCCCTGGTCCCCCGGAACTGGAGTTACAGACAATTGTGAGTCACCATGTGGGTGCTGGGAACTGAACCCAGATCCTCTGTAAGGCAGCAAGGGCTCTTAATCAGTGAGCCATCTCTCAAGCCCCTTGCCGATGATTTTAAAAGAAACTCTAGGATTAAAAAAAATATTTTCCTCAAAATCCTTTTAGCTTTTGCCACTGATGATTCAAAAGTCAAGAATCAGAAGTGATGGCTCATACCTGTAATCTCAGCACTAAGGAGGCTGAGGTCGGAGCATTGAGAGTTCAAGGCCAGCTACAAAGTGAGTTCAAAGTCAGCCTGGGCAGCCCTGTTTTAAAGTAAAATAAAAAGAAAGCTGGGCCTATAGGTGAGTGGTAGAGCACCTTCCTTCATATTCTGGGACTCAAGCCTGCTGTACACTGTTCTTTCTCTATTTTCCCCATGCGTTACTTAAAGGCTTTTGTGAATTTGAGCTTTATGGATCTGCATTGTTTTTGAGTGTCTGTCTCTTTCCCCTTCTCCCTCCTCTATTTCAGCAACAGGGTTTCATACAGACCAGGATGACTTGAGACTTAGGTTCCTCATGCTTCTGCCTCCTACCACTTAGATTACAGGTGTGTGCCACCAAGTCCAACTTATGTAACTTTTATTGGCTGCTACAGGGTGTGTGTGCACATGCATTAGCGAGAATGCATTAGGTATCTGTTACATACAATGCATCATTAATGTTTACATGATTATTCTATAATCGTCTGTTTTACCAGTTCAGATGAGGTCTAGAAACTTCTCATTTGGTCCCTTAACCATCTCTAATTTATGGTACACAGCAGGTGGTGCTAAGAGTTTTCTCCTCAGCATGATACTTGAGAAAAGCTCAGGTAGAAAATCATAGTTGTTCATTCCACCTATTCTAATACTCTGATTCCTTCCAGTATCGTGTCTTTCCTACTGGCTTTCAAGGCGAGTTCTGCTCCTGGCAAATGCTTCTTACTTTTCCTTCATTTTAGGATGTTTCAGTTTCCTCTGAGTTCCCAAAGGATAGTTTTGTCAGATGTGCAGTTGAGGGCTGACAGCTCCTTTCTTTCTTCACTTGAAAAATGCTGTGCTATTTCCTCGGGCTGGGAAGGCTGTGGTGAGAACACACTGTGGAGCGGGTGTCTGTGTCCTCTAGGTAAGCCATTCTTCTCTGTGCCTGGAAACCTCCATCCTTTCCCCTCTCTCTTAGAGGTGCATTTATGATGTGTCTTGGCATTGACCTCAGGGTTTATCCTGTTTGGAGTTTGCTCAGCTTCTTGAATTTATAGGGTTGTGGAGGAGTTTGTGCCAATTTGGGGAGTTTTTTAGCCATAAAAATGTTTCTCCAGCTTACAGTCTTTGTCTTCATCTGTGTGGGGAGGTACTCCACAGCTCTGTGCACTCTAAGCTGTGGAATAACTCCTCCTTTTGGCTCCTTGAAGCTAAAGGGACTGTCAGAGACCTTCAGACTCTGCTCACTGGGCCTTTATTGACTCGGTTGCTCCCATTGCAATTTAGCACCCTCTGTCTGGCAGCACCCGCACATGTCTAGAGAGGCAGTTATGTGCTCCAAGGGATGGCTGGGGATGGCTCAGCGGGTCAAGTGCTTGCTGTACAAGCTTCTTAGCATCCATGTAAAAATAAATGTGTGGTACTGCACTTTGACTTATGCTATGAGGATATTGGAATTGGAGACAGAGCAGTCCCTCAGGGCTTGCTGGTCAGCAAGTCTAGCCTAACAGTTGAGACCCAGGTCCCACTGAGTGACTGAGGAAGATAGCTGACGTTGACTTTGGCCACGCTCTCCATCCCTCCCCCAACACATGCACACCCAGAATTCTCAAAGAAAGAGGCCTCCCCACCAGGTCTGTTTTCTTCACATGTAAAATAACTATGTTTGTGTTAGGTGCATTTATTGAAAATTGGTTTCTTACTAAAGGAATCTTAGTCTTTTGTCTAAAGCTGATTGAAATCAGGGCACTGTTGTCTCTGCCCTGACAGTGTGACTGCAGTGGGAAAAAAGCTCAGCCCTCTGCAGGGGGTGCTCTCACTGGTGGAACAATCCCCCTGCTCTCCACCTGCTTATATCACAGTAGAGATTTTAAATTGCTGTGGGAAGCCCTGGCAATTCTCCGTGTCCTTCAAGGTAGAAGAGATGAACATAGTGGATCTCAGGCATCCTTTATTCCTTCATTTCTTTCTTTTTTTTTTTTTTCTTTCTTTGTTTTCTTGGAGACAGGGTCTCTATGTAGCCCTGCCTAGCCTGGCATCAATAGATACACCAGGATAGGCTTAAACTTACAGATACCTACCCTTCTGTGCCTCCAGAGTGCAGAGATTAAAGGTGTGCCACCACCATACCTGGCCCAACATGCTTGGTTCCTGAACTAGCAGGTTATCTATGCTTGATGCTTTCTAACTTATTTTTTCATACAGTTTGGTGAATGTATACTCAATTTGTATAGTTTCTGAGGTCATTCATTTGGTACCCTCATGCCAGGGAACTGTGCTCCTGCTGGGCACTTGAGGGCAAAAAATGAAAGCCTACACTAAGTTGGATGCCTTGAGTTAAATATAGGCTATTAAGGGATACTTGGTGATATTTGAGGATAAATAAAAGTAATCTTTGAAAAGCATTCCTTATTAAGGGATGAACGTTAAAGAAGAATGTCATTAAATGATTTTAAAAGCTAATAGGTTTTTTTTTATAGATAAGAAGCCTTCCTAAAAACTAACTAAAAAAGATTTTTAAAAGATATGTGTGTGTGTGTGTGTGTGTGTGTGTGTGTCTGTCTGTCTGTCTGTCTGTCTGTGTAGGTGCCTGTGAAAGCCAAAAGAGAATATCAGTTGTCTTGGAGCTAGAGTTATAGGTGGTTGTGAGCTGGCCAAGGGTGAGTGCTGGGAACTGAACTTGGGTCCTCTGTAAGAAGAGCAAGCACTCTTAAGTGTTGAGCCCTCAATTTCTCCAGCCCTGAAAACTTTTCTAAATGATTTTCAGTGTTTTATGATGAAAAGTTTCATACTCAAAAGTTGAAAAAAAAAATCAATGGTAACTAGGCTTAGGTCTGGCTTGGGGTGTGGCTCAGTTGGTAGAGTACTTGCCTAGCTTGCCTGAAGCCCTGGGTTCAGTTCATAGCATTGCATGGCCAGGCATGCTGGTGCGTGCCTGTAACCCCACACTCAGAAGATGAACACAGGAGGATCAGAAGTTTGAGCCCATCTCCTCTGGATATATATTGAGTTCAAGGCCAGTCTGGGCTGTCTGAGATCAGACTGTTAGAAACAAATGCAGCTACTGTTTAGAATCTATAACCAGCTTTTTGCCTGGTGTGCTTTATCACGTATCTGTCTGTTTATCCATTCCTAACCTGCCTATTAGTCCATCTTGGGGGTCATTTCACAGTTGCAGTTATCAACACACAATTTTTATCATTTATCACTTTATCATTTTGGCCTGTTTTTATCACACAGTCCATGATGGACCCGTCAAAGCCATGTCTCTAAGAAGTTGCAGTGACTATTAAAGGTGCAGGGGATATTTTACTCCCTGTCCTTCCTACAAGACTATCAAGAAGAGCACCCTTGCCTGGATAAACACTTAGTTGTGGAGCTTGGAACTACATGGAGTGGAGTTTTGTAGGGAACCCTAGGATGCAGTGCTCATCTTGCTTGGGGTATACTCTTGTATTAGCTGAGGAATCTAGAAGAACAGATGGGATTTTGTTCTTAGGGATTAGAAGAGCCCACAAGGCAGTGAGAGAGTCACACTGAGGAACTGCACCTGCCTAGGCCATTGGTTCTCAAGGGCCCTGGGAGTTGAGGGCCAATGAAATTAAGATGTATTTTGGTTATTTAAAGACCATGAGGAAAAGAAAGAGGGATGCTTTGCCAAGATTGAGATTGCATTTTACAAACCAGGATCACATTGCCTTATTGTGTTGTAGATCTTAAAATGCTGGGCTCTGGTGTCATGAAAGGCATTCTGACTTTAAAATTATCTGACACAAAAATAGTTGAAATATCATTATAGGTATTTTTCTGCTCCCCAAATTTTGTTTTTAGATAATCTGACATTTCAGTCAGCACTGGGATAGGTTTTCAGGAATTCACCAGGACCTTGAAATAATTTTGAAATAACTCTTTTGTTTTTTTGAGACAGGGTTTCTCTGTGTAGCTTTGGCTGTCCTGTAGACCAGGCTGGCCTCAAACTCACAGAGCTCTACCTGCCTCTGCCGCCCAAGTGCTGGTATTAAAGATGTGTGCTACCACACTCAGCTGAAACAACTCTTTTTTTAATGAAAAGATTCATTTTTATTATGTATATATGTGTGTGAGTATATGCATAGGCATGCAGGTACCCACAGAGGTCAGAAGGGGGCATCAAATCGTCTGAGGCTGGAGTTACCAGAGGTTGTGAGTGGACTAACATGGATGCTGGGGATGATCCCAGATCCTCTGCAAGAGCAGGGTGTGCTCTTTAACGCCTGTGCCTCCTTTCCAGCCCCATGAAGCAGCTCTTTATATGGCAAGACATTAACAAGCAAATGCCTCCAATCCCTTGAGCAAGTTTTTGGAAACAAACAAACCTGTTTTCTATGTATTCTGAAAAGTCTGTCTGTCCGTCTGTCTGTCTGAATAGTTTAAATATGCTGCCAGGGAATACTACCTGCATCCAATTCAGCAAATAATTTCTGAGCACCTACTGTGTGCTATTGTAGAATTAACTAAACAATAATTTAGCATGATGCTACTGATGCATAGCATTCCCATTGTTATGGCAAGGAAGCTGTCTCTGTTACTGCTATTAAAGATGGTAGAATGGAGCAACTGGGGCTCTTGTGCACTGTTGGTGGGAATGTAAAAAGGCATAACTGTTACGCGAAGTAGTATGGAACTTCCTTGACAAACTGAAAGCGGAGTACTACACGACCCTGATTGTAGATAGGGAAACCGTGGGCTGTAGAGATGGCTCAGTCATTAAGAGCACTTGCTCCTTTTGCAGAGGACCCAGGTCTGACTCTCAGCACCCACAAGGTAGTCCACAACCCTCTGTAACTCCAGCCCCAGGGGATTCAGTACCCTCCCTTGATCTCTGCAGGCACCACACACACGTGGTGTACATGCATACATGCAGGCAAAGCTCACACAAAACAAATGAATCTAATAAAAGTTCTTTTGACAAATGAATAAACAACGTGTGGTGGGTTCATATAATTGAATGTTATTCATCCTTCAGAGGGGAGAACTGGTTTTTGTCTAGACTAGGTGCACGCTGTAATCCCAGTACTGTGGGCAAGCTGAGGCAGGAAGAGCACCTTGAATTTCTGACGAGCCTGGGCTTACACAATGACACCCTGTCTTTAAAAGGGGAGGAAGAAAGAAGAAGATCATTTTGTTACTTGCTAGAATGTAGATAAACCCTGAGGGTACCATTGTGCTGGGTACAGCAAGCCCCTTAGAGAAACCCCCTACATGAAGTGTCTACAAGTAGTCAAATTCTTAGTGACAGAAGGTTGAGTGGTGGTTCTCTGGGGTGAAGATCAGTGGGGGTTAGGTTAGAGTTTAATGGGGACAGAGCTCTATATTTGCACGATGAGATAGTTCAGAGGATACCTAGATGTGTGAATGTAGTTAACACCATGGAACTGTACTGTTTGTTTATTGCGTGTATGTGCATGTGTTGTACACTCACACATATCACAGCATGTGTGAAGGTCAGAAGACCGTTTGTGGCAGTCAGTTCTCTTCATCTGCCATGTGGGTCCCAGGGTTGGAACTAGTTTGGTGGCAAGTACCTTTACCATGTGCCTTTGTTTGCTGAGTCTTCTTGCCAGCCACCTGAACTCTACTCTTAAAAATGATTAAGAAGGCTTTGGGAGCACTGCCTGCCTCAGAGGCCTCAGGTTTGGTTCCCAGCACCCACAGGGCAGCTTACACTGTGACTCCAAGTTCCAGGGGATTTGACACCTTCACACAGACATACATGCTGGCAAAACATGAATACACATAAAATAATAAATAACTTATTTTTAAAAGGTTATGAAGGAGCTGGGATTGTAGCTCAATTGGAAAAGTACTTCATTATGTATGAATCAGGTCCTGGGTTCAGTCCTCAGGAACACACATATGCCTCTGTGCACTCCTACTCCCACAGATGCTTTATTTTGATGTCTCAAAAGACATGGTCTAACTGTGTAGTCTTGACTGGCCTCAGATATGCTGGACACCTCCTACCTCTTTCCTCCCAGGTGCTAGAAGTGCAGGCCTATTACAATGCCTGGCTATGGTGGTAAATAATGTTTTGTGTAATAACAAAAAAAAATTATTTTTCTTAAGTGAGAAAAAAGGAATACGTGTGCCTAGTCTCACACAGCTTGTCAGAGCAGAGCCAGGAGTGAAACCTGGGCTTTGACATCGGAGCACCGAGTCTTCAATCAGGCTCTTGCTTCCAGACCGCTTGCTGATGAGGGCTGCTCTAAAATGACCTCTTGTAGGAAGTGGTTGTGGGCCTTTACTAGTGGGATGGGGCAGGTCAGGCTGGAGCTCACGTCTGAAGGAGAGAGACGCTGAGGGGAGCTGGTGCTCAGGAGAGTTGCCAACAAGGAGTGGACAGTGCCCAGGTGGGTGAGATCTGAGAGAAACCTGGAGGCTGAGGTGAGGAGGTTGGACGTCATCCCAGCTTGTCTGGGAAGCTAGTGTGATATAATTTGATTTGTACCAAAGCTCACTGGAAAGGAAGTTGAGAAGATGTTTCCGAATATGTGTTTGTCCATTTTGTAATCAGATGTTGTATTAATCAGGGTTTTCTAGAGCAGTGGTTCTCAACCTTCCTAATGCTGTGACCTTTTAACACAGTTCCTCATGTTGTGGTGACCCCAACCATAAAATTATTTTCATTGCTACTTCATAACTGTAATCTTGTTATTGTTATGAATTGTAATGTCAATACCTGTGTTTTCTGATGGTTTTAGGTGACCCCTGTGAAAGGGTCGTTTGTCCCCCAGGTTGAGAATCACTGGTCTAGAGTAAGAGAACTTGAGACTATAGAAAGGGTATTTATTAGAGTGGCTTACAGGCTGTGGTCCAACTAGTCCAACAAGCTGTCTACCAACAGAAGGTCCAAGAATGCAGTAATTGTTCAGTCCACGAGGCTGATGTCTCTGCTGGTCTTCAGCATACACTGGAATCCTGGAGGAGTTGGCTCTAAGACAGTGAAGGAATGGGCTTGCCAGTGAGAGCGAGAGCAAGCAGGCGAGAGAGCGCCAGCTTCCTTCTTCCTTTATGTAGGCAGCTGGCAGAAGGTGTGACCCAAAGGTGCATCTTCCCACCTCAAAAGGCCAGGATTAAAGGTGGGTCTTCCCACTTCAAATGATTTAATTAAGAAAAAATACCATCTGGTGTGGTGTCACTTTAAGCCTGGTACTGGGGAGGCTGGGGCAGGTGGAGCTTTGAGTTCCAGGACAGCCTGGCCTACATAGTGAGTTCCAAGATAGCCAGGGCTGCACAGAGAAAGTTTCAAAAACAAACAACAACAACAACAAACACCTCACTGGTGTACATAGCTGCTTGGGTTTTAGTTATAGTCAGGTTGACAAGCAAGAACAGCCACCACAGATGTCTAATTTAAAACTAAGTTTTACCGAAGATTAAATTACTGCGTTTTCCAACTCACATTTGGTGTTTTGGTGCTGTTTAGCAAAGCTGGGTGTCACATACTGTTCACGACAGCAGTTCTGCGTAGCCATTTGTTTTATTTTTTGAAGATACACATAAAGAAGTGCTGCTTTCCACTGCCCGGGGTGTGACGTGTGAGGTTGTGTCAGAACGCACCAGCAGGAAGCCTGGAAAGTAGGGTGAATTTACACAAACAAAAGGGTTTTCTTTGTCAGTGGGGTGGGGAGGGCGGAGCGCAGTATAGTGATTCAGATTTCAAATATCTTTTTTTAAATGTTATACAGAGTTTATTAGATGAGCATGGGGGGAAAAGGAAAGGGGAAAGGGGGTACCCCAGAGAGAGAGGAGAGGAGAGTAGAGAGGGAGAGAGAGAAATGGAGAAGTAGAGAGAGGTAAAAGGAGATAGAGAGCTCAAGTATCTTTTTGATGTGGGTTTTTTGTTTCACTAAAAATTTACCCATGGATGCAGCATTTTCTTGTTATTTATAAAAGAGTTTTAACTTCCCAACTGCATGAAAATCTTAGAGGAGAAAGTCCCTCCCACCCTCTGCACTGGCTTCAGTGACAATAATACAATCTAATCTCAAGCTGTAGGTGACTTTTCAGCACACTTGAAAGGCTCATCTGCATTGGATCAGGATCCTTTCATTTTCCTTCAGATCCTCAAAAGGACTTAGTAGAGTCTGGTTGATCAGGTTGTCAGAGGTGGCTCTCAGGGTTGTAGGAGAGGGAGAATTGCTTCACAGTCTTGAGTGTCACTGTCCCTGTTTTTCAGCTAGACTGATAGAATTTTTTGTTTTTTTTTGTTTTTGTTTTTTTGTTTGTTTTTTACAGCGGACTTAGGTTTACATAAAAATTGAGCTGCTAGTGCAGAGGTCCCGTCTGTTCCCTTCCACATCATAGCTTCTTTCCTGGGCTTAGGATCCTCCTGCCTCAGCCTCCTCAGCAGCCAGGACTGCAGGCATGTGTCACTGGATAAGTGGGGCTTACATTTCTTATTTTTAAAAAATAAGTTAAGAAAAAAAACCCAACTTGCTCACCACCCCACGTATCTCTGGGAGCAGCTCTCCTACCTTGTCCCCTCACACCTTAAAATGCACACCTGCCCCAAGTTGGTGTGTACCTGCTTCGTGGTCAGGAGCCCCTCGCAGCTGCCGAGTTGTCTTCTGTCTGCAAGTGCTGTTGAGCCAACCAAAGACTCTGAGAGATGTGAGCCTCAGTAGCTTGGCAGTTGCATGTTCCCTGACCTCACTCATTCGTCACTGCAGCTTCTAAAGCAGCAGCATCTCAAGCTCACTGGGGGCCAGTTGGGTGGCTGGCTCTGGGCTAGGGTTGGAACTGTTTGGGGAGCCTTAATCACTGGTTAAGCCAGGAGCCATGTTTTGTCTGATCTATATGCTACTTTTTCTGTGTTTCCCCAGGAAGTCTGACTGGGCAAGTGCTTTCACTGCTGAGGCGTTTCACAGGCCCCTAAGTTTCTCTGTCAACATGTTACCTTGGTATGACATATTTACTGTTGATGAACCAATGTTGATACATTAGTTAGCCAGTTCCATGGTTGACACTAGGGTTCCCTCTCTGGGGAAAGTGTTCTCCAGTTGGTTTGGACAAGAGTTCCCCATCCGTGTCAGAGACAGCTTCACTACCCCAGAGAGTTCTCTGTACTTTGACAGTTCATCCTTCCCTGTGTCTCCCTCAACCCTCGGCCTGTGCCCATTGCTATAATTTTATCCTCCTCATGAAATCATGTAGTATTGTCACCTTTTCATATTGGTTTGCGTGATGCGATGCACTCAGGTTTCCACTGTGGCTTCCATTAGACTTTGCATGTGAAGTCTTCCTGAAGGCTCAGTGTTGAAGGTTTGGACTCTGGCTTGTGTTCCTATTCACGTTTGTGTGAAACTTCCTCTTTCTCCACAACTTCAGCTTCTAGATGTGGAAAGAGTCTATCATGTTTGACATAAGAAGTTGTCCATTTCCTCCTCTGCTGCTCACTGCCTTTCAAGTATCCTTCAAAAATTTAAATTATATTTTGTTTTTGTTAAAAAACACAGTACTTAGCTGGGCATGGTGACGCACGCCTTTAATCCCAGCACTTGGGAGGCAGAAGCAGGCAGATCCCTGTGAGTTCAAGGCCAGCCTGGTCTACAAAGTGAGTCTAGGACAGCCAAGGCCACACAGAGAAACCCTGTCTCGAAAAACCAAAACCAAAACCAAAACCAACCAAACAAAAAAACACACAGTACTTATTTTAAAATTTCAAAATCAAGAAGAGATTTGATTAGTGTTTAAAAATAGTAGTATTGCCTATTTACAGGGAGGAAGATTGAGTCACATACAGTTTGATAAGTAGCTCAAGGCTACTCAGCTAATATGTAGTGGACATAAGCTCTTGTATTTGAATGCTTATTCAACAGGGAGTGGCATTACTTGAGAAGGGTTGGGCCTTGGTGGAGTAGGTGTGGCGTGTCACTGGGTGGGCTTTGAGGTTTCAAAACCCCAAGTCAGGCCCAGTCTCTCTCTCTCTCTGCCTGTGGATCTGGATGCAGAACTCTCAGCTCCGTCTCCAGCACCATGTCTGCCTGCATGCTGCCATGCTTCCTGCCATGATGATGATGGACTAAAGGTCTGAAACTGTAAGCCAGCCCCAGTTAAATGTTTTCCTTTGTGAGAGTTGCCGTGGCCATGGTGTCTCTTCACAGCAATAAAACAGTGACTAAGACAGTCTCATGTAGCTCGGGGTGGCCTTGGATTCAGTATTCTCTTGTCTCAGCCTCTCCCATGCTTGGACCACATCTGACTTACAGTTTCCTGGTTGTGCTCTGCTTTACATTGTTGTTATGAAGTGCCCAAGACAACACAAAGGAAGAAAAGTTGTTCTGGCTCCCAGTCTCAGATTTACAATAAGGCCATCAAAGTCTGAATGTGGGAGCGGATCAATCTGTGGATGAGATCAGCGCTTCCATGATCTTATACCCTCCCAGAAGCTCCAGCTTTGAATAGTGCTGCATTGGAAAGCAAGTCCTCAACACAGGAGCCCATGAGAGAAACCAGCCCAGATCCAAACCACAGCACTGCTTCCATGCTTAGCGCACAGTATCCATGCATTTGGACTTCCATGTTCCCCAGTACATCTTAACAGTGATCCTCAAATTTTCTTGTTTAATAGAATCATTCTAAAAGGTCATTAAAATTCAGAATCCTTGGAATCATGCCCAGAGGTTTTGATTTGGAAGGCCTGGGAAAAGGTCTGGGAACTCTATTTCAAACATGTGCTTGTGCACGTGTGTGTGTGTGTTGGGGGGTTGCATAAGACCAGACGTCAGTGTCAGGTGTCTTTATCTAATTTGGGAATAGGTCTTTCACTGAACTTGGAGCTCACTAAGTAGGCCAGGCTAGCTGGCTAGCAATCCATTAGGGATGCTCCCATCTCTGCCTCCCGAGTCATGGGATTACAGGTTTGCACAGCTGTACCTGGCTTTTTGTGTAGGTATTGGGAGCCCAGACTCCAGCCGTCATACTTGTGCAGTAAGCACTTATTTTCTGAGCATTTCCTGGTCCCAGATCCATGCGTCAGCACGCCACTCTGTGGAAAAGGATTATAGGCCACATAGTTTAAAGAAAAAAAAAAAAAACTGTGGAAAATCGGCTAGAATGAGAGACTCTAAAGGAGCATTTTTGTTGCATGTTTTAGAAAGCTGGCTGAGTCCTGGGTTCTTGTGTTTAGTTTTGCTGGGTGGAGCTGGGGAGTAAACTGCCCTCTGCCCGTGCTTTAGTAACTACAGTGGCTCTTCTGTTCCGTGGTGGTGGTTGACTGCATCCCCAAACAGGAAGAGCAACAATTGCGGCTTGACATGCCAGTTGTCAAGAGGATGTTTATATGGAGTCCAAAATGCTAATTTGGGGATATTGCAATGCCAAGCTTTTTTTTTTTTTTTTTTAAGTATGCAACACTGTGTAAAGACAAGGCTGTCATTTAAAATTATGATTGCTCTGATTCTCAATTTTTGCTCTTTTTATCTATATATACAATTTAAACCATTTTATCTATTGTGAGATAAAGGTAGTAACTTTGGATGAAAAATAGGTTATTCCATACAAAGTCAGTGTTCTTGATAGCTGTGAGTCACTGATTAACACTGGTTCTTATGTCTGGGTCTCAGACACTACCTTAGTGCCTTTATTTCTTAGGAAACACCCCCCCCCAAGAGTTCAAAGAGTTAACTATTCAGGTATAGTCTTTAAAAATTTTAAGAATGGTGTGCCTGTGCATGATGTGTGTGCCCATGTGTGCCTATGTGCAGGCCAGAGCATTGAGACCTCTGTCTGAACCAGAAACTTAATGGTTTGGCTAGGCTAGCTGGTCAGGGGCTCTTGGTATCACGTGTCTCCACTCCTTTGATGCCAGGGTTACAGGCTGACATAGCCATGCCTGGGTTCCAGCGTGGGTGCTAGGCATTTGAACTCTGTCCTCATGTTTACAGAGCAAGCACTCTAACCCACTAACCCACTCCACAGCCCTAGATGGAGACTTCTAAGGGAATAAAGTGTATGCTCAAGTTTGGGTAAGTATGCTCTAGTTTGGGTTTCAAAGGCTTGCATGGTAAAGGCTTAGTTCCCAGTGTGGCACTTTTGAGAGATGGTGGACCTTGAAGAGATGGGGCCAAGAGGGAGGCTGTAGTTCATCAGAGGTGTGCTCTTGAAGGGGATTTTCAGATTCCTGTTTTGTTTTCTTTTTCTTGTCCAAATTTGGCCATGAAGTGGTTTCTTCTTGACCATTTGTTCCTTGCCCCAATCCCAGATGCTATGGGGCCAAACAACTATGGACTATACTCTCCGAAACTTAAAGGCAGAATAAGCCTTTTCTCTGGATGTTTGTCTTGATAACAAGAATCTGACTAACAACACAGGACCCAAATGCTAAGTGTACCCTAGAGCTCAAGCTGTCTTACGTCTGCATATGCTGGATACACACACTGTGCAGTGACCACCTTCATCAAAATAGCACTTGGCACACCACAAAAGCTCTGCCATGCCCTTTCTCAGGCAGCACCATCTACCCCCAGATTAACCACTGCTTAGATTTCTATCACCATGAATTGGTTTTGTCTGTTTTTGGCCTATTCTTAATAGTTCCTATAAAAATGTGGTCTTGGAGTTTGGAGAGATGGCTCAGTAGTTAAGCGTACTTGCTTCTCCTACAGAGGATGCAGGTTTGGTTTCCAGCACTCATGGTGGTTAACTATATAACATGGTGGTTATAACTATGTGTAGCTCCAGTTCCAGGGGAGCTGATGGCCTCTTCTTACCTCTTTAGGCTCCGGCACACATGTGGTGCACAGACAAACTCAGGCTCACACACATATGCCCTGTCTGTCTGTCTGTCTTTCTGTCTTTCTGTCTCTCTGTATGTGTATGTATGTGTGAATGTATGTCCCCCCCCCCCTGCTCCCCCCCTCCAGCTCCTCTGTTAGTGGCCATTTGAATTGTTTCCACCTTTTGACTGCCGTCAGTAGTGCTGCTCTGAAGATGGACAAGCACATTTTTGTGTTGACAGGCATCTTTACTTCTCTGAGATACACACCTAGGAGGTGAACTGCTGCAGCATTATGCAGGCTAACTCTTTGAAGACCTACCAAGCTCTGTTCCAAAGTGGCTATAATGTATCACATTTAAAAAGTTAAGTGTTTCATATTCCTCTTTGGGCTTAAATAACTTATTTTGCTGATTTTTAAAAGTGAGTGCCTAGCTTACATTTTCAATTTGTTTTCTAATATTGTCATGTTAGCCTATGGCTTCCTAAGTGTTAGAGCAATAGTGCACAGATGTTGATATGTGACATTTTTACACACATGAGATTTTTTGGTTTTTTAATCTTTTTACTGTGAAAGACAATTTTTTGCTATGTCTTTGACCAATAACTTATTTGCAGTTGGGATTCTTAGTTGGTTTTTTCTGATTAACACAGTAGTTGCATATATTATTGGGGGCATAGTGTAAAGTTTTAATTCCTGTATGGAATGTACACTAATTAAGTTAGGTAATTAGTATCTCTACTCATTGCTCTGTAGTCTCAGACTCACTCTTCCAGGTCCCCTCTCCCACCTCCTTCTCTGCCTTGTGAAACAGGGTCTATGTAGCCCAGCATGGCCTGCAACTCCTGCCTCCTGCTGCAGCCTCTTGAAGTGCCAGGTGCCAGAGTCTGGCCACCCTGCGGTGTTGTAGAAAACCAGATTCCCTTCTTCCTAGCTAATTGTGCTTTGGTTTGTGCTACCCACTCCTTCCCCTCCCCCTCTCAGCCTGTAGTAATGACTATTCTCTCTTCTACTTGACGTCCATATTGTTAGCGTCTACATATGAGACAGAACATGCAGACATTTGTCTTATTTCATTTTACATTTGGATTGTTTTTAATTTCTAAACAAATGGTTTTTCTAATGACTGTTTTGTTGCTGAATTCTAACTTAATTGGTTCTGTGGTCAGAGAATGTGGTTTTCCCACAAAAGTCCCAAGAAACAAAGCCCTGTGCTCTGAGGAATGGGGTACTTGCTGCGGTGTGGGATGGCTCTTGGAATTGAGCCTCAGTGGCTATCCTTGGCATCATTCAGTCCATACTCACCCATGTGTGACAGGTCCTTGGAGTCTGAATTAGGAGACTGACATTGCTGCAGGGGGCTCACATGTGCTAGGGATCTAGAGAGTAAACTCCACAGATGGACAGGTGGATAAACACCTCCGTGCCAGTCTTTTGCCCTTGAAAAAGCAGCTATTAGACTCTGTTCTGCTTCTCTGTGTCTGGCCTGTGCACCATCTCATTGGCAGAGTCCAGTTGTCCAGAGAAGCCTAACTATCTGGGAATGCCATTTTAAGCTTGATTTCTCCCTCACCCCCAGTTTTTATTTTTGTTTGTTTGATTTTGCTTGTTTGTTTTGTTGTTTTTTTTGGGATGGGGTTTCTCTATAGCCTGGGCTATCCTGGGCTTGGTTTGTAGACCAGGCTGGCCCTGAACTCCCAGAGATCTGCCTGCCTCTGCCTCCCAAGTGCTGGGATTACAGTCATGCGCCACCTTGCCTGGCTTCTTCCCAGTTTTATTAAGGCAGAAGTGACAAAAATTGTGTGTATGACACTGTGCTAAATAGTTATTTTATTTAAAATTTTTTTTGTAATTATCTTATTATGTTGGGGTTGGCATACATGTGCCTTGACAGGTGAATGTCAGGACAACCTGTGAGAGTTGGCTCTATTCTAACACCATGTAGGTTCCTGGTAGGTTCCAAGGTCACCAAATTTGGCAGCAAGTACCTTTCTTGTTAGCTGGAGGGTCCTACAGTGTAGTGTCTGATGTATGCATACACCGTGGGATGAGTAACACACTCACGGCCACATGTATGTAGTGCTGCTTTTACAGATCTACTTCCTTAGCAGTAGACATGTATGCAGCTACTTCATAGCTGTCTTACTCAGGCTCTGCGTAGGTCCTGAGCCTATTCTTCCTGTCTGACCAACATCACTTTTTTCACAGAGCAAATCTCTATGGATTAGAAACACTTTACGGTGTCTCTCTCATCAGTCCCTTCGGGGGGGGGGGGTGAGAGGGAGCAGTATAGGGGCCCACAGGCACTCTCTATGACATCTCGCTTTCTGTGGTTTCTAGGGATGTGAACTCAGGCCCTCATGGTTGCATGGCAAGTACTGTACACGCTTACCTTACACTGTTCACCATCTCTTCACTCTCTCCGCCCTCTGCTTTCTTGCTTTTATTTTTAACTGTTACATACTATGTTGTAAATGTGCCTCTTTTGCATAAAAATTAGCTTTATTTTTTGTGTTCAGTTTTTAAAAATATTTTATATTTTAAATTTATGTGCATTGTTGTGAGAGTGTCAGATCTTGGAGTTATAGACCGTTGTGAGCTGCCATGTGGGTGCAAGGAATTGAACCCTGGTCCTTTGGAAGAGCAGGCAGTACTTCTAACCACTGAGCCATCTCTCTAGCCCCTTGTGTTCAGTTATTAACTTTGGGATTTTAAATAACCCCCTTTTCCTTCTATATTTATTGTGCAAGTGCCAGTTTTGCATTACTGTGTTGCACATTCTCCAGGGCAGTTGCTATGAACTGGTGGTAGCATGTTGTCTCCTGTAGCCTTTTTGTCTCCTGCTTTGATGGGTTCACTCATCTTGCTGCATTCAGCTGGAAGGAAGGCCATGTGGGGGCTGAGCTCATCCACAAAATGACACTCAAGTGTTTGGAGGCTTAGCTGAGGTGACAGTGACAGCTGGGGGTCTGAGCTCTGTCTTGTGTGTGGTTTCTTTCCTCAAGGCTGTGGGCCTTGGCTTCTCTAGAGAGCAGTGGTCTTGGCTGTGTGGGCCTTTGTGGCCTTGCCTTGCCTTTCCTCTCCCTTTGGTCCTAGGCCCTGGTGACAGATTCCCCGTCATGATAGGAGGAACTGTAAGTTACTGTGGACTTGGCTTTCTTTCTCCAACAGGAAAAAACCAAAGCTCTATTTTTTCCTGGTTTAAAATTTTATATTTTGTATTTCTAATGGTGGTGTTGTGCCTTTTCTTGTCTGTGTTTGATTTTGTGGTGCTGTGGAAGGAACCTAGGGCCAGCTCTGTAAGGAGCCCACTTGTCTTTTTTTTATATTGGTGGTTTTTCCTCATTCTGATCTTAATCCACCCTCCCGTCTTTGGAATTTGAAACACAATTCCTTTCCTGCGTAGCCTGGACATTTTAATATAAAATCATGTGAAGTCTACACCTACGGTTCATAACTCTTTTTTTTTTTTTTTTAAAGATTTATTTATTTATTTGTTTTATGTATATGAGTGGTCTGTTTTTATGCACACCAGAAGAGGGCATCAGATCACATTATAGATGGTTCTGAGGCACCATGTGGTTGCTGGGACTTGAACTCAGGACCTCTGGAAGAACAGCCAATGTTCTTAACCACTGAGCCATCTCTCCAGCCCCTTGTTCATAATTCTTAAGAGCCTGAGAAAAGCTTGTTTGCTTTGCTATTCACTGGCGGTGGCTGCCAGTGTCTAGTTCTTTACTATGTGAGATACTGTCTGTGGCGCTGCCTTTCCATCAGAGTGGGTCCAGGAAGTCTGCTTACTCTCTGTGGCATCCCTCACCACCTGTCTCGGATCTTTTCTCTCAATACTCATTCTTTTAGGGTTTCCTTTAACAGTAGCACACAGGTGGCAACTTATTCAGTTTTTGATGTCTGTAATTGTTGTTTTACTTAATTCAAAGTGTCTTGGGACAATAAAGAGGGAACAGTGGAGGTTGAGGAAACCCAAGAGGGTACCCAGTACCAGGAGCTGATGCAGCTCCTGCATTCACTAGCAATTTGCATATGCCCCTGAGGCTCCCAGTTCCTACCTGGCCCTTTGGCTTAGCCCTGCACCCCAGCCAGCTGGAGCACTCCCCATCCCTTCCTGCTGTAGTCTCCCTGTGACTGGCCAAGTGACCCACTTGGATATGAGAGTGTTGACTTGGCTTTATCACCTGCTAGAGGTCAAGTGGCTCTTGGTGGTGATGAGATCCGAAGGCTCAGTGCTTGCTCCTGCCGGCCCCCAGCTGCCCTTTTGTTCTTGCTGTCCACTCTCCCTGGTTGTCCTTCTGAACCCATGCTTAGTAATGTTTGAATCATCAGTATTTGGAATGCAGGAAAGCTATTGTTCTGTGTACAAAGTTCCCATTTAGTGGTTCAGCCGGGACCAATGTGCAGGCTCATGCCTTGCCAATATCCTGTAGGACTGGCATGGCCCTGAACTGACCAAAAAAAGCTACAAAACTATCAAATGGCAACAGGAAAGTTAACCTTGATACATTAGTGTTGATATTTGGAAGGAAAGTAAACTTTAAAAGTCACAGACACCATTTTCAGTCTGCAGCTGAGAACCAAAAATACATGGTTGAGTAATCAAATGATCCAATTTCTGCTCATTGGATGATTTGTTATTATATTTGACTTCTAGTCCTTAAGACATAATGTTCCTGGCCACAGTTCATAACGTAGGATCTTACCTTTCCTCAGAAGAGTTGTAGAACAGAATGTTAACTTTATGGAAGGTGTGTGAGAGAGACACAGAGAGAGAATGTGTGTGTGGGAGTGAGAAAGTAAGTTATAAGGATAGCCATAGATACACCAACAATCCAGAATCAAGAAAATCACAGCTTCTTGGTACCTATAATTTGTCACACAATGAGACTATTAATATAATTTCATTGTTATAAAGTCCTTTCTCATCTTTGAAATACTGTTTGTTTTTTAATGTCAGTATACGTTTTAAATACCAATACATTTTCTAAACTGTGTACAAAAAATCTTATTTTTCATTGATTCTGAGATGTATATAGTTCTCTATTGTAATGTCTTGTGAAGAGACAATGTATAACGGACGGATCCTTGAGTTTTACTGAATGTGGTAAACAAAGCAGCAATTCTACTTTCTTGAAACAATATTGTCACCTCAAAACCTGTTAAGTTGCTTCAGTGTGTGTGTGTAGTGGAAGTGGGCTGTATTTCTGTGTGGCAGCATGTGTAGAGGACAGAGGAGGTTGTTTAGTGTCTTGCTGTACGACTCGCTGTCTTATTCACTTGAGACAGGGTCTAGAGCCATGTTGATGGCTTGTGAGCCCTAGTAATCCTCCTGCCTCTGTCCCCCACAGTGCTGGGGTTGCAGTTGTGCACAGCCACACCAGCTTCTTGAGTTGGTGCTAGGGATTTGCACTCAGGTCCGAATACTTGTGGAACAAGTGCTATCTTTCCAGTCACTGTACTGTACTCTGTTTCTAAAGACAGTGGTGTTTATTTGTATATTGTGTGGACATTTGGCCTGTATGCGTATCTGTCCACCATGTGCTTGCTTGGTGCCTGCAGAAACTGCAAGGTGTCAGATCCCTTGAAGTTACAGGTAGTTGTGAGCTCCCAAGTGGGGTCTGGGAATTGAACCTAGGTCCTCTGCCAGTGCTCTTAACCTCTGGGCCATCTTCCAGCCCTGTAATATGTACTTTTAATTTATCAGAGTCTGCCACCAAACATATTATACCATTTCTAATACAGGAAAATAGTATTATTTCCTCCTGTTTTTGTTGCCATTGTTGTTTTGTTTTTGAGGCAAAGTCTCACCCTGTAGTTGTAGCTGGCCTTGAACTTAGGCTGATTCTCTTGACTCAGCCTTCAGATGCTGTTTACAGGTGAGCACCGCTGTGTCTAACTAGGCTAAGAACTTCACAGTGATGGGCTTTTATTGTCTCTGTTCTTTTACTTTTATGTATCTAGTAAAACAGTACTCACTTCGCTTTTGTTTTCAACAGCAGTAAATCTTTGCAAGAGATTTGCATCAGGACTGGAAAACCTTTGCTCACACAGCTACTCTTTCAGCACTGACACTGTTTTGTATAGAGATGTTCATTTGATATTCTAGTTTCCTGCCTGTAGATCTGCTAATGATGAATTATTTTAAAGTTTTATTGTCTGAAAAGTAGCTCATTTTCATCTTTTTTCCTGAAAGATATTTTGCAAGTTTAGGGATTTTGCTCATTTTTCCCTTCATTTTGGACAAAAGTGTAAGTCCAATTTTAGTTCCCCAGCATGCTGGCAGCAGACTTGACCAACCCTAAGGTGCTTTGACTTGCAAATGTCTGCTTGAGGGAGGCAAGTACCTGAGAAAGGCGGTCCAGGTCATGGATTTGTTCTGAGTCTTCTCTGAAGCCCTGCCAGCAGCAGAAAGGCAGGATTTCCTGCCTTCCTTCCTAACTTGGTTTTCCCTTGTGAAAAACAGTTGTTTGCTATCCAGAATTTGGAACAAAATATTTAAACTGTACTCGCTGTCTTGCTGCTAACATATATTCATTATGCACAACAAAGAACTCAGGCCTGTCTCCATGTGGTCAGAATTCTGTGGCAGAGATTTCACTGCCAGACCAGTCATTGCAGTTAATTAGACTGTTATTATTTTTTTTTTTACAAGTACAAATAATTAAATGATGTATGGTAAGTAGGAGTGAAGTTTAAAGCCATTAGAGAAAAATGAAAACTGCAAACATTTCTATAGAAACTACAACCTCAAGTGTTAAAAGCTGTACATAAACCAACTGCCTAAAAATCAGCATTTAGAGCCAGGGGATGGTAGCTCGCGCCTTTAATCCCAGCACTTGGGAGGCAGAGGCCGGCCTGGTCTACAAAGTGAGGCCAGGACCACACAGAGAAACCCTGTCTCAACCCCCCCCCCCCAAAAGTATTAATAGGGAAAGGGAGGGGAGTAAGTGAGAGGGGCTGAGGGAAAACAGTGAGACATGAAGGGGACCCTTCGCACATGCACACACACATGCAGAAAACACCACAGCACAGATATTGGGATCTTAAATAGCTCAATTCAGATGTTACCCCTCCCCCATTGAGAATGAACTGTGAGTCAAACACAGGCTAGAGCTGTGGACTCAGAACCGGTGACCCCGGAAAGCCAGTGTCAGAAAAACATTGTTTTGTCCTCATAGCATGCCTGTTGACATAGAAAGGTTGTATGTCCAAGGATTAATGTGAGCTATAGTTTCAGAGGGGCGGCAGAACCTCAGACTTGCTAAGCAGATGTGGAGGAGTCTGGCTTTACAGCCTCCTGTGGTTGGGAGCTGGGACAGTCCTGGAGCTGCCCTGTTCTGTTCCCTCAATGCCCCCTTCTCCCAGACACAATGCTGTAGCCATGTCAGTTTCTGGGAAGAAATGTCTACCCACAAGGAGAAGCACAGGACAGACGGGGTGGTTGTGATCAGGCAGCCCCGCCCTTCCCTGCGTCTCTGCTCAGCTGCGTTGGCATCACAGGAAGAGTCTCACTCTTACTTCTGTACCAGTGCTGTGGCCTCTGTGTAGGATATGGCGAGAATGTTATGAACCAATTAATCTCCAGCTTCTGCTTGTCCACAGTCCTAAAAAATTTATAAAGAAATTAAAACTGGGTGAGTTCAGGGCCAACCTGGCTAACTTAGCAAGACTCTCAAAATAAAGGGTTTAGACTGTAGCTCAGTTGTCTGGCATGTGCAAGGCCGCCCAACCCCCACCCCACCACCACAAAGGATCGAAAGTGGGCTGTGGTAGGTAACTGCCTAGCAGGACCCTGACTCTCATGCACTGCATCACAAATAAAAGAGAGTAAAGGAGAAAGGAAGAGAAAGAAGAGAGATGGGATTAAATCCTCACAGAAACTTAGTTTAGTAATACCCAGAAAGATTTACCACAAACAGATTGCTTCTGATCTAATGAACTGAGGTTTGACAGTGTTCTAAACTGCTAAGACCATCTAAGAAGTGCTGATGCTAGATTAAGTTACAGAAAATAGAGGGGTGCACAAAAAATGCACACAATAGGCAGATGGCAAATGTGCACAACGGAGCAGAGACTCGAAGGCCTTCACTCATGGGGTGTAATAGAGATGGTGAAGTTGCAGCGGGCCTCCACCCCCCCCCCCCTTCTTGAAAGAGATGCGGGAGTGACATTCCAAGCACCAGTCTTCCTCAATTCTGTCACACTCAGGAGAAACAGTGTCTATCAGGTGACCACCAGGCACACCCCCACCTGTGCTGAAAATTCAACTCACAGACAAATGACATCAAGCCCCGCCATAGTGAAGCTGTCACCCAGTATTATGGCCGGGGGTGGGGGGAGGGGGAATACACCTTCTGTAATTACCTCTTGCAAAGTGGAAACGCCCAAATGTTAAAATCCATGGTGGATGGACACCATTGCCTTTTTTTCTTACTTGAAGTTGGAGGAAATATTTTTTTATTATGGTGTGTGTGGTGTCATGGGGCTCAAACTCAGGTTGGGTTTGGCAGGAAGCACTCTACCGGCTGGGCCACCTCGCCAGCTCTTCTCTTTTCTTAGACAAGCAGGGTTTAGTTGGAATTCTTCGTAACACAAGTGATCAGCACGTTATTGTTTAGTTCTTCATTGCCTTTAAAGGGTAAGACAGGCATTGTAGGAAGAGAAAAATCCATCGGAGGAGCATTGGCATCTTTAGAATGAAATCATCCTGGTGTTTCCATCCATCTCTGTTCTCTCTTAGCAGCCCTCTGGTCCTCAGAGATGGAGGAGGAAGACTTTTGGTAGAATTTCTTAGAAAAACTGCCTGCAGATGATTGACGCCTACAGCTGTCTCCTTCCAGACTCTTGTGTGTGTTGGCGAGGCCACTTTCAGGAGGCTGATCTGTGTAGTTGACCAATACCAGGCTGCTACCACTCTGGAGGCTGGCAGAGTGTTCTCTTTGTTAGAGTGGATGCTTGTGGTTAAGAGACAGAAAGTGTGTGCCTGCTTATGCTTCATCTTTCTGGGTACTGAGCATTGCTGGGGTGCTCCAGTGTAAATTCTTGGCTCCTTTCTGTCTTGTCTTGGAATGCTGTGTGTGTTGGACATGCCTCCTACTTTCGCCAGATGATGTGAACTGAAACCTGAGAGAGTTTGGGCCAGTGAGAATTAAGGAGATGTTCTAGAGGACCTGCTGGGGAGAAGCTGGAGGAGCCCTGAGGTGAGAAAGCATGGAGCCTTAGCTGCCAGCTACTTTGCAAGGCAGGGGGGAAGACACTGCTTCCAGGGGCCTCATGGAGCTCCTAGTTTGCCTAGTGTGTGCTGCACAATTTATAAATCTGAGATTGTCATGGTTGGCATGTGTTGAGCATCTTGGGTGGTGCTGTTGTTGTTGTCAGATATATGGTATTGCAGAACATTAAAAAAAAATTTTTTTTTTTTGAGACAGGGTTTCTCTGTGTTTGTAACCTTTGCTGTCCTGGACTTGCTTTGTAGACCAGGTTGGCCTCGAATTCACAGTGATTACCTGCCTCTGCCTCTTGTGTGCTGGGATTAAAGGCATGTGCCACCATGTCCAGCGGGCATTAATTCTCTCTCTCTCTCTCTCTCTCTCTCTCTCTCTCTCTCTCTCTCTCTCTCTCTCTCTCTCTCTCTCTCTCTGTGTGTGTGTATGTGTGTGTGTGTGTATGTGTGTCCATCCAGTCAGAAGGGGCATCTGGCCCCTTGGATTCAGAGGCACTTGTGAACTGCCTGATGTGGATACTGGGATCAAACTCTGAGCCTCTTGATAGAGCAGCAAATGCTCTTAACTGCTAAGCCGTCTTTCCAGCCCCATTATGTCTCCAATATCTCTTCTTTAGGGCAAATCAATCACTCTCTCTTGTATTGGTGTTTTGTTTACATATATGCCTGTGTGAGAGTATTGGATGCCCTGGAGCTGGAATTACAGACAGTTGTGAGCTGCCATGTAGGTGGTGGGAACTGAACCTAAGTGCTCCTAACTGCAGAGCCATCTCACCAGCCCCATGGTGTTAACTTTAATGGTCAATTTGACATAATACAGAATCACCTGGAAATAAAGTCTCAATGAGGAGTTATCTAGGTTACATTGGTTGGTGGCTGTGGCCATGAGGGGTTTTTCTTTATTAGGTTGAGGGGGGAAAGACCTGCTCTGAATGTGGGCAGCACCATTTCGCGCATGGTCTGGGTTCTAGAGAAGGAGTGCAAGGTGTGCACCAGCACGGCCCCACACATTGATCGCTCTCTGCTCTGGACTCTGTGCGCCTCCATGGCATCCCTGCAACAATGACTAGCATGGCGATGGGGAGCAAAACTGAGACAATACCCAACCAACACTAATGTCTCCCTCCTGAGGTTCATAGGAGAATGGTCCTAGTGTCTACACAAATGTCCTGAAATCACCTGGTGTTGCTTGTAGTTCTCTCTGACTTCCGCGTGAGACTCCAGCATGTTTACCCATCCTGCTGTGGGTGGGCATTTAACTCCTTCGTTTTCAGTTATAAGCTGTGCCTCTCCAGCATTATTGCACTTTGTGCTGCACTGCCGGGGGTTTTCTACTATAAATACTTAAAAGAACGCAGCTGGGCATGGCGTCTGTGTGCATTCATGATGCTGTCTGGTGTACCGGAATGCGTCCCCAAGTGCCTGCTCATCTGTGCTCCTCGTGCCCTGCTCCCACTCCTGCTGTAGCCAGTCTAGTGAGATTGGCATGCATTTTTTATAGTATCAGTTGGATATGTATAGAAAAAGTTCCTAGTTCTACATGGCTTGTGGTGGGGCTTGAGTGTGGGAGGCCAGCACCATGTTGCCTTCCCACTGCATTTCTCACTCCCCAAAGTGTAACCACTTTGACCTTTCTTAGCTTTGTGTGTCTGGTTCAGTGCATGTTGTTTGTGGTACAGACATAGCACTTCAGGAGTGCAAGGCTAAGAAGCAGTTGAGAGCAGAGCAGGATGGCCTTGCCCACTGTTGCCTGCTGGGCGTTGGGTGTCTGCTGGTTGCCTCCCCTGCCTCTATCTGTAGTTGCAGTCTGTAAGAGGGTACATAGAAGTACCCCACCGTATTAAGCTCTCATCAGGGCTCTGTGGGTGAGGAAGGTTTGTGATAAGACTTAGGGGTGGGATAATTAGCATTTCGGTAGGGTGAGGTGCAGAGATGTGGTTTGTGCCCTTTTCTGTTTCCCTCCAGAGAAGCCTCTGTGGTGTGGGTCAGAGGAGGGTCAGGGGCCTCCCCACCCCACCTCCCACCTCCAGTCTCCAGCTTTACCCGGCTGGCTTACCAGCCCCTGGAGTTGTTGACCTTTCTTTCTTCTTTTCAGTGCCTGAAGACCTGTCATTAGAAGAGAGAGAAGAACTTTTGGACATCCGCCGAAGAAAAAAGGAACTTATTGATGACATTGAGGTAAAGTGTCTTCGATTTTGGATTTGTGTGGAGTGCTGAGTGGGGTAGCTTCAAGAACACGTGAAAAACGAGTCTTCAGTGTGTGTTCTATGAGAACCACAGAGCCAGAAGAGATGGCTTCTCCAGGCTGGTGAAGCAAAGGCTGCCCATCCCAAAGAGCCCACGCGCTAGGGTACAGCCCTCGGTGGGACTAGCACTCCCAATAGCCGACTTGTGGCCCCAGAGTTACAAGTGTTGGTGTAAACAGTGGCAAGAGCCTGATACGCACTGCCCTTTTCTTGGTATATTATCCCAGGCACTTAGGGGAGGTGCCTGGCACACATTTGGCAGTCTGTTTCCTTTGAATGAACAGACAAGCGCGTATTGGCTTCTAACCGTATACCAAGTGCCCCCTTGGTGGTAAGAGCAGAATGACAAATTTAAACAGTATACGAACACTGCCTTCCCACATTTGTGTCCTTGACTTGGAGGCCAGGATGGAGGGGTGTCTCACAGGAGAATATGAATGAAGCCACAGTTTCAGGGCTCGGGTATCTGTGATGTCTGGACACCATTCAGAGGCCTCCCGGGTGCTTTGGTGTGGAGCGTCCTCAGGAAAATCAGTCGTGTGGCTCTTTGAGATGCTTCCTAGTCATTGCCATTGCCAAAGTAAATGTCGCCTCACAGGCCACTCACTGTAGACTAGGCCTTGTCTTAGACAATGACCCCTTTCTAGGAACTTGTGTAAGTCTGAACTTGTTGCCACACTCATAATAGGGTTCTGAATAAAATGTCTTTGTACTTGAGAGGTAACTGGTGGTGGTTTGGCTGTAAGGTTAGCCTGTATTCTTGGAAAATTTCTGCAAACCAGAGAGGTCTTTTATCTGAAGAAGAAGAGTGGATAGTGTGTGGGTAGTAGTGATCATGCTGCTCAATAGGACGGACTCTTCCCTGAACCCCGGCCACTTCATCCTGTCTCCTGGGATGCTGACAGTGCCTAGAGGCTGGGAAGCTGTGAGCGGGAGCTGGCCAGTGGGGATTCAACCATTTCTGTCCCCTCTGTTTCTGATGTCTCTGAGTTGGGCCTTGTTCTCGGGGCTTCATGTCTCCCTTTTTAAAGATTTATAACTAGTAATCACTTTGAACTTTTATATTATTTTACGTTATGTGTATGTGTGTGGGTACATGCATATGAGCAAAGGTGCCCACAGAGGCCAGAGGAGTGAGATCCCCTGGAGGCTGGACTTCATTGAGCATGAGCCATCTGATGTGTGTGTGGGAACTGAACTGAGATCCTCTGAAGACAGTAGCCTGTGCTCTTAACTTCTGAGCCACTGCTATAGCCATGTGAGGGTTCATCTCTTATAAAGTGGCAGTCGTGAGACTGATTGGCAAACCTGATGCCAACCTAGCCATATCTGGCTTCCCACTCCCCCAAGAATGCAGGCTACTCATACGTCCAGCTGTGTGTCAGGACTGCAGTGCAGTGCGCTAGGGCCTGCTGCTTGCCTCTACGTGCTTCTATGTTTGTTAATTTCCCTCTTGGTTTTTCATATAAGTAATTATGAGCCTGCCTAGTGGACTCCTGCAATGTGTCTGATGAGAGGTGGACATATTTTGTGTGTGTGCGTGTGTTTGTGTGCACACGCACGTGCATGTGTTCTCTGTGCTGTGCTGCCCCTGACATTGAGTCTACTTTATGGATACAGGTTTTGGTCTTGTGATGCTCATATGAGTCCTTGGGAAGCTTGTGCCTAGAAGACCAGGATGTCTCTGGACCTATGAGTACAGGATAGTTAAGATACCCCATGACCTAGTTCTTTCTTTTCTGACAGAGGCTGAAATATGAAATTGCAGAAGTGATGACAGAGATTGATAACCTAACTTCCGTGGAGGAGAGGTAAAGTGTTTATGACTGACTTTCAGCCTACTCGCCCTCTTTATTCCTGCCACCCGCCTCTAGCTGGGCTCATCAACTGGAGACTGCAGCAGGTGCAAGGGCTGGGCTGGAAAGCCCTCTGGAGTCATCCATCCCTCCTCCCTGCCTCCTGTGTCCTCACCAACTTTGTAGGTTTGGGCATAAGCATAGGGCCTCTGAATTAACCTCTCTGTATCATGAGGAACTGTACTTGTAAATTTGTTTAGAAAGGCACTGCTTTTCACTGTTAGCCTTTCTGAAGAAGTGTTAGTGTATGTGGAAAGAAGCTCCAGCAGCAGTCTCAGCTGTGGAGGGTGGGGGCTCTGCTGGGTACCACTGTTTTGTGTCTCAGCTGTGGAGGGTGGGGGCTCTGCTGGGTACCACTGTTTTGTGTCTCAGCTGTGGAGGGTGGGGGCTCTGCTGGGTACCACTGTTTTGTGTCTCGGCTGTGGAGGGTGGGGGCTCTGCTGGGTACCACTGTTTTGTGTCTCAGCTGTGGAGGGTGGGGGCTCTGCTGGGTACCACTTTTTTGTGTCCCGGCTGTGGAGGGTGCGGGCTCTGCTGGGTACCACTATTTTGTGTCTCAGCTGTGGAGGGTGGGGGCTCTGCTGGGTACCACTGTTTTGTGTCTCGGCTGTGGAGGGTGGGGGCTCTGCTGGGTACCACTATTTTGTGTCTCAGCTGTGGAGGGTGGGGGCTCTGCTGGGTACCACTGTTTTGTGTCTCAGCTTGACCTGAGGTGAACAAGGCGCAGGAGGGTGTGATTCTGCCACACTCTGTGAAATAATCGCTAATGAGTTTTTAAAATTGTTTAAAACCACTAGCAAAACTACTCAGAGGAACAAGCAAATAGCCATGGGAAGAAAGAAATTCAACATGGATCCCAAAAAGGTAAGAGAATAGTTCTGTTCTTCCAGCATGCAAACGATTGGCTGGCTTTAGTGCCTGACTCCCTGTGGACCAAGGTGACTACATCAACCCGTGAAAAGACAAAGTTGATGTTTCATTTTGTCAGAAGCAGGATTAAGTGAGTGCTGGGATGAACTGTTAGCTGAAGCTGGGATGAACTGTTAGCTGAACCTAAAGGCCTTTCTAAATAAATAAATAAATAAATAAATAAATAAATAAATAAATAAATAAATAAATAACAGACCTAGACTGGAGGGCTTAAACCACATATATTTACTTCTCACAGTCCCGGGGCCTGCAGGTAGGTCTGAGCTCATGGTTGCCTATATGGTTGTGTTCTGGTGAGGTTCTTTACTCGGTGCAGAGAGCAGCCTTCTCTCTTGAGTCTCCAGGTGATGAGGGTATGGAGCAAGCTGAGTTTAGAGTTTCTTCTTTTGCAAGGCTCTAATCTCCAACCCAGGACCTTACCCAGATGAGCTTGACTCACCCTAGTTACCCTCGTAGTCTCTACCTCCACAGGCTATTGCAGATTTGGGCCTCAATGTGTGAGTTTTGAGGGACACACACATTGAGTCTATAGACACACTGGATAGTCTCACTTTGCAGCTCAGAGGCCTATTTACTCCTGTGTTTTGCTGCACCATGTCACCTTGTGAAAGCATAGGAGATCATCAGTGATTGGTCTCAGGTTAGCAGGACTGTCAGTCTCTGAGAGATGACACTTTAAGCAAGGGGCTTTGGTTTTGTTCACTGGCCTGGAGGCCAGAAGTAGCACTGGGGTTTATAAATAAAGCAGGAAAGGTTTGACTAAATCAAGGAAGCCTGGAGCTGTATCACCAGAGAGGCGCTGTGTCAGGCGCAGCAGCGAGACAGCATCTTCTAAAGTTTAAGAGTGGAAGTGATTTAAAATTGAGAACTCTGTCCAGACTGCCCCTAATGGGGGAGGGGAGGGGAAGCAGTGACATTTTTTACATATGCGGGGATTCAAAAAGTTAGTCACTAATACCTCTTCTGATTACTCATTGAGAAACCAAGTAAATATACTCAAAACCAAGAAACACGCCCACAGAGAGTACAGCAGGTGCACAGAGCCAGGTGTGGTGGCTCATATTTATAAATCCAGTACTGAGGCCAAGGAGGACAGCCATAAAGTTCAGAACCAGCCTGGACCACAGAGTGTGACACTATCTTCTAAAACAGCCAGAAAAACAAAATAAAACCAAAAAGAGAGATACAAAGAAACCAGCAAACCTAAATCTAAACAAGAAAAGGGTTATATGAAAAGAATGTTTTTTAGGAGTCCCAACTTAGCTCAGTATATTTTATAAGAAAGGAGAAAAGAAAATAAATAAAGACAGCTGAGGTTTTCTAGGTATTAAGAGATACATACAGGTTTAAATGTTGAGATTTTGGGTTGCCATCAAAAGTAGGGATGAAATAAGATTTGTAAATTACTAGGAAAGATAGAATTTAAGAAATCATGGTCATGATAGGTGTGATGGCCTGGACTGCATGAGATCTTTTCACAAACCCCTCCTTCAGAAAGACCCCCCCCCCCAAAAAAAAAAAATCCAGCAGATAAGAGACGAGAGGAGTTCTAACAGGTCATTTCTCACCATAAACTTGGCTTGGCTAGATTACCTAGGTTAAAGGTAAATAGCAGCAGGGGCTGGAGAGATGGTTCAGTGGGTAAGAACACTTGCAGGGTGGAGCCCCAACACCCACATGAGGCTTATGCCCACTATGACTCTAGTTCCAGAGACTCTGAAGCCCTTTTCTGGCTTCTGCAGGCACTGTATGCACGTGATGCACTGACCTATACACATAAAAACAAGCAGGCAAACCAATAATACCAGCTGCCTCTTGCTTGAGATGACTGGCAAAGAAGACTGGAATGAAGAGAAGAGGAAAGGGCTGGATGTGCCCTTCCACTTCTACTGTCTACTTTTTTAAAAATAATTTTTATGCTGGGTCTGGTAGGACCTTTATCCCAGTCCTCAGGAGGCAGAGGCAGAAGCAGAAAGATCGCTGTCAGCTCAAGGCCATCTTGTTTAATGTCTAGTATTCTATGTCTGTAACAAATCACTGCAAACTAGATGGCATAAGACAGGACTCTACCCTCCTGCAGGAGACCAAGAGTCCAAGCTGAAGGTACAGGCAGAGTACCCTTCAAACTTGGGTGCTGAGTCTGTCCCGTCGTCTCTGCCAGCTCAGGTGACTGACAGCAGGTGCTCCTTAGCTGTGACCATACCCTCCAGGCTCTTGTACCTTCTCTTCTGTGCACCTTTCCTCTTACTATGTAGTCCAGGCTGGCCTAGAACTCAAGAACGTCCTTTGAAGTGCTGAGATTGCAGGCATGTGCCCCCACACCTGCTTTAGTTGCTCTTTCCTCTTACTATGTAGTCCAGGCTGGCCTAGAACTCAAGAACGTCCTTTGAAGTGCTGAGATTGCAGGCATGTGCCCCCACACCTGCTTTAGTTGCTCTTTTAAGGACAGTAATCACTGAACTCAAAGCAGGCCTACTCCTGCTGTCACTTTTTGCTGTGCCTCATGCCCTTTCTTACTTAAAACCTCTTTCTTGGTCCCTGGCTCTTGACTCCTCTCTTGCTTACAATCTGACAGTTCACTGGTGGAGTTTAAAGGAAGAAAGATTAACTTGGGCCCATGGCCTTAGAGTTCAGTCATGGTCATCTGGATGCATAGCTTTGGGCCTGAGGTGAGTGAGGCAAAGGCCCTTTGCTCATGTAGACAGGAAGCAGAGAAAAGCAGCAGGAAGGGGCCAGATAGACCCTTCAAAGACATACTCCATTACCCACCTCCGCAACCAGATCCTATCTTCCACAGCTCTGCTATGTTCAGCCTATCAACTGTGCAAAATCTTAACATTAATGAGGTCAGAACCTTTAAAATCTAGTCTAGTCCAGTCTAATCATGTCTGGAAACACACAGGCATACTAGAGGTGTCCTTCACTGGCCTGGGTGTCTCCCAGGCTGACAAGATGAACTGTCCTAGGGTCTCTGGCTTGAACTCAGCAGTGGCTCCTGTTTCCCATGACCAGGGCTTGTGTCTCTTGCAGAGGGAACTCTTCCTTGCTACGATCTCACATGTGTCCCTTCTGCGATTTGTGAGCAAGAAGTGACCTTGTTCTGACCATTTGACTTTCTCACATTTCTCAAAACAGTTGTATTGGTTACTTTTCTCGCCTCTGTGACAAAATACCTGACAAGCAACCACAGGAAGGAAGGGTCTGTATGGTCACGGTGCAGTCCATCGAGGTGGGAAGGCGCGGCAGCCAAAGCTTGAGGCAGCTGCTCATACTGCAGCCATAGTCATGAGACACGGATGCTGGTGCTCAGCGTGCTTTCTCCTTTGTATTCAGTCCAGGCACCCAGCCCATGGAGGGGTGCCCCCCACAGTCAAGGTGGGGCTTCGCACCTCAGTTAAAATGTCCTCTCAGACAAGCGCTCCTCCTAGGTGACTGAGTGCTGTCAGGCTGGCTGTCAAGATAGCTGTTACAGTGACCTAGTTCTGTGGGAGGGTGGAGGCTCGGGGCAAGCCCTGATCATCTAGGCAGTGTGTTCCACAGGCTCACTAGGACTGGCAGAGACCTGGGCTTCCAGGGTCTGGCACTAAGCTTTGAGACCACAGACCCTGAATGAAGCCCCAGGACAGGTAAGAGGGGAGAAAAAGCTAGATGGAAAAGATGCAAGAGCCTCTTAAAGGCACTGGGACTGTGTCTGCCTAGAGGCCACTGAGCTCTTTTAGGGGGGATGGTTACAAACTCAACCTCTGGGACATTATAGTCTCAGTCAAGGTAGTCTCTAGGGACCAGGCCTGGACCAGTCCCACTTCAGCCTCTGCTTCCATGAGCCCTTTGTTCCAGAATCCTGGTGCTTTCAGATGCCCTCCTCCCTGCCCTTGGCAGATTTCAGAGTAGCATCTTACCAGTTAACATTCACTGTTAGTCTTATGAATCCTAATAACCCTAGCTAGGGTTCTGTAATGCTGGAGTACTGACCTTCAACCCTGATGTATATTGGATAGTAAACATCCTATGATTATTGTCCCTCCCTTGCCGACCCCAAAGGTACCCTTGTACTGTGTCGTCCTGCTGGCTGCTGGCTCACCGTCTTTCTTTACTCCTATTTCTCCTCACCAGGATGTTTGTGATGGAGTGTGTGTGTGTGTGTGTGTGTGTGTGTGTGTGTGTGTGTCTTTCACAGTGCACCCAGGTGGACATGCTCTTTCTCATTTCTACCAGAAACACATGAGCCTTAAATTAGGACTATCAGACTTAAATGACGCATTTCATGGCCCACAGATTTTAGTCTTGAAGTATCTTGACAAATTAAGAAACAAAACCCTCAACCCAGAACAAAATGTACTTGTATAATATTGTAGGCCACCTTTCTGGGGCCACTGTTTCTCCAGTGCATTCCCCCAGGTATCCCACACTAACCGAAATTAGGTTTGCTTTTTTAAAATCTTGCGTAAGCAGAATGAAAATATACCTGCCTGGGGCTTGGGAGAGGAGTCAGTGGATAGAGTGCCTGCTGTGCAAGGTTGAGGACCAGAGACTGATCCCCACACAGAGCCTGGTTGGTGTAGTGCTACCTGTAATGCCCACACTTGGGAGGCAGAGACGGGAAAGCACGGGGTCAAGGTGGCTAAATAGATTGCCTAGAAGTGGTAGCTCTGGGTTCAGTGGGAGACCCCGCCTCAATCAGTTAAAAATGGAGCACAATCCAGAAAGACATGACGTCAACTCAGGGCCTCCACGCATAAGCATCTACATGTGTACATCCACACGTGTGTACCACATACACAATGATTGAATACATTTACGTGCATATACCCTTATGTTGTTTTTTGCTTTGCACCAGGTCTGGGAGCCTCTCGTTGGCTTTGTTCTTTCCATCTAGTTGCAGTCTCCCATCTTCTATCTTTATCTTTTCTCTTACTAGTAGCCTGTTGCTGTCTGAAGTTTTTGGAAATGCTAAATAAGGCTGCCAGATGGATTGTGGGTGTATGAGGAAGCCAAAGCAGGCCTAGGCCTGGGAGTTTCAGCTGGAAAAGCCTCTCTGAGTTTGTAGAAACGCCTTGGTGGATAGAGACCAGAATTCCCTGTGCTCCCCCTAGCCTGGTGTCAGGGAGCTTACAGCCAGCGCTCAAGTTGTGCAAAAGGTGAAGCTTTGTTATCATGGTAGGTCCTGTGAGATGGCGCAGCACAACCGAGTTAGGCCTGGGACAGCCCTTGTCTCTCGAAATTCCCAGCTACACCTTTTGTAGGCTCTTCACGTGGACACATGTTTGGCTGATAGAAGTTCAGTGCTAGTGTGCCACTGAACTTGTTTTTGGCTTCAGGTAACAGAAAACCTATCCTCTTCCCCCAAAATTAGTTACACAATGGAGTTTTGTTTTCTCATATAGTTGCTATGGCAATTAGAGGCTTCCAAGTGACAGAAGCAAGATGCTTATCACAGTCTTTCCCTCACATAAGGGATGCTGTGTTTCTGGTCATTGCATGGAGTTCAAGGTAGGAAGAAAGAGGAAAGAGAGTGGAAGACCTCGCTACAGGTTTCCATTTATGTCATCTTGCCCAAATCTGTGTCATAGGGTCACTTGCATATAAGGGGGTGCCTCTAAAGCAATTATTTGGGGTAAGATAGCAGGGTTGGATTGGGGCAGGGTGACAAGATCAGAAAAAAAAAAAAAAAAAAAAAAAAAAAAGCACTTGCCACCCAACCCTAATGTCTGAGTTCAGTCCCTAGTGTTCTAGTGGAAGGAAAGAGCTGATTCCTGAAGGTTGTCCTCTGACCTCCACACGTACACTGTGGTGCATGCATGCCACTCACACAGGATACACTCACAATCATAATGAGTAAGGAGGGCTGGTGAGAGGGCTCATCAGGTAAAGGCACCACCAAGCCCAAAAGACCTGAGTCCATCCCCAGGACCCCATAGTGGAAGGAGAGAGTCAATTCATGGCAGGTTGTCCTCTGATTATAGCCAGTATATGGGGTCGCACATGTAAGTATATATAATTTAAATTTTTAGTAAGTTAAAAATGATTTCCTTTCTTAAAGGTCGGGCAAGGCTGCTGGAGAGCTGGCTCAGCTGCTCTTCCTTAGGACCGAGGCCAATTCCTAGCACCCACGTGGTGGCTTATAACCATCTATAACTCCAGTCCTAGGGGATCGGACTCCCTCTTCTGGCCCTGTAGGTGCTAGGCATGCATGTAGCACACAGACATACATGCAGGCAAAACAGTCACACATGTAAAATAGGAAAAAAATTTTAAGAGGTTGGTAGTTGGGGTCAGGTGTTGGATTGTACAACCAGCAGTATCTTACCAGTAGGGTCTTGTGAGGCAGGAAGAGATATTTGCCTAAGTGTTAAAAATCTGATGTTTAAAAAAATTATTATTTTTATTTTATGTCTATTGGTGTTTTGCCCATATGTATGTCTGTGTGAGGGTATCAGATATTGGAGCTACAGACAGTTGTGAGCTACCATATAGGGACTGGGAATTGAACCTGGATCTTCTGGAAGAGCAGAGCAGTCAGTTGCTCTTAACCACTGAGCCATTTCTCCAGCCACATGATGATGTTTGCTTGTTTTGAGACAAGGTTTCTCTATGTTGTCTTGGATGTCCTGCACTTGCTTTGTAGACCAGGCTGGCCTTGAACTCCGAGATACCTGCCTGCCTCTGCCTCCTGCATGCTGGGATTACAGGCCTGAGCCACCGAGCCCAGTGATGATAATGGTTTTCTTTAACTGCTTGTGTAATACCTGACATACACAGTGGCTCTTTCTTGAATGGATAAAACACACGCTATGTTTTGGAATCCAGACCACGTGGGCCCCATTGGTCTCTGGCATTCTCACCGGTCCTTATCTGCCAGGTTCCTGCACAAAGCATGTTTCCAACTTTGAAAGTGGACCGTGAGCAGCCCTGCTGACCTGCATGTTCCATCCCCCATTGCTCCTCAGGGCATTCAGTTCCTAATTGAGAACGACCTGCTGCAGAGCTCCCCAGAGGATGTCGCCCAGTTTCTGTATAAAGGAGAGGGCCTGAACAAGACTGTCATCGGAGACTACCTGGGGGAGAGGTAAGTGAGGGGCTTCTCACAGGCCCTGAGCTGCAAGCTGTGGGGACAGAGGCGATGCCCTAATGTTATTGGGATCCACATGAGGACAGGATATTGGGACACCTGGACATTTGGGGTTTCTACCATTCCAAAAGTTAAGGTGGACCAAGGAGCTAAAGAGAAGAAGAAGGAGAAAACGTAGCGGTGACCCTCAATGATCCGGACTCACACGAGGGCTTCCTAGATCTACAGCAGGAGCACTCACTGCAGGAGCAGGAGCAGGTGACCGAGGGTCAGCTGGGGTCCGTGTCCGTTGGAACCCTTCCCTCAGTTACCAGGGCCATTCCCTCCTGGCCTGGAAAGGCACCTTTGCCTTCTGCAGGTTGGCCTAGAATTACTCCAGACTTCTCAGGGGTCTCTTCCCTGCCACTCTAGGTGACTTTCCTCCCTTCAGCTAAAGGGCCACCTGCTGGTGGTTTTGCTTTGATTGACTTTGTGGGTTTTGCAGATCCTGCTGTGTGTAAGCCTAGGCTGGCCTCACTTTCAGCCATCTTCCTTCTGCCTCGAAGGGCAGGGATTACAGGGATGCACCACCATTCATTCCCTGAAGAGCCCCTGCACTGCTTAGCTGAGGCTAGGCAGGAACACCAGGCGCCAAGAAGGGAGCTATTTAAAGCTCAATATTGCCCAGTTCTGTTTCTAGCTTTATTAAAAAAACAAAAACAAAACAAAACAAAAAACACTTGATCTAAGCTGGGCGTGGTGGCAGGCAGATTGCTGTGAGTTCAAGACCAGCCTGGTCTACATGGCAAGTCCAGGACAGCCAAGGCTACAGAGAGAAACCCTGTCTCAAAAAACAAACAAAAACACTCAATCTAAAGAGGAACGTTAACCAGCTCATTCAGGGAGGTCAGTACTACCTAAGACCAAAACCAGACATCGATCAACCAAGAAGACCACAAACCAGTATCTTATGACTATAGAAATCAGACTTGGCGATACATGAAGACTTTGTCCCAAATGGATCTCCGTGTGCCCTTACAGTCTCTAAGGAGCATTGAAGTTTGTTCTCTCATTCTTCACCACTGGCATTTCTAGCCAAGGGCAGTTACTTTAGTTTACACACACACACACACACACACACACACACACGCACACGCACACGCACACACACACACACACACACACACACACGCACACACGCACACGCATGCACACACTTCAGGGATAGCCATATAGGTCAGTTGTTAGAGTGCTTGAATCGCATACAAGCCCTGGGCTTAATCTGCAGCACTGCATAAGCCAGTCATGGTGGCACATGTCTTTACTCTGTGTTCTGAAGTTTAAGGCCATCCTTGGCTATGGACTGAGTCCTTGGCTAGCCCAGGCTATCTGAAACACCTTAAAACAAAACAAAACAAAAAGTGTAAAGTAATACATCTGTAGAGTAAACAGGCAAAGACATAGGAGACCTCAGCAAATGTGGCAAAAGCATTTGGCAGAATTCAACACTGTTTAATGATTTAAAAAAAAAAACCACTCATTAGAATATTAGGACTAGAAGTGATCTCCCCTCAACATGACAGAAGCCTCCAATGAAAAGCCCACAGCTCATGTCAGGCCTAACAGTGAAAGAATGGGCATTTTCTTTGCAAAGACCACTTGCATTACTGCTCTTCAGTGTGGTACTGGGCTAGTCACATAGGCAACAGATTAAAGAAAAAAAAAAAGATGTCCATGTTGGAGAGGTAGAAAACAGAACAGTTTGCAGATGGTGTGATCCACACAGGGGTGGTGACCACCTGTAGTCCCAGCACTCAAGGGAAAGAAAGGGGGTGGGAGGTACCCAGGGCAGTCTGGGTCACTAGTGTAGCTGAGGAAGTGAGGGGCCCTGCCTCAGAAAGTAAAGTAGAAGATGACCAAGGAAGCCATCTGGCATCAACCTATGATTCTCACACACATGTAACTAAACACATCTGTGCACCAATACACTTGCAGGCAGACACACACACACGCACATATATACATATGCTGTCCTAATTCCATTCTGTTGGTGTGATAAAATACTCAGACCAAAGGCGACTTGGGTGGGGAAGGATTTACTTGGCATATACTTGTGTCCCAGTCCATCATTGAGGGAATCCAGAGCAGGAAGTCAAGCAAGAACCTTGGGGCAGCATTACTTTTACTGGCTTGCTCACTGGCTCATGCTCAGCTAGCTTTCTTTTCTATCCCAGGTCCACTTGCCTAGGGACGGTACTGCCCACAGTGGACAGTCATCAATCAAGTCAGTCTTTCAGACATGACCTCAGACCACCCTGATTGGTACAGTTCTTAAGCTGAGGTTTTCCTTACTAATAGTCTAGGTTGTGTGAATCCAGGACACACGGGAAACTAAGAGGGAACGAACAGGCTCAGGAAGGTCGCAGGAGTCAAGTTCAGTATGCCACAGCCAGATGTGTTTCAGGGAGCAAATGGAAAGCAGCTCTGTATACAGTAGCACTGAGAAGAAGCTGGCGTGACTTTAACAGGAGCTGTGCAGATAGCCTGCGAGCCAGAGGGATAGTCAGCAACAAGATCCGACCAGATGGAAAGCTGTCCCATTCCAGTTGACTAGTTGGGAAGCAGTGGACACGTTTCCATCTTGACGGGTAGATCTGATACACTATCAAAATCCCGTTTGAGCCGGGCGTGGTGGCGCACGCCTTTAATCCCAGCACTCAGGAGGCAGAGGCAGGTGGATCGCTGTGAGTTTGAGGCCAGCCTGGTCTACAAAGTGAGTCCAGGACAGCCAAGGCTACACAGAGAAATCCTGTCTCGGAAAAAACAAAAAACAAAAAAAACAACAAAACAAAAAAACCCCCACAAAATCCCGTTTGCCCTTTTGGCAAAAGTCAGCAAGCTAATTCTGAAATTCATGTGGGAGATTCTAGGACCAAAATAGCCACAGGCTTGAAAAAGAACAAAGTTCAGAAAACTGTTCTTATGGTTACAAAATAAAACTAAAATTATATTAATACAGTGTAGTAGTGACATAGAGGCAGACGTGTGGAAGACCATAGGGCTGGAGAGGTGGCTCAGCAGGTAAAGCAGAGCAGCCTGGGCGCCTGAGCTCCATTCTTGGTGCCCATATCCAGTGCCTCACAAGTTCTGACCTCTGCTGGGCCCGAACTCACATGTACACTCCCCCCCTCCTGCCATGTACACATAATTACACATAAATATAAGAAATAGTTTAGAAGATGATAGAATGGGATTGAGAATCCTATGCTTACTGTCAGGTGATTTTTAACATATATTGCAAGACGAGCTGGGAAGGAATGACCCCAGCAGAGGATGTCAGGTGATACCTGTAAGAGACAACATCAGGCTCCTCACTATACACATGGGTTAATAGGGGTCCAAGACACTAGTGTGAAGCCATTGAATGCTTAGAAAGAACCGGGGACAAATCAGCATGGTCCTGTTATTGCCAGAGCTTCTTGGGTCTAGTGGCCAAAGCCCAAGCAATTAAAGAAGATGAGGTAAACTGAACATCATAAATTTTTTAAAAAATGTAAACGTTTATTTGTGTGTGGAGGCGATAGCATGCTATGGCACTTTGGCAGATCAGAGGGCAACCTGTAGGAGTTGGTCCTGTTTTTACCACATGGGTTCTGGGATCTGAGACAGATGGGTTGTCAAGCTTTGCGTCAAGTACCTTTACTTGCTGAGTCAGTTCACCAGCCCTAGATAATTACTGTTTGCTTTAGAAGATGCTATTAAGAAAGAAGGAGGAAAAAGGAAAGAAAACAGCCAGAGCTGGCTGCGAACATTTATCCCAGACAGACAGCACTCGAGAGACAGAGGCAGGTGGATCTTTGTGAGTTCAAGGCCAGCCTGGTCTACAAAGAAAACCCTGTCTTGATAAAGCAGAGGGTGGGGGTGTGGAGAGAGGGGGGGGGAGGGATGCAGGGAGGAAGGAACAGAGGGACAGAGGGAGAGAGGGAAAGAGAAAGAAAAGAGAGAAAGGGAGAAAGGAGCTCCCTCAAAGAGGGAGGCAGGTTGGTCAGCCCCAATCGCAATCCCTAAATGCTATAAAGATGGGAGTTTGCCTTTAACACAGCCTCTGGGTCCACAACTTCCTGAGGTTCTGGTAGCCACTGTCATCACAGGCCTTGTCCTTAGCTGTGACCCTAACCTGGCTGCCACTGTGGTCCTTCCACACTGAGCAGCAATGGGGTGGGTGTGCACGTGTGGGCAAACACCTGGCCCAAGTGTGTCTGATTCTACGCCACTTTGCCAGTTTAGCGGCTCATCTGACAAGTGCAGTGTTGCAGGATCAGAGACTCAAGACAGCCTCTCTTGTCTGCAGGGACAGGCCTTGCATGCCTCTTGAGAAGGTCTCATCATGCCCTCTTCTGGGGACGCAGGCTAAGGAACTATCAAGGGCCCTAGAGAACAGTACCACATCTTCCCAGCCAGAGGGCTGTTTCTACACTTCCTTCTTTTAACTTGAAACCTCCTCATGGTAGGAGGGGTCCTAAGGCAGGCAGCACTAACCTACAGCCACTGCTTACTATACTGTGTGTGTGCGGTGCAAATTGTAGTTTTTATGCCAGGGTTTGTCTATTCCCTGAGGATGGTGATCCCTGGTGTGTCCTGTGAGGTGGCAGGTATTTGACCCTCGTGCAATCCATGGCAAGTGGCAATGCTGTGACATGGCAGATGGATCTGGCATTGCTCAGGGATGTCCTCAGAGCATGTGGTCAGCAGGCCTGTGGTGGGACGTAAGCTAAAACTCAGTGAGACCACTGGCACATCACATTCTTTTTATTGCTATTTAAGTTTTTTTAAATGGCCTTTTATTGATTGTGTTTTCATGTTTCACTTTTAAAAACCAGTATGATCAGGCTTATGGTTTGTGCCGGTAATCCCAGCACTCATGAGTCTGAGGCAGGAGGATTCAAGTGAGTTCCCTAGGCTATAGTTCCTGGGTGATAAGGTAAGTTCCATGCCAGCCAAGGCTACAGAATGAGACCCGATCTACCTCCTCCCAACACAAAACAAATCGAAAGTTCCTAATGTGATGTATTGCTTTTCCCCCAGACTTTTCCTGGGTCTAGTGCATTTTATGTTTATGGCCTGAGAATGTTGCTACACCTTTTCTTACACTCAAAAACCCCATTTATAAAGCAGAGACCTTGTCCAGGGCCATTCTGAAGGATCCAGGATGTAAAGAGAGCCCCTGGCCTTGCAACTGCCGTGTGAGTGCCTAGCACTGGTCTGAAGATGACTTGCGGGTTTATGGTGGCCTCCTTCCCGACTCCTTTCCGATAGGACATACTCTCCAGAGAGCCTCTCAGATGTCCTTTGCATTGAGTCTGAAAACTGGGGGCATGGGTACATGCCTGTATCCCAGCGCTTGGGAGGTGGAGGCAGGAGGATCCTGAGTCCCAGGCTTCCTGCAGCCTAGTGAGACTCTGTCTCCAAGAACAAAACAAATAAAAATTCTGAAAACAAATTTACAACAAAGAGCATGGTTGCTTGCAGTCAGCTAACATTACCTGCAAAGGCCTGCTGTGGACTGTGCCTTCTCCTCAGGTGACTCAGGTGTAATGTGTTTGCCTTCTTTCTGTTCTTCCTTAGGGATGACTTTAATATCAAAGTTCTTCAGGCTTTTGTTGAGCTGCATGAGTTTGCTGATCTCAACCTTGTCCAGGCCTTAAGGTGAGTGCTTGCCTCACAGCATGTGCACATAGGTACAGTAGCCATTGAGTCACTCCAGGTGACTGTTGGACCCCCCAGTAGCCCTGTAGTTCTGGCAGCTCAGCCTCTGTGTCCTCTCCTGTGTGACACTCAGCGAGCAGCCCGAGGCAGAAACCAGACTTGCTCAGGAATGGACAGCACGCTTGCCTCGCTGTGGGCGTTGCTTCGGCGGCACCTTCTCAGTCTCTGCTGTCCTTCGTTGTGGGGATCCCTGCACTTGCTGTTACCCCATGTGTTGCTGTAGCACAAGGCCCTGGTAAGAGATGCCTCATGGAAGGCCTCGTTTTGGCTCACTGTTTGAGGGAGCACACAGGTGCTAGGGAATAGGTAAAGATAATAAAAGCTGTTGACAGTTTTGCAGAAAGGAAGCTGCGGGTAGGTGCCCTCCACAGAGCTTTATTAGAGTCACAGGCTCCCAGCTGTGATGCAGCATTGAAACGGCAGAACCCACCATGTATATATAGAGCATGGTGGGTCCTAAAGGGAGCCAGGAGAGCCTCATGGAGACGGGAGGTTGGAGACATGGGACATGGGACAGTGCCATCCACATTGAGGACGGGCTTTCCTCATTTAAACCTTTCTAGAAACACCATCATAGCTAGACATGGTCTGTCCCTGGGAGGTTAACCATCACAGCTTGGACATGTGCTTGCTTCCCACGCCGTGCTTAGCACAGCCTCAGTGTCTCCTTGGCCTCTTGTCACTAGCTTTGGCCTCCCACCCCAAGCTTATAGGTGTGCCAAGGAAGATGTAGATTGAACCATCGATGTCAATTCTGTGGCTTCTGTCTTGTCTGAGGAAAGCCACTGCCACTGTAGATCACATGTGAGGAAGGGAGGATGGCCCTCAGCGTTCAGTGCTGTTCTGGTGTCTGTAGCCTGCTTGGATGCCCACTCAAGCTGCTGGGTCTGCAGCTTTGCTCTGTGATGGCGTGGCACTTGGACTGGGTTTTCACCCTGGTGTACCTCCTGTATAGGAAGAGGCAACAGGACTGGCTTGTTGGCATCACCGCCTGTTACACGCTGAGCATACACAGCCGGTTTTGGCTGTTGTGTCTTTACACTGTCTCCTACCTCTGGGGTTGTTTACACGGCCTTACCTCAGCTGCAGACTGGGATGTTCGCAGCCTTTGGATGTGGCCCTTGGGACACTGCTCAGCACCTCAGCCTGGACTGAAACGCTTGGTGGCATAAAACCATGCAGGGATCTTGCAGACTGGGGTCATTGGTCTTAGGTTTAGTTTTGGCAAACTATATGGTCAGAGACAGGCTCAGACCTGGTGAGCCAGGGAGGCTGCTTCATGGTGTAGCCATCACCACTGTGGTTCCGTACTTTCTTACTGTGTCTGCCTTAGAGTAAGATGGCAGAGTCTGAGATGACTTCTCCTAGCTGCTGTCGACCTTGGGTTTGCTCCAATGGACACTGTCCTGAGGTGCCTGGCTTGTAGCATGTTTCCCTCTGCCCTCAGGCCCAGCCAGGGATGCAGGTGGGACATGCTGAGTGGTGCGGGGAGGATGGGCAGGCGTGCTACCGCCTGTTTCCCTGTTGAGCGAAGCTGGTTGCTGTAGGAGTAAAGTGTGAGGCTGGGTAAGAGGCCCTCACTAGTGGGAGAAGGGAGGTCATGCTTGGGTCAGAACGTGATGAGAATGGAGCGAGCATCAGGAACCAGGGACACGGGCCCTAGGTTGGTAGACGCTGCTGCCCTGTTAGTCTGAAGAACTGCCACAAGGGTTTGTCTTTTGACCTTGGGGATAGAGGGTGTGCTGCTGGCATACAGTGCTGAGGGCCAGGGAGAGCGTGTCTGCGGCATTCTACTGACCCTACCCAGTGGAGGAAGTGTCAGTGATTGGCCTGGTTCTAGTGGCTGTTTTGAAAGTGGGAATGGGGCATCAGTGTATGGTGCTGTTGAGCCAGGATCTGACGGGGTGAGGGGCTGATGGTGCCAGGAATCCCTCGCCTGGGGTCAGTGGCAAGGAGGAAGGAGTGGTGGCCAGGCCCAGAGAAAAGAGCCTGCATAGGAGAAAGAGCTCAGAGAGAATGGAGCAGACCCTTCACCCTTGTATCACTATAGTAGCCATGTTAAAAGACCCAAAGCAACAGAGAAGTTTTTCTCTAGCCTGTAGATCTGACCTGTGCTCTCATCCTCATACTGAGCCACCTACATGGCTACCCCTGAGCAGCTGGGTATGAGCCCCACTGTCCCCTTAGCCGGCAGGACAGCCATATAACTTTGCCCTCTGTGCTTACTGCAGACAGGCTGGAAGTGCTGGTGGGTGCCTTGCAGTCCAAGAAAGCAAAGCAAGGAGTTGGGGACATCCAGCAGGAGCTACAGTGTCACATAGAGCATCCAGGGAGGCCTTATTGGGAGAGAGACTTCTGAGGGACTTCCAGGCCCTGTGCTTGGGCCTGGTCCTTGGAGTCAGGAGTCACACAGCACCGACCGCGGCTGAGGCCTGGAAGATGTGGGTGGGCACTGACTGCTGACGGACTTTGCCTTGTGGTGAGGGGTCCTGAGAGGGCAGGGCCCTTTTTCCTGTCAGCACTGTGGCAGCCATAAGGATAGAGCAGGCCCTGGTGATCACCTGGTACAAATAGTAGATGCTAACATGAGGGCAAAGCATGCTGGGATGCTGGACAGGTGGCAGGCCGCCTCTGCAGGCCCTGAAGAATTGTAGTTACACAAAAGGAGCAATTGCTGAACCGGAAGAAACCAGCTGGCTTCATGGTGGTAGTTCTGGGCTCTCAGACTGAGCAGGCTACATTCTTACTGTGGGGGCAGGAACTGCTTTGGGGCGAGATGTGTCCTCCAAGGGTCCCCCAGTGGAATATCCTCTGCCTTTGCAGGCAGTTCCTATGGAGCTTCAGACTTCCTGGAGAGGCGCAGAAGATCGACCCGCATGATGGAGGCCTTCGCCTCACGATACTGCCTGTGCAACCCCGGGGTCTTCCAGTCCACAGGTCAGCAGCCCGCAGCATCCCTTAGCTGAGGTGCTCCTGCCCGGAACTCCCCATCACCTCTCCTGCCTCTGTAGGGAAGCACCCTCCAATCGGGCACGCCGTCCTGCCAGGGAGGCAGCTTAGGCAACACTTGGGGGGGGGGTGTGCCCCATACACCATGTGGAAAAGCCAGTGGAGCTCCAGCCCCCGCCCCGCCCCGGCCTTGTTGCAGACACGTGCTATGTGCTGTCCTTTGCCATCATCATGCTCAACACCAGCCTGCACAACCACAATGTGCGAGACAAGCCCACTGCCGAGCGCTTCATCACCATGAACCGTGGCATCAACGAGGGCGGGGACCTTCCTGAGGAGCTGCTGAGGGTGAGTCCACAGGCACGGCCCTGCTGTCTGTCTGCCCTAGTTTCCTAACTCCCTGACAAACGCAGCCCTAAGGGAAGAAGCGCCATTGTGGGGAAGTCAGGGCAGAAACTTGAAGCACCTAGCCAGAGCCAGTCAAGAGCCGAGGAGTTGTGCAGGAGTGCTTAGCAGTGCCCAGCTCACCTTCTCTTCTCTACACTCTAGGACCCAAGCCCTGGGCACAGTGCCCTTCCCCCTCTCCTCACAGGCCAGCCTGAGCTGGACAGCCCCTCACTGAGACACAACCAAGGCTATCCATCTTGTCTCCTTCCTTGTCATCTTTTGTGGGGTTTTCCTACTTATGTGTATATGTGAGGGGCGGGGGAAGAGACCAATCTCGGGTTTCTCTCTCAATCATCTCTCAGCTGTAGTTTTACTTAATACTGTTACCACTCTATATATAGTTTGTGTGTGCGCATGGTGTATGTGGGGTGGTCAGGGAACGGCCTTGTGGAGTTGGTTCTCTCCTTCCACGTGGGTGTGAGCTCTACGCATGGAACGCCAGTTGCCAGGCTTGTGTGCCCAAGTGTCTGCACCTGTCCAGCCAGCTTACCACCTCCAGGTGTTCTGTTGCTAGTATTGTTTTCTGGAGACAGGCTCTCTCAGTGGCCGGTAAGTCCCAAGGACCCTCCTATGTCTGCTTGTGACCTGAAAGGCACATGTACTAGCAAACCAAGGCTCTTACATGTACATAGGTGCTGGGGATCAGAGTCGGCTCCTCGTGCTTGTCGGCAAGGATTTCACCCGCTGAGCCACCCCCTGGCCTCTCAAGTTATTTTTAAATCCTCAAATATTCTCAATCCAATAAAAATCAGTGATGCTGGTTATTGATTTCAATAGCATTTTCCAAGCATCTCCTTAGCTATCCCGTCTCTCAGGCTGCATGGCGATTCCGTGCAGAAGAGAGAAAGGATGGTTGCTTCTCCGCTCCTGACTGGCTGCTCTCCTCCCTTACAGAACTTATATGAAAGTATCAAGAACGAGCCGTTTAAGATCCCAGAGGATGATGGGAATGATCTGACACACACGTTCTTCAACCCAGACCGGGAAGGCTGGCTGCTGAAGCTGGGTGAGCCTGGCAGGGCGGGGCCTGTGCCCGCACCCCTCGGCCCACAGCAGCAGCTCCCCAGGGCTCCCCGCCCTGCTCCTTCTCTGGAGCCACAGCCCCAACTGCAAGGCAGAAAGATTAAAAAGGAAAGTGCACTGAAGCCAGAGTCCACTCCGGGCAGCCACACATGGCAGCACAGTTGGCTGTGTCCCCGAGTCGTGGCCTCCCAGAGCAGGCCATGCTTGCAGCACTCACTGCACGACCCATCCCAGAAAGCTTGAGTTAGTATCCATGTGATTCTGGGTAGTCCTCTGCCTGAGAAGCAAGTGCCTTTACCTCCAGAACCTGTGTGCTTTCTCGTGCTTTGGCGTGGCTGTGATTCTGACGAGTGGTTTAAATGTGCCTTCTTGTTGTTTTCCTTCTGCCTGTGGCTCCCACCTTTCTGTTCTGTGACGGGCTGTCCCTGCTTGTCCTGCGTTAGGAGGTAGGTACCCAGTGGTTTCCTCCCCTCCCCAGCGGCTCCTTCTCTCCCCCACGTTGGTCTGTGTGAAGCTCTGGTCTGTGGTGCCATTCATCTGATCCATTTGGCTTTGGACTTGGCTGGGGCAGCAGGCGTAGTGTGTGTGACACTCCCCCACCAGGAACAGGACCCAGAGCACCTGGGACCAGAAGCGCATGGGGAGACTGTGTGGGAACAAGCTTGTCCCCCTCCTTCAGGGCCCTGCAGCAGTGGGGAAGCTGGTAACCAGCTTGTCCTTACAGCACCTCCCCACCCCGCCCCCCCCCCCACTAACCAACAGTGCTTGCACCTGTACAAAGGCTTTCTCACTGGAAACTTAATAGTTTCCTGCGTTTGGGACAGTTGAGACTTTTAGGGTCATTTTGACTCTCTGGGGATAAAGTGTCACGGAAGGTTGACAGTAAAACCTGTGACATGTGACAGCACCCTGTCCTGGTGATGTTATTGCTGTGTAGTGAGAAAGATATGCGGGATAGAATTCTGATCATATTTTAAAGGACAGGTCACAGGAGGAAGGGCTGTGTGATGGAGCCATGTGGCAGGCGCAGCTGCCTTACCTGTTGGCCGCTCCCGGAGGGTCTGCTGGCCCCTGTGGCGTTTTGGCCACGGCCACTAGGTGACTCTGCTCTCACAACATTAGAGTTCAGAAATGTTGTCAATGTTGGCCGAAACACCTACAACGATAACCTTGAACCTGGCCATTGAGTGACTTAGATGCACACACTAAAGCCCTCGAGGAATGTGTCCCAGGGCACCAGCAGTTGACCAGGAGTCCCTTGGGGGATGATGACACTAACAGCTTCCTGGCAGGTCATGTGACTTCTGCCACTAGGAAGCGGCCAGTCCCTAAAAGGAATGAAGCCAAGGCAGAGGACAGCTGTGTTCTGAACCCACTTTCTGGTGGTACATTTAAGCAGCCCTGAAATGAGCGTGCAGCAGCAGCCGGATGCAGGGACCTAGGGCCCACCTTCACAGTGGATGCTGTCACCTCTGCTCCCCATACCAGCAGCTGCTGTGTTCACTCGGTTCCAGGGTGAAGTTGAGGCCAAAGCCATGATTACATGTGGCATGTCCATAGATGGCACCCCAGTGAGCTGGTGGGCGGGGGTAGCCTGCACTGGCCTCCCCCAAGTGCCTGGTGCCCATGGACACTTCTGCCTGTGGCCTCCCTCAGTTGTGTGAAGCACAGACTTTCTCCAAAAGTGCCAGGAGGGAGGAAGGCATGCTGGAAGCACTCTGCAGTCCTGCTGGGCTATTAGTGTTGGAGTTTGAACCGTTCATGTCAAAACATAGGATGTAGTTAAAATTGAATTATCATGGAGGAAAAGGTATATGTAGACATGAACATGTCAGTGTGTTATTGTGTGTTCAGCCATATGTGTCCACCTAAACATGCTTGGTAACAGTAATGAAAGTGAAAGCACAAACCCATGAAAGTGGAGCACAACTCCTGTGTACTGGGCTGAGTGCAGGATTGATGAGCGGACGCCCCGCCCCTTGTACCCCTGCCTGCTTGATCTGCATCTGAGCTGAATAGTAGCCCTGTGGGCAGCCTAGAGCCCGGCTAACTCTGCTCAGTGTAGGTGCCCACTGGCCAGGCCCCCTAGTCACCCGACCATGGGAGATGCCCAGGCCCTTGTCTTCACAGACACCCCTTCTGGGCAGCTGTGATTCCCACCCCTTGCAGGCTGGGTGGCTTGGGGCTGAGCAGAGCACAGAAGTGCCTGACAGGCATGACGAGAGCGCAGGAGAGGGCAGGAGCATGGCAGGGGCTGTTGCCACAGGAAGACCTGGAGCAGCTCTACCGAAGGGGAGTCCATGGCTGGGGATGAGGGGAAGGGGAGAATTTGCGTATTAATTTCCAAGTACCCTTGAGGCGGTTGTTGGGAAGGTGGCCAGCGTAGGGCTGCCTGGCGGCACCAGTGCAGTGGGAGTCTCTGCGGGAAGAAGCAACGGAGGAGCCCGAGTTGTGAGCTTGCTCTCACCTGAGCCTGGGAGGGCACCCGAGAGAAGCCAGTTCAGCAAGACCGTGGCCTGGCTTTCTGTGCTCCTCCTCACTGGAGGAGTTTGGGACAAGAGAGGCTGACGTGGTTTTTTTTTTTCTGTTCCCCTGCATGGGATGGGACTTCCATAAATCCCAAGTTTCCTGTGTGTAGTGGGTGAGACAGGCCCTGACTTAGGGCAGCAGGACCCTAGTGAGGAAGCTGTGATTTGGAGAGCAGGGCTTCAGGCCTGCCGTCAGGAAGGATGGTGGGACAGACAGAGGTATGCCTCACTCCGGGCTGGGGAAGCCTGAGGAAGGACCTTAGGGCTTCTTGTGGCATAGGGGTGTGCTGTGGTGGCAACTTGAGGGAGAGGGGTTGGGGCTGCCTGGCATCCACCCCGCTGTGCTCTGTGATTCCTTACCTAGCTCACAGACTCTCCACTCTGTCAGGGTCAAGCTCCCTCCCCGATCGCTACTGTCTCTTGTATTTGGAAGCCCCGCTGGGAACTGGGGGGCTCCTGCCTCACCCTGGGCACCTGTGCTCCCCACAGCCCTCCTGCACTTCCAGCACCTGCCTTTGCCTGCAGAGCTTAGGAGGCTGCAGCTGCGGCCCCAGGCACACTCCCCACCTCTTGATGTGCTGTGGAGGAAAGCACGCCAGTGCCTCTATGTTGCCACTGTCAGTGCCAGGAGCCTCCAGCGCCATCTCACCTGGAGCCCCTGGTAACACCTGAATTTTAGTACAAGGAGCTTACCCTGTTTTGTCAAAAACTAAAGCTGTCAGTACAAATAATTTTGGCTGACAGTACTGAGTATATCTGGGTGAAGGGGTTCCTTTCCATAGTGAAGAGCAGGTACAGATTTTGTGTGTGTGTGTGTGTGTGTGTGTGTGTGTGTGTGTCTGGGTTCCTTTCCATAGTGAAGAGCAGGTACAGATCGTGTGTGTGTGTGTGTGTGTGTGTGTGTGTGTGTGTGTGTGTGTTAGTTACTGATAACCCTGTGTGTGTGTGTGTGTGTGTGTCTGTGTGCAAGTGCTCCAGATCTTGTTAAAAGATTAATTCAATCTAATAATTCCCTGGGCCAAGAGTAATTGACTTTGATGGATCCCAGGGCTGCTCAAAGTCCCAGTAATGCGATAACAGCCCTGACGTAACGGGATTAAGCCTGGACAGACCTGGGTGAGCCGGCTCTGACTTCATCGTGTTCATTTCATGGGGGAAATTACACTCATCCATTACAACTAACTTTTCCAGGAAGCAGATTTGAAAGCAGTGTGTGACCTAGGGTCACCCTGGGTGGCTGTGGAGAGAAGGCACCTGTGTGGGCCCCGGGTTGGGGGTGCATGGGGGCCCCAGCCATCCTGGATAGCCAGACCTCATGGCTTGCCCATGACTTTTTTAAAAACTGGGGTCAGTATGGGATGGTTTGGAGCCCAATTAAACTTGGCTCCTGTGGCCGCTGAGCAGGGCAGTGATGTGGTAGTCGGGGTAGAGGGGTAATTCTGGGCTCCTCTCTGCGGCCTTGGGCTCCAGCTGCCTGAGCACCTACTTCACCGGGCTCTTCTGCTCCTAGGGGGGCGTGTGAAGACCTGGAAACGGCGCTGGTTCATCCTCACAGATAACTGCCTCTACTACTTTGAGTACACCACGGTAAGTGAGGCTGCACACTCCCTGCAGGTCCTGGGAGCCTCACCCTGTCAGGCCTTGCCTCACAGGTCTCTCTCCTAGGACAAGGAGCCCAGGGGGATCATCCCGCTGGAGAACCTCAGCATCAGGGAGGTGGAAGACCCTCGGAAACCGGTATGTGGTTTCCCTGTGCCTGTGCCTTTCCACCCTAGAACTTTGCAGCACCCCCACTGCCCCTGTGATAGCTCTCTTCTCTCTACCAGAACTGCTTTGAGCTGTACAACCCGAGTCACAAAGGGCAGGTCATCAAAGCCTGCAAGACAGAGGCTGATGGCCGTGTGGTAGAGGGGAACCATGTTGTGTACCGGATCTCTGCCCCTAGCCCTGAGGAGAAGGAGGAGTGGATGAAGTCCATCAGGTGAGTGAGGCTAGCCAGGTGAGGCAGGCACATGGAGCCAACAGGGCAGGGTGACGTGTGCACACGTGTGCACATGTTGGATGCCTTTACTCAGTGTGTCAGAAACTCAGAAGGCCAGCCTGGCTACCTCAGACATGAACTGGCTGCTGGCTTGGGAAGCTGTGGGGTGGCAGGACTGGGCGTCCAGGCCTTCTTGTAGCCTCACAGGGCTTAACTTTCTTCCCCAGAGCAAGCATCAGCAGGGACCCGTTCTATGACATGTTGGCCACGAGGAAAAGGAGGATTGCCAATAAGAAATAGGTAAATGCCAAGACCCAGACTCCACAGCAGACACACCAGCCACTCACAAGTGGCAGGACGAGGAGGCAGTATGGTGCCTGAATCCTCCAGAGCAGACAGGCAAGTCTGTGTTCAGGGACACTGGTCGGCTGTGAACGTTTTCCTCCTGCCACTGTCCTGGCGTTGACCTCTGGGGGACCCTTGTCCACAACAGCACCTGGTGGTACAGCCTCCCTCTGGATCTGCACAGCCACATGGGACTCTGGAGCCAGAGCCTCTTCCACACCATGCCAGACCTGCCCTTTGGGGCAGCACTTAGCTCTTCTAGAAGTCGCTGTTTTATATCAAAATGGGAAAGGAAAACCTACCACTTTTTTATTCAGAATTTTTCTCAGATATATAGGATTATAGCTTTTATATGCCTTTTTATATTCTGAAAATTATAATGAAAGATACTTAATTTCTAACAGTAGTATTTTTAGAATGGCAGCTATAAACTTAACTCCTGGACACAAATATATCCTGTGCACTGGAAACAGCCTATATGCAGCCCCCATGCACTTGGGTGGGAGCAGGTGTGGCACAGGCAGCCACTGTGGGTGAAGCAGCCCTGGGGTGACCATGAGGATCAGTGTGCTTGGGAGACTCCAGGTGTGGCAACGGCCACTTCCTCCCACATGCTTCTCTGAGATGACTGGTTCCGGCTGTTATCCTGCCAGAGTGCCGAGGCCTGGGAGTCCTTTCCCTGGAAACAGGCAGTTTGTGTGTGGAACCGTATGAAACTGTTGTTTGATCTTCACACATGACAATTCTGTGTCCCAGCTGCACATAGCTCATGCTCCATACTTAGTTGCTTGCTGTTTCAAGCTTTGCTTAAGTGCTCACGGACGTGCATTTTAATGTAGTGACTGGGCATGGGCAACCAGAAAGAGCCCACCTCTCCTCTGGTAGTGCCGCCCTCTCCAGCACCTGACATCCCTATGGAGGAAGGGAAAGGCCGAAGATGGCACTGAGGGACATCTGTAGCATGTAGAACCACCTATGTATACCTGGGCGTGACTTCAGGGCACCATGTGCTTGGGCTGAGACTGGCTAAGGGGGTAGGGCCTTTTCTGTTGCACCTCTGAGAGGCCTGCTCATTATTCAGAGGACCCTCTTGAGGCTGCATGTGGCTTGTTTGGAAAATGGCTTTCCCCTGCAGAACTGTTTCCCTGCTGTCTGCGCACACGCGCGCGCACACACACACACACACACACACACACACACACACACACACCTGGAGCTTGCATCCCGAGGTCCTTGTAAACCTCCAACCAAATACACTTAGTGAGGCACGACCTTCTGTGAGCCATCTTGAGGCTCTTGCCTCTGACCTTGGTGGTAGCTGTCATGTAAAATGGCCAAGGGGAGGCGAAGGCCAAAACATTCCCTCATGTACCAGAGTGATCACATTTTGGTTTATTCCCAAGCTTCTAGGCTTTCTTACTTTTACTAATACCTCAAATCTGAAACCCTGGCATTTGAGCTGCCTGGCTGGTGTGTATGCAGCGTGGCTTCCAGTCTTCCATGTTCCCTACCTCCTCCTCCCCACGCCTCAGACCTGAACCTGCTGCTGGTTGGGCACCTGTTGGGAGGTGAGAACTAGCATTCCTTCCATGAGGACCCTGGTGAGCCTGTCCTCTCATGCCCAACCCAGGTGTGGCCCTGGGGAACAGCGCTGTTAGACAGTGAGGACATTAAGCATAAGGCCACCCGATGTTATCTTTAATGCCATAGTCATCTTTGAAGGGACTTTGCCTTATGGCTGTTGGTTTGCCTGATGGCTGTTGGTGCTAAGAATCCTAAGTTACTGGCTGTCAGTATCCAGACGGAGTCACCTAACTCAGGTTATGTTGTGTGACAGTATTAACCAAGGCCATAAGGCCACTTCCAGAGCTTAACAAAGCTCGGTCATACTCACGCCCTTCACTCTGTCTGCACTCATCATCAAAGCTTTAAGCTCTGCTCTGGCCAGAGACAGTTTGCTGTCCTGCTGGGCTCTGGTCGTCATTTTGGGGTGTCAGAACACTTGATGTGTTATCACAGTGTAACCAGGAGAATTTGGAGATGCAGCAGCCTATGTCGTTCTTCGTGTCATACTGATCTCAGAGATACAGGTGTGCTTTGCTGACAAGTTAGGTCGTTACAGACCAGAAACCACAGGTTGTGATTTCTTTCTTTTTACCTTAGAAAACATTTCTATTTACAATAGTTACTATGTAAATAATGTACATATGTATTAATTTCCGCAGTGTTTGTTATGCAATGTACATACTCCTACAACATGCATGAACAAATACCCTATTAATGTTGATATCAGAATTTCTGACTATTTTATTGCAAAGCAAACAGCTAGTAAAATGGAAGGCTTACAGCTGTCAAACACCATTGTTCCCTAAATAAAAACATACTGCTAAAACAAAACTGCCTAAGACTCAATTCTTCAAAACAGCTGAAGCTGTGAGCTGAGCTTGTAGAGGACAGAGTAAAACTCAGACAGTTGTTTAATTTGCTGCCATTTATATACTATATAAATCTTACATGCCGTATATACAGTGGGGCAAGTGCTTTTTTAATCTTAAAAAAACAAAGATCAACTTTAGACATCTCTGAACAACACAAACTGTATAAACCATACAGATTATTCAGATACACACTGTATTAAATACAGTCTTCCCCACTCCCATCTCCTGATGCAGGACCAGTGAATTATAAGTGTATCACAGTTTTATAGCATATCCATATTAAAAATAAAATCACAGTATGATTTTTGTCTGTAACTAGAAACTTGAAGGGATCAAGCTGACGACTCAGACTCCAATATCATATTGTTGAGACAAGACACAGTATAAAAAGTGTTAGGTAAAAAAAACATACTGTAGGCTTTACAAATAATGTCTGGATTATACATTCATAATGCAAATACTCATCATAACTGGTAAATTGATTGGAATAGTTCCACAAAGTTCAAAAACAGAACTTGTCTATAAAATACATCTTCAAATCTTGAATACAACTAAAATGTGAAGCAAATTAGTTTCTAGTGTCAGACATTGCAGAGGAAGCCCTCGAAGGTCTAGTGAGAGCTTGGGTCTTTAAATAAGTCTTTAAATTAAATAGACGCACTGTCGTTTGTCCTTCTGAAGTCCATGGTTCCCAGCTGGCCGTGCACCAGGTGTCTAGCGTGGAGGAACATTACATGAGATACAAGTAGTCAACCTGAGTCTGTGGTTAAGCAGCATTTGAGATGGTCTATTCCAGGGCATTATTGTCAGTGTGGCTTTATGTACACGGTAATTTACAACGTTCAGCAGTGTAGAAAGTATCCATTTGGAATAAGGGCAATTAAGAAAAGGTAAAAACTGAAGGAAAAAAAAAAAAGGAAAGAAAAGTTGTCCATGGTAAAATCTGTACATTATTTACTAAAGAAGCACCACGCAGTTTGGACAAAGTTATTTTCTATGTTTATAATTTAAGCTGGGTTGGGGATGGCTTCTGTTGAAATGTTGACTCTGAAAGATAAGAGGGGCAGGCATTAGCCAAATGGAGGCCGGTCTCTTCTCTACCTTAGTTGACGGGTGCTCTCTCCGTTCCCTAACTGTGGAATGGAAGCACCTCCCTGTAATGCTAGGGAGGCGCCCTCTGCTGGGCCCCACGGCTGCAAATCCTTCAGATGCCACAGACAAAGCCTGGTAATTAGCCATAAACTGAGCTTCTGTAGCAGCTCATTTCAAAACCCTCTACAGTGATCTGACAGACTTGACATTGTCCTCTTCGCTTCACCAAGTGTGGGCTCTGTGTTCCTGTGTCTCAGCATCAGGAAGCAGAATGTAGCCGTGACACTGGTATGGTTCCTCTCTGCTGTCAGATATTTAACCCCCATTTCTCAGCACAACTTCCATGTGTGGACCTTAGCTAGTAGCTGAGTGTGCTGAAGGCACAGACAAGCCAGACGCCCCCCCACCCCCCGCTTCTCTTCACAAGAAAACCCACCTTATAGCCACAAAATACAGAAAAATAGCTTACCGTATTTTTGTTATGAGGCCAAGGCTTTAATCACCTGGAAGGCAAAGTAAGGAAGTGAAAATGAGTTAACGTGTGTGTACCTGGAGACTGTAACCAGAGTCAATCCCTGCAGTTTGATGTCAGCTGCTGAGAAATCACTCCTACGGGACGAGCAGGCAGACACCGCTAGCAGTGCTACAGGACAGCGGATGCTCAAGAGCCACGCCCGAGACCAGGTCTCTGCCCCAGCACACTGCTGCACGGTCTCGTGTGAAGATGAACGTTTCTTTCAAGCCAAAGAAATGAGCTGAGAATCATACAAAGCGCTGGTGGTCTTGCCAGTGGTGAGGCCCCAGAGCAGGGGTTTGTGTGGAGGTGAGGGTGCAGGGCATAAGCTGCAAACCAGTCACCGGTTTGGGGCAACCTGATGCAGCGTATGGGTGGACTGCCAAGGAGCAAAAGGTTCCACTCAGGGCCACAACACACATGATCTTTGGATGTCTGAGGCAGAACTGATGAGCTTTTTATATCGAGGGCTAGGTGATGAAAACCATTTTTGCCAGCATTCAAGGAGGCAAAGTCAGGGGGAGCTCTGTGAGTTCCAGGCCAGCTGAGGCTACACAGAGAAACCCTGTCCCGGAAAAAAAAAAATCTATTTCAGTGGGACATGCCATGTCTCACCCCTACTCAGTGGCATCAAAACAGTAAACATGAAGCGCATGGGCTTCAGCCGAAGGCTGCTGCAGAAAACCTCTGACTCCACAGTGCTTCACTCGAGAAAATAATATTCCTCAGCACTTTGAAGTGTTGGAGCCATTCCTACCTGCAGGTTAGGCTGTGGCTCCCAGGGCTACAGGTTGCTAGCATGCTCTGATCCCACTGACATTCAGGTCCCATGGTTTTTACAAGCTCACTGGCACTAGCCTGTAATCCGGTGCTGAGGATGGAGAGCTCCGCACTACAGGAAGATGAAGGCAGGGGCTGCTTCAACCTCAGAGCTACTCAGGGAGAAGAGATGAGCAGGAAGAACCTCAGAGACCACCAGCCTGGAGCTGCCAGAGCCTCGGTCTGTAGCTCCACCTCTAGAGACCACACTACTGACTTACAACTTAGAATCTGGGGGACACTAGTGCCTTTAGGGGTTCAGAAGTCATGCAACACCCACAGACATTTAAACGCCAAAGTTCTACCGTGTAACACACAAAGTTCCAGGGGTTTGAGCACACAGGTTATGCTGGGCCCAGGGCCACGCACTTCAGTCCCTTCACAGAGCTAGCCACACCCAGCCGGAGGCCAACCCACACTTCTACCCACAGGTGGGTCTTGTTTTGCAGCATCTTGAGTCCACTCTCATACACTTCCGTGCCCATTCCGTTTCTCTTCAGAATACTTTATCTTCCCCATTTTCTTACCGTGGCCATACTCTGATAGATGGCATCTGTCAGGCCGGCTTTCCATCCTCAAATGCTTGGTTTTCTCCCGGAAAGGGCCATTGCCTTCCACAGGCAGGCCATCAGCCGTACCCTCCGTTCTCCGGAAATGGCCAACAGCCTCGTAGCTGGAGAGCTTCGGTAAATGAGTCTCAACATCTTTCATAAAGTCCTCTGACTTCCTCGAATGTCTTTTCTTTTTCTTCTTTTTCTTCCGGTGTCTATGAAGGTCACCATCAGAGTATGCTGCTGAGAAGTCGGATTCCTGCTGGTGCCTGCAGAGCAGCAGCCAGAGTTCAGAACCAAGGAAAAGTGTCATCAGGGCTTCCTATACCCCTGGACACTGTGAGCAAATCTGCTAACACTGTTTCCTTTCGTGCAAACAAGTTTTAGACACAAGGTCTTCAACTACAACACCACACTCCCCAGCACTGCTTTGCCCTAATTCTGCCGTGTGTCCAGGCATAGGACAGAGGGCGACTGTGACCTGCTGCCTGGTTACAAATGGCTATGGCAGTCTTCTTCCAGTTTCGTGTTAAGTGATGTCAGCTAAAAACCCAGGGATCGCATTTAGACATCAGACGTCAACTGAGACAGTTGCCAGCAGTTAAGCTCCCAAGTGATGCAAAACCGCTCAGGCATGCTACAGCCTGAATCCCAGCCCTGGGGACACTGAGGCAGGAGGATCTAAGTTTGAAACCAGCCTGGGCCTCAAAAAGATAAAAAACAAATAACATTTAGACTTCAAAATGGGAAATGGTGGCCTAAAAAGGAGATAAAAGCCAAAGAAATAAATGGTGTATCTTAAGTTCACTCTAAACAGGCAGAGATGAAAACACAACAGATACAAGAAGATGTGACAGACCTGGAAGAGTTGTTAGGGACCAACAATTTAAAAGCTGTGTGAGACTGTTGAGATGTGTAAAATAATGAAATCTTAAAACTCAAGTGACTTATTAAGAAAAAAAATCTGAGACAAACCGGTGGAGTAGTGGCTCAGCCTCTGGCCTGGCATGGTGAGGATGGAGCAGGCGCTGTGGCCTCTCCAAGCTTAGCCACTGGCTCCCTCCCATGCTCACCTGCTATCTCGATCCCGGTGCTTGTCTTTGGACTTCTTCTTCTTCTTGGATTTTTTGTGCTTCTTCACCCTGGGCTCTTCTAAAGTGTCCTTCTCCAGGCTTTTGTGGACTTTCTTTTCTGGGCGGCTCTCATCCTCCTCTAGAGTCTCATACCTCCGTTTCCTCGACTTGACACTTTCGTGGTCGTGGAAGCGCTCAGGGAAGCTGTAGCTGCTGCCCTGCACACCCAGGGACTCCTTCTCTTGGGGATGCCTTTCAAGGGACAGGGCAAGGCCAGGGACCTCTCGTGGGCTGTGGAAGTGGGGCCGCTCCTTCCCCCGGGATTGCAGCTCCCAGCCCTTGCGCCCCCAGTAGCTGTCCTTGTGTGGCCGTCCAGGGTGGGCAGTGCGTTCGTGCTCACGACCATGGAGAGGCCGCCACTCGCGGGCCTCGCGGGCTGTGTACGGGGTGTACCTGTCATGGTAATACCTGCACTTGTCCCACCGCATCTTGTCTGGGTAGAATCTCTCCCTGACCCAGGCATGCTCATTTTCCAAATGGTGGTACCGGCTCCAGTCCTGCTCCTGGCCATTCCTAATCCGTGAGTGATGGTGGCTGTACCTGCTCAGGGAGCGGTGCTCAGGGCTGGCCCTGTCGCCATGAGCCAGGTGCTGGTCCCCATTGCAGTATGTGTTAGCAGGGTGGCGGTCCGGCTTGGGCCGCTCGCGGCTGTAGCAGCGCCGTTTCTTATGGTGATAGTCCTCCGTCCGGGCCCTACTGTCCCTCACGTGCTCCCCACTGGAAGAACGCTCTCTCCGGCTTCGATAATGTCCTCGATCTACTTTCCGGAGGCTGCCCATCTTTTCCTTGGCTGGGGAAGGCTCCTGAGATTTGGACCCCACCTTGCTTCCATCACCTCTGTCCCCAGCACCCTGTTTGGCAGCCCCTTCACAAGAGCTGGTGGTGGTCCTATCAGTCTGAGGGGGCATCGTGCCAGCAGAGATCCCCGAGCTTCTGGAAGAATCTTCCGTCTCCTCTGACCCTTCTGTGCTGAGGTAAAGGAAGAGTTTCTGCTCACTTCCATCGCCAGCGAGGACTGAGGGAGCAGGGCTCAGTCTCTCCCCTGCTTCGGTTAAGGTGGAATCCTGCAAGTTCTCAGCTGTGTCCCCTTTCACTGCTTGGGTTGGCTGGCTCGGGTTGGCAGTCAAGTCTGCAGGGTCACACAATTCGGGCAGTGGGGCATCCCCCAAGGTAGTACCGGTGCTGTTACAAAGAGCAGTGATGGAGGGCAAAACCTCCACAGGGTTAGCTGAAACAATGATGGAGGAGTCTTCTTTGGTACAGTTGATGGTGGGCTCCAAGGGTGACATGGTCATAGGGGTCGTCATACTTCCATTGGTGACTGCCTCTGGTGTCTCAAGGGGACCAGTCTCATCAATGATGGGCTCCAGCTGTGAAACAGGGTCCTTCAGGGGGCTTTCCCCTGTTGTGGTCCAACTACAGCTGCATCAAGACAAAGAAACAAAGTGACGTTAGCCTGCCTGCCCACACAGGGCTGCCCAACAGTTCTACACAAGAGCCTGAAGTTAAGCATATCGGATGAAGCCTAATCAAGCTTATCTTTGCTGGAAGCCAAGTTTTTCTTTTCCCTCATTAAGCTAAAAATAAAATTTGTATCAGGCCTACCTCCCGCGGTTCTCAAGACGCGATACTTTCATATAAGTATCTGACTCATGTGAAGAGCTGAGTACAGCCAGGAATGGGGGCCATACATGTAACCTAGCACCTGTGGGGGCCACACACATGTAACCCAGCACCTGTGGGGGCCACACACACATGTAACCCAGCACCTGTGGGACTGGGCAGGAGTCTGAACGCAGCCTGCACTACACAGTGAGGCCCTGTCTAAAAACACCTATATCCTGGAGGTTGTGGCTCAGTTGGCAGTGCTCACCTAGCATGCACAAAATCCTGGGCTCTGTCCTCAGCACTACATACACCAGGTGTGGTGGTGCACACCTGCCCTCCCAGCACTCAGGCGGAGGCAGGATTATGAATTCAAGGCCATTTTCAGCTATATAGGGAGTTGAAGGTCAATCTGAACAAAGTGAGTTCCTGTCTCAAAAACAAAACCAATGCTTTCAGGAACACCACTGGACTGGAAAAGATGTACAGCAGTTCCCCAGGCTGGCAGGTTAGCACGTCCCACAGAGGGTCATGGTACTGACTCCCTGACCTCAAGTGCTTGTCATGAGGCTTCCCACTCACTGACATGACTCCTACCTCTCTTCGCCCGCTGGGCCCTTCACCTGGCTGCCAAGTTTGAAGGTCTCGAGGACTCTGTCTTCAGGAACAGACTGTAAAGGAGCAGGCGTCACCTACAATAAAACAGTTACGTCAGCTCCACGTCTACTCAAGTCCAGCTAAGTAAGCTGAGACTGGAGACCTCCCTCCCTGCCACTCACCTTTCCAGGAAGACCATTAAGTTTGGAAAAGAGGTTTTCTGTGTGTAGATCAGGCTGGACCTGGCAGCTGGCACTGTCACATGCCAGGCTATTATCTCTCGAGTCACTGTCTGCACTACTAGCACCATTTAGCATGATGGATTCTTGAAGCTCATGTGGGGCAGCCTCACCACCCTCATCTTCAGCTTCTGGCCTGGCACAGTGTGTGCTGGCTAGCATGTCCACACCATTCTCCTTGGCCATGCCCTTTGACTCCTCATCAGACTCCTCTGAGGATTCAGCCCCATAGGGGACCAGCACACTGGAGCTCACCTTAGCCTTGCCGTTCACCATGGGCTTAGAACAGGAGTCACTGGGGGAAGCTGACTTTGCTACTTGATTAGAAACTGATGTCGTGGGTGCGTTCGAGGTAGACTGTATTGCAGAAGGGTTAGTGATGGTGGAGGAGGGCGCCGCCTTGCTAGGGGCCTCCAGAGAAGTGCCATGGAGGCTGTTACTCAGCTGTGCCTGTCCTTGGCGAACAGGCAACTTGTTGTGAATACTGATGGTGATTTTTTGTTTCTTGGGGTGTTCTGGAATCACTGAGGGCCTGTTAACAGACCAGTTTTGCACAGAAGTTGAAGCATTAGTAGGACTGGCCCTACTGACACTGGTGTTTCCGTTAGGGCTTGACACCGAACTACTTGGTGTGTCTTTCACTGGCGTGGTGCCATTCAAGTGCGGTGTATTCTAGAAGGAGGAACATAACAGTTGGGTCAGTATTCTAGGCACATGGTTTGGCTAGGGCCCTTCTTTCTCATTTTAGTCTTGGTAACTGACAAGCTTGACCTCTGTAGAAATAGCCACCATTCTGCTGTTTACAAGCACAGACACCTTTCGCACTCCATATTTCTAAGATGACCCCACTGACATGAACAAGTATCCCTGAAAGAGCTTCATTTCCCTGAGTCCAACTTCAATTAATAACCCAACTATTGGGCTAGAGAGATGGCTCAGCAGTTGAGAGCAGACTGCTGTTCCAAAGGACCCGGGTTCAATTCCCAGCACCCACGTGGCATCTCACAACTGTCTGCAGATATTTAGAGAGAGAGAGAGAGAGAGAGAGAGAGAGAGAGAGAGAGAGAGAGAGAGAGAGAGAGAGAGAGAGCGCACGCCCCCAACTATTTAGCCCATAAGAAGTATGGAAGTACACAGAGGCGCCTCCCACTTAGTCCCTAAGCAGCCACAGGATCACTCCCCCATCCCGAGGCCCCTGTAATAAAGGGTTACAGTGACTTCAGGCAGCAAGTTCAGGTGTAGATGAGGCAACTACTGCAGTGGTACCAGGTTTGTGATTCAAGCAGAAAGGAAATGCTTTCCTGACTCTGAAGTGTTACCTTCATCACGTGGGAAGGCAGCTGGGGTCCAATAAACCCTGATGCCCCCTGCTTGTTGTTGACGACCCGCTGGCTGAGTCCTGGGCGGGGAGAGGACTGGCCAGGGCTATGGGTGGGATGGGTGGGTTCCCCTCCATTTTTCACATCATGGGACCTGGGGACACAGAATAAAACGGCTCGTGTGAGGAAAGACATCTCCTTACAAGATTCATTCACAAATTCAACAGCACTCAGCCCATCACACAGAAACAGGAAATGGAGCTTCAGGTATCACCCGCCCTCAGGCTCTCGGTGCTGCCCGTGAGGCGGCACAAAGAACTGGCTCAATGGCCTTCCTCCCTGGACACATTGCATGGCCCTGCTGGCCTGGAACTGGGTATGTAGGCCAGGCTGGCCTCGAACACACAGATTCACCTGCCTCTGACTCTCAGTGTTGGGATTAAAGGTGTGTGCTACCACACCTGGCACCAAATGGGTCAATGAAATGTCTGTTTCTGGCTGGACTTTTTGTTATTGTTTTGGAGACATAGTCTCATTTTAAAGCTCTGGATGGCTTACAACTCACCTGTGTAGCTTTGGTTGGCTGCAAACTCAGGGCAGTCCCCCTGCTGAGCCTCCATGCCTGGCTCTAGTGGGTGTTCTAAACTATATATCCTGATAGTTCTTCTATCTGAAAAACTATTCTTCTGTTTATGTTTTCAATTATAGATATATACCATTAAAGAAAATCTGTAATATCCAAAATAGATACATAGAGAATTGTCACTGACTTCACATCTCCCATTCTGGTTTAGGCTTTTGGCCCATACTGCTCTTTTCAATACCTGCAGTTAGTATTTCAGTTTCCCTCCATACACATCCAGCACTCTTCCAGAACATTAAAAAAAAAAAAAAAAAAAAAAAAAATTCATGAAAATCCCTCTCAGCAGAAAGATCAAGAAATCAAGGACAGCTGCCTCACACAGTGAGACCCTGATCTCTCCCACTCCCCAAACAAATCATTTTAACACTGGCACAGTGCCAATACACAGATGTGAAGATCTGGAGATAGCTCTAATTCTTAGCTGTTTGGGTACCCTGTGGGGCTGGGGCTTGCGAGCATGCATTAGACCCCAAATAAGAGAACAGCTTGGAGAAGGCATCGCATCTCCCAAAACAGAGAGCTGCTGAGTTAAGGGCTTGCGGCTACAGCAGGACAGCGGCGCTCGTGGGGCAGCACCTGACTGGTGGCCTGTGCTCAGAGCGCGCAGGGACACCCAGCCCCTTCGCATGTCCCTCATAGTCCCTGGGCCGCTCCCGCCTTCTACACCTGTCAGTGAGCCAGAAGCTACAGCAAACTCACCGCTGCACTGAGAAAGGCCTCCTTATGCTCAGAAGCACAGCAAGTCATTTAACTTTCTGTTTGTAAAAAACAGCTCAAAATTAAACAAATTGATGAGGGGAAAAGAATCGACATAGTAGCAAAGCCAGTGACATGTTTTTAAGGCAGTACCTGATATAAAAGAGCACGTAAGCCTGCTGGTTAAGCACCGATCTAATATCACTGGTGGACACGATGGAGTCATTCATCTGATACCAGAGGCCATTGCTAGCCTGCAGAGACCACAGAGAGAGGGAGAGAGGCTGGATTTAGTCTGACATCAAGGACCATAGTCAAAACCACCTAAGAAAAATAGGCCTTCACACCTCACTGTAGAAGTTCCACTGTTGAGCCCCATGTACTGTCCCATAGCAGACATATTAGCCATCCAACAGCTTACCTTTATGTAACAAAAGTAGTGGCCAGCATGACAGTTAAAACCAGTGTGCACCAGCACAGCATACAAAACATAAATAATTGGTTCTCCATTGGGCTGAGACATGTAAGGCCGAATATCAAGGTACTCGGGATATTTCACATCCTAAAAATAAATGGGAAGAAGAGAAAGGTCTGTCGTTTCTGAAGACACAGGTTTTCAACTACAGGCATATTATACCTAAGGAGGGTGTTCAAGGAAGGGACTTGCAGGACCTATGACCCTTGACCCCAGAAACCTAATACTTGGAATACAAGAGACCGAAGCGTGATCCCATAAATGAGGAAGGATCCACACTGTGACTCTTCAACAAAACCTAACAGTGACGGTCTTAGATGTCACTCACAACTTCTTTAAGTGACTCATGCATGTGTTGTATCTCTTGCTCGACCTTGGCCACTTTCACCCTTCACTAACTGGGAAGGGGAAAATTCAACAGTGATGAAAAAAATCATGAATCGTGTATATATACATATATATAAATATATATACCTTAGCAATTTTTCCACCGGTAAAGTTGGCAAAACGCTTTAGTGAAATGGTGAGGACGTTAGAGGACCTATGGATGGTGAATCTCTTTGAGGCTGGAACCATTTTTTTGCACCTTGAAGCACAGGAAGGAAGGGTCAGGATGCTCAGTGTAGACACATATTAAGTGTTTTGATTTTATTTTTCTAAAACACCCTAAATTAAGATGTTAAAGCAAGGAAACTAAATACAAACAACAATGAACCATCCCCTTAGACCAACAGTCATATGATAAAATTAAAAATCAGCGGCAGAGCATTTGCCTAGTATGCACAAGGCCTCAGGTTCAATCTTCCACATCACCACATATACATAGAATAATTACCGGGGGAACTGCCAAGTAACATGGAAGATGTAAGCTGGTAGTTCAGAAAGATCAAATCTCAAAAGTCAAGTGGGGTTGCATAGAAGACCCTGCCTTTAAGAAGACAATTCCAAACTCTCCATAGCTGGCAACATTAAATGGCTGCCTTGGGCTAGAATACAGCTCTGTGGGAGAGCACTTGCCTAGCACATGCCAGACTCTGGATTTAACATCCAATACCCAGATGGAAAAGAACAAAGATAAAATCAATTAGCCGGGTGTGGTGGCACATGTCTTTAATCCCAGCGCTTGGGAGGCAGAGGCAGGTGGATCACTGTGAGTTTGAGGCCAGCCTGGTCTACAAAGTGAGTCTAGAACAGTCAAGGCTACAGAGAAACCTTGTCTCCAAAAAACAAAACAACAACAACAAAACCAATTAAAAAGCACTAACAACTGAGTCAATTTCTAAACTGGAATAATCACAGGAAAGCAAAGCCCTCCCTTGAGAAGGTAGAGGGACACACATCACCCAGGCATACTTGCTGCATTTGTAGGAATTTTCTCCATCCAGTTGCTCTGGCTTCACAAACTGCTCTAAAGCCTTGGTAACACTCTGAGCAGCCTAGGAAGAAGGAGGACATCAGCATCATGTCACTGTGCATGGGATGGATAGACGGATAAAATATGTGCACACACGAGCCCTGTCCCCCCTTCCCTGTTGAAAAGCAACATGAAATTATATACTTTTTTGTTATTGTTTCTACTTTTATACATCTACACAAGAAATTATACTCCCTTCTCATTTTAAAGACAGGCAGATTAAAGTGAACAAAAGTAGATTGCGTTTAACTTACATTAGGATAAAAATAAAACCAGCCAGAACTAGGCATGTGACTTCAACTCTCTTCTTACCAGACCCTCCGTACAACTGCCCAGAGCCCGAGGCAGAATCCAATGCCAACAGTAGACAGGCCATGGCCTAAGCATAAGCCCATCTTCATGAACAGAAGGCCATCTAGGGCCTGAGACAGGGTTCAGAGGTTGAGAGTGCTTGCTGCTCTTCTAAAAGACCCTGAGTTCAGTTCCCACAGGCTGCTCACATCGCCTGGAGCCCCAGCTCAAGGAGATCCAATGCCCTGTTCTGGTCTCTGCAGGTGTACAGGCACACAACACACACTCTCTCACAGATGCACACTTACCTGTGTGTATCTTATACACATACATTAAAGATTCTAAACATTTTTTTAAAAAGCAAGCCATGTATTTCTGGAGCAGTATACATCACACCACTAAAAAATGAATTCTGAGAGGCAGGTTTTGCGCTTCTATGAAGTATTTCTCTTTTGAATAAACTTAATCTATAATTAGAAAAACAAAAGCTCCAAACAACAATAACAAGGAGGAGTGTGAACAAAGCCAATGAGCCAAAGTGCCTGAGAGCAACAACCGTCTCAGAGCAACAACACTTTGGTTGACAGGAGCATGCATTAATAAGTGCAAGGGTGTTTAACTTCGCTACAGTTAACTGCTGAGCTCACCTTAATCTCCAATGTTATGTCCAAATACGGATCAAAAGTATCTGAGACACCTTTGCAATTTAAACATTTGACTGAAATAAAAGAAAATATCAACAGTAAGTAAGGTCTACTTATTGCCTCACAACTACTGAAAAGAGAATACATTTCAAAATATAGAAATATATAACTTTTATTACAATGAGGGGAAAAAAACCTGTAAGCAAATCCTATATTCTCTGGGTGGAAGAGAGATGAACCCAGGCCCTACGAGCTACTGGGTGGAATTTAAATCTCCATACCCTCTAGATACATTATGAGTCAGGAATTAGAAGACTTTCTCCTGAACACACGTGTGCACACACAGCAGTGTGTGTGTGTATGAATGCACAACAGTGCACTGATGATATCTCCAAAACAGAAACACACTTGTCCCTCAATAGGAAGTGAAATGGGACTCTGGCTTCTTAGATCTCTGTGTTCACCCAGAAGATGTTTAACATAAGAAATATGAAAATCTTACACAGTGTGCTCCAACCTTGCTCGTACATACGCAAGGACTAGAAGGACATACTATAAACAGAGATCTGGGCAGACCTGCGGTCTACTTTTCCTTATTATCCTACCCCTACTGTTAACATTTTAAAGCCATACACATGTATGTTACGAACTTTCAAACAAAATTTTACCTCGTGATCTTAGGTATCCTCCAAATATCTGGCATACAAGGGTGGTAGCCTGGGTGTGTCTGTCTAATCTGAAAAACAGTCAAAAGTGATGTGAGAGGACAGCCACATTCTAAAAGAAACAAGAATTCAGAGGAGAATCACAAAAGATGACGATGGTGGGACACGTGGCAGCTGGAGACTAGCCCACTATGAGGACTGTGCTTCTTTTCTTTGCCAAGGCCTAGCAGGGAGCTAAGGCAAAGCACCTTCTCTGCTCAGCACTGACGGTCAAAGTCACCCAGGTCAAGCCTGGAAATCTCCAGACAATGAGAGCAAAGAGGGAGATGTGCAGGTGTCCAGAACACAACAGGTGATTGAAGAAGACATTTCATCCTCAGTCTTCTTGTGTCTGCATTCAGGTTTTAAGAAGCTACAGAACTGGTAACCGAAGGCGGGAGGGGCAGATTCCTGAGTCTGGAGATGACTGAGGAAAACATTAGGCCTGGCTAAAAGGGAAAAGCAGCTAGATTCAGACCTGGAAACTAACAGCAGCAAGACTGAAGCCTGTTGCCCAGCATCTAAGATCAGCAAATTCAAACAGCTATAGTAAGCCTATCATTTTAAAATAATGCAAATGGGGGGGGGCGGGGAGGAGTTAATGAGACACCAAAAGATACAGTAGACAGATCTGTGCACCTTCAAGGAGTGGCCGGAACATCACCTAACAAAGCAACATTTACTCTGCTGTACTTACTTATTGCTGCCATTTAAACATGCCTTCTGCATGGCATCGACCGTATACTGAAGAAATTCATGGGCATCTTCTTGGTTCCCAAAACGAAAGTGTCTAGCTATACCTTTAAGGTTTGAAGAAAGACAAGGCTTTATTATTATATATCTTATGCCATGGCAACACCCATAAAAGCAACACCTTGAACTGTATCTCTGAATAGCTTGTTTGTTTTTTGAGGCTGAGTCTTAAGTATCTCAGACATGTAATTGAAGATGACCTTAAACTCCTGCCTTCTGTGCCCAAATGTTGGGGGAAAAGTGTACATCACCACTGTCAGGTAATCTCTTATTTTCAGCGACTTTTTAGGGAAAAGAATTATAGTTGCCACTGTATATACCCTATGGCACCTCTTTAATTACCCAGCTAGAAGTCTGAATGAGTCTTGTATTCAGTTTTACTACAACTTGGCAAACTACAATTATAAAGGCAGAGTACGAAAAGCACATCAAGACAGCAGGCAGGCCGGCCCACACCTGATGCTCGAGCGTCTGGGTGTGGGAATCAGAGGCCAGGAGTTCAGGCCAGATGGAGACAAGACACAGGAGGCCCTGTCTCAAAGAGCATCAAGTGTGCAAGAAAAAGAAAACTGCATACAAGGCCCACAAGGGTATACACCTGTGACTTCAGCACTTGGATGCAGGATGAGTTTGGGTCTACCTGGCCTACAGTGTGAGTGTCTATCTCAAAATACGAGGAGGCGGAGGCACGGATGACAATCACTCACTACACATGGAATACTGCCATGAGATACCCCAGCTGAGACTTACGCCGCATCTCATTGATGACAAACATCGGCTTGATAACATCCCCAGGGTTGCTGAGTGCCTGGGTAATATGCGTTTGCATTGTGCACATCATACAAAACCCTTCTGCGTGGCCTAAAAGATAATGAGAATCGAGATAAGCAAACTGTGACAATATCCAACAGGAAAGTAGACCAGAAATAAAAGACAGAGACCCAGGACGCAGCAACAGTGCCAGCTGCCATGTGCATGCACTGAGCTTGCTACTATCGTTAATTGTCATTTAATTAATCTACAAAGCCTGAGTGATAAGTATATATCTGACTGTTTAAAGCAAGAGAAGAAATGTGCCCAAAGTCAGATATTTACTAAGCAGCACACATGCAGGACAAAGGTGCCAGATGTTTCCATGGAGGAAGGCTACTCTGTGCACAGTGTGACAACTGCACAACAGAGACCTGTGTAGCATGGTGGCAAAGCACCGACTGAGCATGTCTGAGGCCCTGAGTTCAATCCCCAACACTGAAAGAAAAAAAACATCCTTCATATACAAAAAAAATTTAAAAAGGTATCACTGCCTCAAATAAAAAGTAGGAAATGTCGCCGGGTGTGGTGGCGCACGCCTTTAATCCCAGCACTCGGGAGGCAGACCAGGCCAACCTGGTCTACAAAGCTAGTCCAGGACAGCCAAGGCTACACAGAGAAATGTCTAGAAGAAACGTACTAAAAATATCTCTGACTTCAGACTAGGTAAAGATTTCTTTACATTTTACTTATTGTGTGTGCATACGTTTGGATACACATGCCAGTGTGTGGAGGTCAGAGGACACCTCCCTACAACAGGGGTCCTAGGTCCCAGGTATTGAGTTCAGGTTGTTAGGCCTGGTGGCAAGCAACTTGACCCTCTGAGTAATCTTGCCAGCTCAAGATTTCTTAATAGAACACTTAAGATATAACTGATAAAATAAACATTAGTGAACTACAAATTCTGACAAAAATAGTTTCCAAAAGTCACTAAGATGAATGAAAAGACACTTGTCATACTGGAGAAAACATTTATAAGTCTTGGTCTAACATTTCCTCAATATATTAAATCCTCAAAATTCAATTAGAAAACTAGTTTTTAGTCAGACAGAAGATTTAAAAGGGGGAGGGGGAGCTGTAGCTCAGCTGGCAGACTGCTTGCCTAGTATGCACGAAGCCCTGTGTTCCATCCCCAGCACTCTATGAACAGGACGCGGTGAGGCACATCTGTAATTCCTAAGACTCAAGAGGCAGAAGCAGGAGGGTCAGAAGTGGGTACCCCTGTCTGCGCTGCATGAGACCCTGTCTCAAGAGGGGAAAAATGAATAGGCGTTTCATTTCAGCCAAGTAAATATCAAACCCCCAAGCTATTTCCATCATTACTAATTAGGGAAGTACAAAGACAAGTCACAGCAGTCAGAAGGCACTATTAAATATTATCCCTGACATGATCACAATGGTGAAGACTGGGGCTGAGAGCACAGCTGAGTGACAGAGCATCTGCGTAGCAGGCATGAGACCCTAGCTTCAAGACTCAGTACCAAAATTAAATTAATAAGTTAAGTTAATAAAAAGCCCTAAGCACACCTTGTACTTAAAAAACGTATGGTGTGACCGGAACTTTTACCCCTGCTGGTCAGGACTTACACATCACAATGCCTTTGGAACAGTTCAGAAATGTTTACAAGTTATGTGCCCCACACAGGATAAAGCCATTTCATTCTTATGTATGTACCCAAGAGAAATAAAGTATTTGTTTTATAAAGATTTGCAAATATCCCCTATATACTCAGGTAATTAATTTTATTCCTTCTCAAGTCTCTGATGGAGTTGAAGACCAGTTTTACAATTAAGCTTAGTTGTTTAGGGGTTTAGATGTTTTTAGGTCTACATAGATGTTTTAAATTGAAAATGATGAGATATGATAGATATTGACTTACATTCAGAATTTTAGACATACCAACATAGTAAAGTTGTTGTCTTCAAAGCTTCCAAATATAAATAGCTAAAACACTAAGAACGTAACATTTATATAATTCCTGATTATTTCTTGGTTCTTCTTGCTGTAGGTAGTTCATTGTATATATTGTAATAATATAAATGTATATGTAAAAATTTTTTTAAATGATTAAAAAAACTTGCAAATATCCATAACATCTTATTTAAAATTTTCTTTGATTATGTATTGGAGACAGGGTCCCAAGTAACCCAGACTGGCCTGGAACTCACTTTTTATATCCTCTTGCCTCCACCTCCCCACCTCATGTAGCTGTGTAATTATGATAGCTCAAAACAGGTAGATATATGCAACCAAAAGAATAATGTTGAATTAATAATGCCAAATCAGGCAAAATAAAATACATACTTTGTAATATGCAACATCATAAAAAAAATCAAACTAATCTGTGTGATGGCAGCATATCAGGAGTTGCCTAGGGCAGAGGAAGTGATTAAGAGGAGCAGGAGGTGGGGACTGCAGTGGAGCCTTTTGGGTGTGATGACTACAGCTGAGGCCACAGTCTCAGAGGTGCACACAACACAAATGTCAACATGCATCAACCTGGGAATCTGAAGTTTGTGATTTACTGTGTCCCAATGACACCTCAAAAAAGCCATGGCAAGGGACAAGGTCAGCAGTCAATTTTCAAATTAAATTATTTATTTCCAAATTTCACTAGTTAGCACTGAGCTGGGCTTCTACTGAGTTAAAAAGAACTAAAAAAAAAAAAAAAAAAAAAAAAAGGGCAGCTCACACCCGGAGGCTTTGCCTTCATGTTAAAGCTGGCAGAGTTACACAGTGAGGACCCCAGTCAGGAGGTTCTGAGATGTCAAATGCCCACAAAATAAGCTTCTTTTTAAATACAGATCAAATTAGGTGTGAAATGTACCTTATGCAACCCAAACACTAATCCTAGGAGTCCCTCCCACCCCACTCGACCCTGGTTTCTAACCCAGCAAACCAACTTCTCAGTGATCACATGACTTGGTTTCTTGTTGCTGTTTTTATTGCAGGCTGAGGAGTAAACCCAGGGCCTTGAGCATGCTGGATGAGCACACTACCACCAAGCTAAACACCAAGCCCATGGCTAAATACTTCATTTCAGAGGAAGACAGCACTAAAAACACGTACACAAAGCACACAGCACTCACATGTCTTGGAGTGTTCGTGGGATAGCATGTAATTGGCAAGGGGTGGTGTGTAAGTCAGACACTGCAGTGCAGCATTGGCAAAGCAGGTATTGCCCAAATTCTGGAGGCCAGCGCCGACTCGATGAGTCTGCTGCCACTTAAGACAAATCTTCTCAGATGGAAATAGAACCTTTTGAGGAGGAGCAATGCCATCACCTAGGACTTAAGAAAAAAAGAGAGCAAAAAGTTAAAAACAAACAAAACACACAGTGATGCCTGAATTCAAGCAGTATCCCACACCTCATTAGCAGCCTGCCGCAGACTCAGAGGAGAAAGTCCAGAACCTAGGATGAGAGCAGCTCCACGCTCAGTTGGCTTATTCAACAAATCATTTCCAAGGACATAAGGGGGACGGATACAAATATAGGATCTTAACAGACATAAATTCACCCAAAGCAAAGTGTAGACTTCATTTAAACTAATACCAAACAAAAAACAACAAAAATATTTAGAGGGCCTGCAAGAGGGCTCAGCACTTGCCAAACAAGTGTGATGATCTAAGTTCAGTCTTGGAACCCTCAGCAGAAACAGAGAACTTGACCCCAGAAAGTTATCTCTGACCTCTACATGTATTCCACAGCATGGGCACACTCAATATTAATTTTTAAAAAGTAATTAAGTGGGGTTTATTTGTACTTCTATGTGTGTGCCATACATGTACACGTATGAGCACCGATACCTGTGAAGGCCAGAAGAGGGTGTAAGACACATATGCAGGGGGGCGCACACACGCGCGCGCACACACGCGCGCGCGCACACACACACACACACAAGAAGTCAGTGGGTAGAGGTACAACTAAGTGGCCATGAACTGTTGGTGTTGGCAGACAGCTATTATGAGAGTTCATTAGAATTAGATCTTTATGTTTTCTCTTAAGTATCCATAATAATGGTCTCAGAATGTAGCTCAACTAACAGAGGGCCCAGCACTAGCCATAATCCCAGCACTCAGGAGGTAGAGACAAGAGAATCAGGAAGAAAAAAGAATCAGGCCAACATTGGCTACGTAATAGGCATAACCCAAGATAAAGTTTATCCTTCAAGAAATTGGGAATTAAAAAGAAAAGTATCTTGATAACTAAAAATCAATCTATCCTATTTGCATGTTAACGGTGGGACAATGAGTGTTCATTAGAGGGAAATGAGATAGTCCAGTGTTGAAAATCACTGCCCTTCTGCAGCATGGGCACACGACTTCCTGGCAGTAACCCTGCAGCCATACCTTGGTCCTTCGGTGGTGATGGTTTTGATTTATCAGGAACAGATGAATTAGAATAAACTACAGCACCAGGCACTGGCCCTAATGAAAGTGTATGATTAGAAACGTCACTGATTGAAGACACGGCACCCCAGCTGGCAGAGCCTGTGTCCATGTCTTCAGGTGAGACCGCCTCAGAACTGCCAGGCTGGTTCTGACAGGTTGATGGGTCTGAAGGTTCAGTTTTGTCAACTATGGTCATTTTTCAACCCTGCAAAAGACAAAAAGGCACGTTTGTTTCAAAAGGTGAGAACCAAAGTCTACTTAACACTGTATCTTGGAAATTTGTGTCTAGCCATTAACAACTATCCTCACACAAATCACCCAAATGTAAAACCTTAGCGGGGCAGGGACAAGGCTCCGGTGGCAGAGGCATTGCCGAGCATTCACGGAATCAGGTTCTGTTTCCCATATCTTATAAATTTACCCTGCACAGGGAGTGGTGCATGCTGTAATCCCAATATTGGAGGTAGAGGCAGGAAGATCAAGAGCTCAATATAAGAAATTATCTCAAAAGCAGCAGCAGCAGCATCAATAACAAAAGAAAAAAAACTAAACAAACAAAAAAAACCAAAACAACAACAAAAAACCCTAAAAACCCAAAAGAGCCCTTATCTTGTAGTCTATACCTAAAACCAGCTTTCAGTTTATAATTAGGCACCTCAATTCACAATTATATATACTAAACTAAAAACAATTTTTCATCCCTACTGCTAAAAGCTTTAGTATAGAGAATATTTAGCTTTAATTTCTAACTCAAAAGTCTAAAATACCATTGTATGAAATTTGGAGTTCCAAAAAATTATAGCTACAGAAGTCTTACCAAATGCATTTTCCTGAAGAAGTCCGTGTATATGGTATTTTAACTTTTAAAATAAAACCTGTAACTTTACTAACATCAAACTTTGAACACAGATATGTATATTTCTCTCTGAATCTTATTTTTAAATCTATTAATTGAGTTTTTCCTATGTGCTGGGCATCATATTAATTGCTGAATATTAACTTACTAAATTTTCATGATAAACCTTTGAAAGATCCGTCAAAATCTGCAAGTGCTACAGAATGAAGCAATAAAAGCAATTCAAACTAGTCAGTGACAGGACCAAAAGTCAGGAAGCCCAGCTGGACCGCTGTCTAGCCATTTACCACCCAGTAAGCCAAGTGCTTTTAGGAATGGTCCTCAAAGTGTCCATGCAGCCAGATGGACATGCCACACCTGAAGAAAATCTTTCACCCTCGTATAGTTCTTCCCCGTATCTGAGCTTGGCACGTTTTTTGGTCTCTGGAACACTCTCCACATTACGCTCCCACTACAGGGTCCATTTTTAGTCTCTGCTCTTTCTGAGAGCCTGCAAGCTATCCTTTACATATTCTTTTCCATTTTTCTACCTCTGGCCAATTAACATGTTCATTTCTCAGGTTCAGAATTCGTTCCTCTGGGATGCTGTCCCTGACAATTCCTTTCACTCCAAGACAATCAGAAACCCACACTAACAGTTTCCTTGACAATGCCTTTCACCCCAAGATTGGGTCAGAAAGCCACCCTAAAAACTCCTTGTGAGTTCCATGGTAGCCTGCAGTAAAAATTTAACTACCCCCTCCAACACATATGGAGAAAGCTTTCCAAACATGTGTTCAACAAATGAATGAAATAATGCAAACAGGAAGTAACTAGTGTTTGCTTTCGGCACCAGCTTGTGCTGAGTGATCTACATGGTATCTCATTTACTTCTTTAAAAACTCTAAATTAAGTAAGTATTTCTAAGATTTGGCCTTTCAACTAGTCACTACTTTAAAGTGCAAGTGGTGAGAAAATGCTCATGAACTTACCACTTCAGTGAGCATGCCACCACGTGCTTGCTATTTACAGCAAAGTTTTCCTTAAAAGCTTCAGCCTTGTTTACAATTTCTAATTAAAGTGAAATAAACTCTAACAATGTGGGGACGGTTACATAAAACCAGAAAGTCAGTCAATTACATCTGATTTGAATATTTAATCAATTCAAGATAAATGACTTTCACTCTCAAGCAAGCTTGAGCCTATTATCCAAATAAAATTTATACTTTTCTCATGCTACAGGCAAAAGGAATAATCAAAAAAAGTGTGTTGATGAAACAAAGGAAAAGAAGGAACAGGAGGGAGAGTTAAAGGAAGAAAACCAAAATTGGGTAATAAGGTAAACTAGCCTTAGTTAAAATAACAATAGCAGTAAAACCCCCTCATTTTCCTGGGACAGCAACCTTTCCAGACAATGATTAACAACCAACCAAATGAAACATTGTACTTATTCTAGCAAAGGTGGGGCTCAGGCAGTAAGTTTACAAGAAAAAAAAAATTAAGGAAAACACAAGTCATCAATAACTATGTTACTGTTTTGATTCTGGCAAGACTTACCAAACCCACTCACCTTCCATAGATACTCTGCCAGTGAAACCTTACCCTAAACCCACCAGGCATCGAACTAAACTCCACCTCTATAGGGACAACCTTCCTTAAAACCCAACTGTATTGTTTAAGACACAATTCTTGTGGCTCCTGTACTTTACCCTAAGTAAAGCTTCTGAAAGTTGGGGTTCAAAATAGGACTGAATGTAACTACTTCAATGAAAGTTGAGCCTCCTCCCCCCAAAACACCTTCTCATGATATATTAAATCACAAGAGCCCGTTTAAAAAGACTCTAGCAGGGACTACAATTGAATAAATATGCACGACTAAGAACTTTTTCATGATTATGAGGAATAGATGATAGGTCACATTTATCTTTTTCATTTTAAAAAAGACTATCACTAATTAAACATTGTGTCACTCCACATACACTGAAGAAATATGGTCAACACGTTTAAAAACATGAAATTGTTATGCTCGACTTCTTCATAAACAATACAAGTTCTTAGAGCATTTATAAGAAGCTTTGAAAAGCTACCACTTGAGTTTTAATTATATTTAGGTAAACAGAATGGTTAGCCTTAAGCCTCTGCAAACCAAATACTGTAATCTTGATTCAACGATTACAGAAAAGAAAGTGAAACTGTCCCTAAGTAAAAACAAATCAATGTAACTGATTATTCACAGACCTATGTACCTGGATGAGTGACACGGTAAAAGCAAGATGTTTAAAATGCGAACTTTGAAGAAAAGTTATCCTACACAAACAGCAATGAGAACCTGAGTCCGGGTTGTTACTTTGTAAAAGGGGCGTTAACTAGTTTCCCAACACTTTTTGTTACTTGAGTGTATTTACTTGAAAGAACTACAAACAAGCAAGCCCTAAGGCCTTCAAACATAAAAGACCTATTCAACAAAAGTAATCTTAACTGTATTCATTCTAGGGAGGTTAGATTCCTAGATTGTAAAACTTTGGTACCTTCAAATTTTCATTTCAAACATCTGAACCCAATCCTTCCCATCTGCCTTTTCCTCCAGGTAAGTTGGTTCTCCGTGCCCCAAAGATAAAGAACATGAGGGAGAAGGGCACACTTGCTTTTTTCGGAGAGAAATGAACTACGGGGCTCCTCCCCGCCCCCCCCCACACACACACCCCGGCCGCCCGCCTCTCCTTCGGGTGCCCGCTCCGGCGTGGACAACTCTGGTGTTCTGCGGAGAAGCCTAGTAGACCGCGCCGGGGTGGGAAAGTTTGTCTGGGGCGGGGGGCGGGGGGCGGGGAAGCCAGCCCCGAGCTCCGAGGGGCGCCCGGGAGCCGGAGGTGGCAGCCACGCGGGGGGCGGCGGGCGGGCCCCAAACGCCGGCTCCACTGTCCCGGCGTGCACACGCCCACCCCAGCAGCTCCAAACCCGGCCGGCGGCCCGGGAGCTGCCGGCTGCAGCCCGGTTGGGCCAGCGGGCCGAGGGGGCGGGCTGGGGCCGGTGGGGGTGGGAGCGCAGTGGCCATGGCAACCAGGGGGGTCCGGCCCTCCCCGAGCAGCCCCAGTGCTGCCTATGCTGCGAACCCGCCCGCCTGCCGTGGCCGCCGCCTCCTGCTTCGCGGGCCTGGCTCGGCCAGGAGGCAGCAGCGCCGGTCCCGCAGCCGTGGGGTCCCCGGGCCGCCCGGCGGCTGTAGAGGGGGCGGCGGGCGAGGGGCCGCGCCAGTCCCGGCGGGCCGCGGCCAGCTGAAGGTGGCGGGGCGGCTGAGGCCGGGAAGCCAGGACACGCGGCCCGGCCCCACGCCGGCCTGTAGCGGGCGGGAAGGAGGCGGGAGCTTACCTGACCCGGCTCGGCACTCGCTCCATCCCCCTCGGCCGCCGCCGCCGCTGCCGCCGCACACAGCCCAGCCGCCCGGCGGGGGACAATGACGTGCCTCCATCCGGGCACCGCCGCCGCCGCCTCCGGGTCAGCACCGCACCCGCAGCTCGCCGGCCGGGCCGCCAGGGGGCGCGCCCGCACGCGCCGCCGCCACGGCCTCCTCCGCCCAGGGGCCGTCGCGCAAGAGGCGCGGCGCGCAGCTAACGGGCCCGGCAAGCGCGGGAGGGGCCGTCGCCCAAGGGCGGCGGGGCACGGGCTGGCGTCAGCTAAGCGCCCGGCGCCGCCGGAGAGCGCACACTGATTGGTCCGACGCGCTGATTGGCGGGACGCACTGATTGGCTGGGTATCCAGCAGCAGGGCGGGGAGGGGCGGCTTCCGTCCCGAGTTCCCGGCCCTAGCTGGGGCCCTGCAGCGGGAGTACACCTGAGCTTCCCACCTCTGAGGAGTGGTACCTCTCCTGCGCTTGTCCCTACGAACGAACGAGAACCCTGGACTCCACGATCTCCAGCTTTTCAGGCCCACGGGTTAGCACTGCGACGGGGTTAGGGAGGGAGCGCTTCGCTGTCCACCACACGGAGCCCGGCTGTGCAAAGGGACAGACCCATGCACCCCCTGGACATTTCACTTCAAGCCTTAGCTCTGCAGTTTGAGGCAACAGAGTAGGATCTTGCTCCCCAGTGCTACAGTCATACTTCTTGTCATTTACTGGATCGCAAGGACAAGAGTAGTTCATCCTTGCATCTCTCCTCTACACGCCTGCCTGTGGCATCCATTTAGGACACAGCCCTGAAGGGCACTAACTGCTGACCCCTTGCACCATCAGTTCACTCCACCCTACCGACCCAGGGAGCTGTGATCCTGACCGCCACCCACTGGCATTCTTTCTCACTAAGCCTGGTCAAACTGGCTCCTCCAGCACTCCACCCTGGACACAGTTTTGTTTGTTTTAAAACACAAAACATGTCATTTCTCCTCTTCAGAAAAAGAAGCTAAACTCCTTAGCTTGGGCACTTAAAGTCCTGTTTCCCAGTACAGGTGAGTCTGAGTCAGGAGGATGCAAAGTCTGAAGACAGCCTGTGCTACACAGTGATGCCCAGGCTCAAAACAGAACAACACATTTCCTTCCTTCCTTCCTTCCTTCCTTCCTTCCTTCCTTCCTTCCTTTCTTTCTGTGTTCCAGCCACAGCCTGCTCTGCTAACCTTTTAACATTGTTAAGAGCTAAGGGGCCTATACTTAACCCATGCCACCAATTTATTGCTGTCCCTGTAGGTTGGCTATAAAATTAACTATATTTGGAGCAAGAAGCTGAAGTACTTTGATGAAATAAAGAGGAGGAAAGGGAATCTCAGTTGCTCGATTCTCAGCATCACCTGTCAAGATTAACACAACTTTTCTCTTTACTAAGAATGGTGATGGGATTTTACTATTGTAGGCCTTTTAACATTATTAAGAGATTGGCAAAAGGCAAAGTAGCGCATGTCCATAATCCTAGAAGTCAAGCCAGCCTAGACTACAGAGTGAGAACCTGCCTCAAATTTTTATATAAATATATTTAATTATATTATATATTATATATTTAATTATATAATGTATTTCTTAAACCTAAGTATGAAAGTGCATGTCTGTAATCCAGGTCAGCCAAAACTACATCATGAGGCCCTGTCTCAAAGAAAACAACAGCTTTGCGAGAATAGAACTGATATCAGATGGGGTCACCGCTTTGCCTTTTCCAAATGCCTTTCAGGTGACTAAATCCGACGCTAAGGAACTGAGGAACTAAATTGTTGCTATTCAGTTAGATTTATGGTATTTTAAAATGCTTTCCTTTGGCGTCTTAGACGTTCTCTCTCCTCTCCCCCCACCACTCCATTGAGGTTTATTAAGAAAGAGGATTTGGGTATTTGTTCTTAGAGGTAGGGTCTCGTTCTGTAAGCTGGACTTAAACTCAACAACTTGCACCTCAGTCTGGCCTTATAGGCTTAAATGAGGAAAGAAGGAGAGAGGAAATTTGACCCCAGTGGCTAGGACAGTCTCAAATGTCCCTCAAAATTTCATGTCCCTTCATTCACATCACCTTAGCAAATTGAGTATGAAAACTTTGTGTGTATTTGTGTATGAGTGTGTATGTTGACACCGGAGGTCAACATGAGTTGTTTTCTTTTTTCCAAACTGCCACCATATTTGAATAGTATGTGTGTGTGCACACACTTGCAGGTGCATGCACATTGGGAGGCCAACTTGATTTTAGATGTCTTCCTCAATGGCTCCTATATTTTGTGAGTGTATATGTGCTTCTGTGTTATGTAAGTGGACTCGTGTGTGTGTGTGTGTGTGTGTGTGTGTGTGTGTGTGTGTGTGTAGAACAGAGGTTAATTCTGGCGTCTTCCTACATCACACATGAGAGGGAGAGGAGGGAGAGAGAGAGAGCGACTTACTCTTACCCTCACTGACGTGGGAGCTTAGCTAGATGGCATCCATTTGTGCTGTGCCTTCATCCCCAGTCCCTGGCACTGGGAGGGCACTTCAGCAGCTGCAGAAAGCCACTGTAACTGTGGCTGAAACACTGTTCCAGCTGTGACCACTTCAAGTTCCCTGCACTGGCCTTAGGATGCAGCTGGCTCTTAAAGCAAGACTGAGTAGAGTGGATTCTAGAAGGTATTACAGACATTTCACCTGCTCAAAGAATTGCTTCCTCACAGCTCTTGCCGGGTACATCCCTCCTGGCTATATGAGTAGCCTGTGCCTCATCATCTCTTTCCTGAGGGGAGGCTTTTCTGAGAAAGGGTATCATCTAGTCCTGGCTGCCCCCAAACTGGCACTGATCCTTCTGCACCAACCTCAAGAGAACTGAGATTACAGGGGTGCCTGGTATCTCTCTCTTTCTGTGTTTGTGTGTGTGTGTGTGTGTATGTGTGTGTGTGTATGTGTGTGTGTGTAGTGCCCACACATTGGCACATACATGTGATGGGGACATGCGCATGTGTATGTGTGCGTGTGCATGCCAGAGGAGACCTTCAGGCACCATGAGTCAGATGCATTAACATTTTTTTTAAGACAGTGACTTTCACTGGCCTTGAACATGCCAAGAAGTCTAGACTGGTTGGCCAGAAAGGCACAGGGACTTGTCTAATTTCATGACCTCAGAGCTAGGCAGACAAGGGTCACCACACCTCACTAGTTACATTCTAGTGTATTGTCACTTCAGCGAGCCCAAGACTTCAGTTTGACTCTGTTCTCATGTGGGACAACTCCGTTTCTGGATGGGATCTGTGACTGTATGGGCACATTCCTAGCTAGTCTCCTTTCAGTGGCCCCCCGGGGATGTAAGGAGTGAACCTAGATCCTTTTCTGACATCTACACCCTGAATACTCAGAAGCTGTCTGGGAAAGGGGACACAGAAGCACATTACAGCAGATAACCCAGGTGTCCAACTTACCTCAGGAATTAGTGGGAAGTAATATGGGGAGATGAGGAATTCTCCTCAACTGGGGAGGAAACTTGACCCTTAGGGTCAGAGGTATTGGGACCTGGTGACCTTGGTCCCTTTAGGCTGACCTCACCAATAAGCCTCCTAGGAGCAAAGATAAAAAGACTGTTATTTATAAAGGATATTAAAGCTGGGTGCAGTGTCGCACTCCTATAATCCCAGCACTCAGGGAGGCAGAGGCAGATGGATCTCTGTCAATTCAAGATCAGCCTGGTCTACAAAGTGAATCCAGGACAGCCAAGTATGTCTCAAAAATCAGGGGGGGAAAGGATATTAAGAGTTGGCAAGATGGCTCAGAAAAGTGTTTGTTGACCAGAGTACTCAGGTGGGTCTCCACAGTGAAAGGGGGAAAATGTGTGCTCTCAGACATCCCAAACTGTATAGTGTGCATGCATGCGTGTGTGTGCACTCACACAGGAAAAAAAAAAAAAAGCTTTTTTTTTTTTTTTTTGTTTTTCGAGACAGGGTTTCTCTGTGTAGCCTTGGCCGTCCTGGACTCACTTTGTAGACAAGGCTGGCCTCGAACTCACAGCGATCCGCCTGCCTCTGCCTCCCGAGTGCTGAAAAAAAACATTTTAACAAAAATTATTTTGGAAAAAAAAATTATTTTGGACTGTTGAATAAGTTCATTGGGTGGAATGCCAGCATAGCATACAGACTCCAGGAGATCCTTCCCCTGCACAGTGTAAAGGGATGTCTTTCATCCCAACACTGGGGAGCCAGAGGCAGAGGCAGAGGCAGGCAGATCTCTGTGAGTTCCAGGACAGTTAGGGATACATAGTGAGACTCTGTCTTGAAACAACAACAAAGCTGCAGGGAACCAAGTCAGGAGTTCAGTGTCATAATAAGAGACATGGGGACTCCTTGGCCATCCTACACAGCTACACAAGAAGGCAGAGGGGCACGAAAGGCTCCTCCCTTCAATCCTCTGCTCCTTGTCATCTCTTATATGTGAGGGTGACGTGCATCAGGCCTTCCCTCTGGTGTGGCCCTGGCCGTACACATGCTTTGAAGCAGTGCTTCTTGTTCTCCATGTCCTGTAGTTCTCTGAAGTTATCTAGGAAAGGGGCTGAGGGAACATAGGACAAAAGAAAAGCCAAAAAACTTTGGCCAGGTGGTGGTGTACACCTTTAATCCCAGCACTCTGGAGTCAGAAGCAGGCAGATCTCTGAGTTCGAGGCCAGCCTGGTCTACAGAGTTCCAGTACAAGCTAGAGCTACACAGAGAAACTCTGTCTCGAAAAACAAAAATATCAACTTGTGGACACTTGCACAGTGTGTGTGTGTGTGTGTGTGTGTGTGTGTGTGTTGTAGTAAGGGTGTTGTGAGCTTTAGTGCACATTTTGTAGGACACAGGTCATCCTTGGGTAATTGTAGGCCAGGCTAAATACTGTTGCCGGCTTTGAGATGAGTGATACCTACTGGGCTTTTACATGTCTCTCTGGGGGGTTGGGAGATGGCTCAGTGGTCACGAGCACTGACTGCTCTTCCAAAGGACCTAGGTTAAATTCCCAGCACCCACATGGCAGGTCACATATCTCCATGGGACTGGATACACTTGCCAGAAAGTACTCTGTCCATTAAGCCACGCCCAGAACTCCCCACTCCCTCTTTTTGGGAGTTCAGCTGTCCTGGGGCTTGCGTCCTTGGCTCACCTCAGCCTAGTAAACCCTGTGCCTGAGCTTCCTGTGTGTTGGAGATTCACACCACCCCATGTAACTTGGGCCCTCTCTGTGCCTTCTGCCAACTGATCTGACCTGAGACTTCCCTTTCCCCTGCCTGCCAAAGTGGAATCCCCTCTGTAGGTGGCATCTGTGACTATATAAAAATGCCATTTCCTCCTGTGTATCCTTCAGGATGTCTCCTGGGAGTGAGAGTTTGTTAGCATCCCACCTCTGACATCTCCATCTAGCACAGTGTGTACCAATGAGTGGGGCTTAGGAGACAAAAGACAGAAGAGACGCCAAGAGTTTAACTCACCTCAAAAATAGGGTAAATAACTTGGGAGACTTGGAGAATTCACCTGGGGGAGGCCAACAGTAGACTTGACCAAAGGGTCTTAGGTCCTGGGATGTGATGACCATTGGTCCCCTCTGGATAAACACAATAACGAGTCTCCTAGGAGCAGAGCGAAGGCATATCATTAAAAAACATATCTTGGGAGCTGGCCAGATGGTTTAGCAGGTGAAGACAATTTCCTGCAGCCTAACGTTTGAGTTGATCCCTGGGGCCCACAGGGCAGGAGAGAATGGACTCCCACTGGTCCACTAACCTCTCATGTATATCCCTACACACCCTGGCATGCACACACAGAATACATGCAGCTCATAAAAATACTGTAGCAAGGTAAACTGTATAAAGAATGGAGAATAAACTCCATTGGCAGGGTGCTAGCTACAGCACAGGCTCCCAGCACTCAATAAAGGGTTCAAAGTAGATCAGGCTGTAGTCCTAGCAATTCTAAAGGTGGGGACAGCTGAAGTGGGGTTCATGCCATCATTGGTGAGATTTTGGAGTCTTTGGCCATCCTAGGTGCTACAGAAAACCACTAAATGCCATGGAAGACTCTAAGAGTCTCTGCTTACTTTTTTTTTTTTTTTTAATGTTTTGTGGTAGAGTTGTGACATGTTACAATGGACATCTGGAGGGCACAAGACATCCTCACGTGCTGACCCTCACTGTCCACTGTTTTTTTATTTAGAACCTCATCCTCTGCTTCGTAAACCAAGCTATCTGTCCCATGGAATTCCAGACAGTCTCCAATATCTGCCTGTATGTACTCTGGTCAGAGGAAAACTGGCAGTACCAACACTCACTACCAGCTGGGCCTTTGCCTGTATTCTTGGGACTTGAATCAGCTCTTCACACTTGTTTGACAGAAATTTTATACTTTATTAATCCATCTTCTCCACTCCCCTAACTTCTGATAACCCAGGGAAACCAGGGACACACCTGCTTGCTAGGCTGACTTTGTACTGTTAAAGCACCTGCCTGGGCCTTATGAGTGTTGGGACTACCCAAAGTGCCACATGCTGCTTGAAGCCTTATTTGTCTTCTGCCACTTGAATCCTCATGTGCTTGTCTGACATGTGCAAACCTCCTCTCTGGGTGGGTCAGTGACTGTTTAACCACTTTCTTTCCAGGTCTCCCTTAGGTCACGTGCTGAGGCTATAGGGTCCTTATCACCCCACTCTAACAGCTCCGTCCACTGATACACTGCAGGTGTCTAGGTAAGGTGTTGAGGGCAGTAAGACAGAGGATTAGCCACGTGTCTAACTCACCTCAAGAAATAAGGGATGGAACTTGGGAGATGTGGAGGGGAGATCCAATAAGTGGAGAATGGACCGTGGACTTGACCCAGAGGGTCAGAGGTCCTGAGACCTAAAGACCAAGGTCTCTTTGTCCAAGCACACCAGTGACACTCCTAGGGATAAAGACATGGGTTATCATTTAAAAAAGCAAGAGCGGCTGGCAAGATATCACAGTAGATAAAGGCTTTTGCCCCCAAGTCTAATGATCAGAGTTGAATCGCTGGGATCGAAACAGTGGAGGGAACTGACTGCCTTAAGTTGCACTAGATCTCCTTAGGGATGCCATGGAAGACTTGTGACAATACACAGTATACACATGAATGAAATTTAGTGTGAAATTAACAAAGAATCAATACAAAAAAAAAAAAAAGACATTTGGACTTGAAGTTAAGCCAGTTGGTAGGGAGCTAGCCAAACATGGGTCAAGCCATGAGTTCCTTCCCAGCACCAAATAAATGGCACATGGTGACTCAGGCCTGTAATCCACGCTTCCTAATTGTGTAACTAGCAGGAACACAAGTTTAAAGTCATCCTTAGTGACCCAGTGAGTCATCACCAACCTCCATGGCTACCTATAACCACGATATGCCATTGAAGGCTCTGCCTTAGAATCACAGGTAGATTCCCTTCCTTTAAGTGTGTGTGTATGCCCACACACATATTACATATGAGGGTGATGTGTGTCACGGCACATGAGTAGACACAGGTCATTCTTGAATAGTTTTCTTCAGTGTCCACCTTTTTGAGGTAAGGCCTCAGTCTATCTGCCCCATGAAATTCTAGATGGTTTCCTGTGTGTCTGCCATCTTAGCATAGGGAAGCTGAGAATACAGATGGATGCTACCCACTAGGCTTCTGCAGGTCTTGAGACTCAACCCCAGCTTCCTTGTCAGGTTGTCTATTAATCTTTATCTCTCCAGCATCCCCTCCTTTAGAGTCCTTTGTTTCCATGGCTCATGAGCCTCAGCCTCTGAAATCCCCTGTGTGAATGAATACCTGAGTGGTGCCAGGTGAGGCCCACACCACCACATGTTCTTTTGACCCTCATGCTTGTTTGTGCCACTTGAGCCAATCTGGGAATTCCCCCATGGCCCTGCCTGGCATGTAGCAACCCCCACTTCCAGGTGGTACTGACTGGATAACCATCTTCCTTCCAGATCTTCTTGTTCCCTCGGGAGGCTGCTTGTTCGTTATATCACCTTAGGCATCTGGGTCCTTAATACACTACTGGTGTCTAAGAAAGGATCTGGGACAGTATAGCATAGAAGATGAGCCAAGACCATCTAACTCACCTCGAGAAACAGGGAAAGTAGTGTGGGAGGCTAGGAGAATTTTCCTGCAGGGGCACTCCAAAGAGTAGGGGCTGGAACTGGATTTGACCTCAGGAGTCAGAGGTCCTGGGACCTGCTGACCTAGATCCCTGTTGGCCAAGCACACCAATGAGCCTCCTAGGAGCAGAGAGCATGTCTCATCATTAGGAGAAAATCTTAGAGGCCAGCAAGATATTTTAGCAGATAAAAGCTCTCATGGCCCCCAGATCTTCAAGATCCACATGGCTGTCCTCTCTCTTGCTACATAGACAGTATCATGCATACAGAGCTGTGCACACACAGAATCATGACTGTAAAAAAGATGGTTTTAATTAAAGAAATTATATTAAGAGTGGGTAATAAACTTGGTTGGTAGAGAATTACCTTAAAAGCAGCAAGTTTGAGTCTGCTCTCCAACACTAAATATATAGGGCACAAGTTAGATCAAACCTATCATACTTAGCACTCCCAAAACGGCTACCCCCCAAGGCTGTAGGGCCTTTCACTTCTACATCCTCCGCCATCACCCTTAGTTGCCATGAGGGATCTCAGAAAAGCACTAGAGAGCCACAGGACAAAGACCAGTCAGGTGTCTAACTCACCTCAAGCAATAAGGGGAGTAACCTGGGAGGCTTGTAGGAGATCTCCAACGGGTGTAGGGGGGGCTGGTAATGAACCTGACCCAGGGGGTCAGCGGTCCTGGGACCTGATGACCTAGGTCCCTACTGGCCAGGCACACCAACGAGTCTCCTAAGAGCAAAGATGAGGGACTGTCATTAGGAAGGACAGTAGGGTGGTTCAGGAGGTCGGTGGATCAAGCTTTGCTGCCAGGCCAGCTCCCTGAGTGAACTATGCAGATCTTCAGGACCCACATGGGAAGAGAGAGCTGACACCACAAGTTGTCCACACATGACCCATGTGTGTGATGGTATACTGTTGCTGGGTCACACTCACCATCCATGGGATTCAAATACTTGTAATAACACAAGGCGTAGTCTTAGTAGGGGATAAGTTTTGTTGACAGAATTCTAGCCTTGTATGCAGGAAACCAGTGATTCCCTCAGCACTGAGGGGCACATGGGAGCTCAGGCCTTTGTCCTGGTACTCCAAAAGGTGATGGGAGAGGAAACAGCAGTTCAAGGTCCTCTTTGGTGAGACAGTGAGTGCCTGGCCATCCCTTATGTTTTCATGACCCCATGAGGGTCCATTAAAGCCTTTCCCTCTGAATCTCCACTTCTACTGCATGTCTTTATGTGTGCTTCCGTGTGTGTCTTCACACTTGTGGACTCACGCACACTCACCTGGGAACAGGCACATCATGTCCCATGACAGTATTTGGGGGAAACCAGGCATCACAGGATGTGGTCCTACCCTTTTCTCCATTTTGCTCAGTATCTTTTACAGCTGTGCCCTCGCCACAAACTGTTGCGTAGCTTCAGAATGTTTAAATCTCTGGTTGAACAAAGTTGCATGGAGAGCGTGCCCTATGTGCCCTCGGTGCTCAACGCTGCCTGTGGTCTTGGGATACACTCAGAGCCGTATGCTTGCCTGCAAGTGCCCTACCCATGAAGCCATCTCCTCAACATTGGATCTCCATGGCCGAGGTTCCAGGACAGCCTGGAGCATGCGGTGTTTTCCAGGGTAATGTCTAAGTAGTAAGCTACCTCAATGGTAAATCTTTGTGAGCCCCTGAGTGTTGGCTTTTCAAGCCCCACCCCCTTCATCCACCTGTACTTTCAGGCCTCATTCATGTCTCCCATACCTGCTGACGCATCCCAGTCTTCTCCCCTGCCTAGCACAGGAACCACTCTTCTCTGTGTGTGGGATGTGAGTGTAGACCCATCCTTCTCGTTACCCTCCTGGGGAGGAAAGGTCTTCCCCATCCCACCTCCAACATTTACAACCACGGGCACTGCAGGTGTCTCAGAAAGGAGCTGAGGGTAGAGGGCATGGGACGGAGGATAATGCAAGTCTCCCACTCACCTCAGGAAATAGGGGGACAGGGAGGGTATAGAAATCTCCTCCTGCAGGGGAGCTCCAGTGGGTGTGGAGTCAGGAGCGGACTTGACCCAGAGGGTCAGCAGTCCTAGGACCTGATGGCCTAGGTCCTACTGGCTGCACACACCAGTGAGCCTCGTAGGAGAAAGATGTCATAATGTAGGGCCTCACTATGAGCATCTTCCATCCCAGTGCTGCTCAGGTACCCCGAGGTTGTAGGACCTTTCCCTTTCCACATCCCCCATCATCATCCTAAGCTCCATGAGGGATCTCAGAAAAGCACTAGAGAGCTACAGGACAAAGACCAGTCCAGTTTCTAACTCAGCTCAAGAAATATGGGGAGTGACCTGAGGGGCTTGGAGAATTCTCCAGCAGGGGAGCGCCAACGGGTGTAGGGGGAGCGGTAATGGACCTGACCCAGAGGGTCAGTGGTCCTGGGACCTGATGATCTAGGTGGCTACTAGTCAAGTAGTCCAATGTGCATCCTAAGAGCAAAGAGGAACCAGCCATTTACGCTGTTGAGAGGCTGGTGTGATAGAGCCACGCCTTTGATCCCAGCACTTCAGTAGGAAGATGCAGGTGGATTGCTATAATTTGTCGGCCATGCCTGTCTGCAAAGCAAGCTCAGAACAGCCATGGCTACACAGAGAATCCCTGTCTTGACAAATCTAAAAAAACAAACCAAAATAACAACAACAAAGTAGGGCCATTGAAGTCTTTAGTTAACCAAAGCTTTTGCTGCCAGTCCAAATTCTGGCACGAACTATCTAGATCCTAGGACCCACAAGGGAAGAGAGAACTGACACCAGCAAGTTGTCCTCAGACCCATCCATGTGTGTCGTGGTTTACAGTTTCTGGGTTACAAATCACAACCTATAGGAGTCAAATACTTTTAATAAAACAAAGCATAGTCATAGCAGGGAGTACGTTCCATTGGCAGAGTGCTGTTCTAGCATGCAGGAAGCCAGTGGTTCCGTCCTTGGTACTGAAGGGCACATGGGCGCTCAGGCCTTGGATCCTGGGACTCCCAAAGGTGGTGGCAGAGGAAACAGCAGTTTAAGGTCGTCCTCCGGTGATAAAGTGAGTCCCTGGCCATCCCACATGTTTTCATGATGCCATGCGGGGCCATCAAAGACTCTGCCGGGATCTCCCTTGGTTTTGCTTCGTGTGCTTTCATGGACTCACCTGTGAGTATGTGGAGGACACTGGCTGTCATAGGATGTGCTCTTCCCCGTTCTCCTTTTTGATCCCTACCGTTTCTCCGCTGTGCTCTCCCACTAGCGTCAAACCTTCAGAATGTCTGCATCTCTGCCTCCCGGGTGCACCGAGGAGCGCAGCCCGTGTGGCCTACTCTCCTCACCGATGCTGTCTATGCTCTTTGGACTCAAGTGCCAGTCATCCTTCTGGCTGGCAAGCGCCTTACCCATCCATTCACCATCTCCTCATGTCTGGCTCTGCTGTACTACGGATGATCCAGGCCAGCCCGGGACCGCCTATGTTTCCCAGGCTAACATCTAAATAGTATATCTCCATGAGCCTCCTGCATGTAGGTTCTTCACGCCCACCCCTTCAACCACATGTACCCACTCAAGTCTTCTCTCCTGCCTAGCACAGAAAACACTCCTCATATGTGTGGGATGTGAGTGTAGAACCCTCTCCCTTGGGTGTTCTCGGTCCCCTACTGGGGAGGAAAGGTCTTCCCCATCCCACCTCCAACACTTAACCACGGACACTGCAGGTGTCTCAGAAAGGAGCTGAGGGCAGAGGGCATGGGACGGAGGATAATGCAAATCTCCCACTCACCTCAGGAAATAGGGGGAATAACTTGGGAGGCTTGTAGAAGTCTCCTTCTGCAGGGGAGCTCCAGTGGGTGGGGGGGCCAGGAATGGACTTGAGGGTCAGCAGTCCTAGGACATGATGGCCTAGGTCCTACTGGCCGCGCACACCAATGAGCCTCCTAGGAGAAAGATGCAGGACTGTCACCAACAAAATCTATTGGTCCAGCTACCACACATAGCCAGTGTTTTGATCAAGACCCATATGGTGCGGTGTGTTACTCCCACCCAGTCAGTGTAACCCACACAGCTGCTTTAGAATCTCATCTTTTCATGTACTCTGGGTGGTGACGAACATATGGCATGGTACCTCTAACGCACGCTGTTGGTCCCCACTCACCAACTTTTCTGGGTCAGAGTCTCTTCTCCAACGTGCCATTTAGGATAGATGCATACAAGCATCTAGATAGTCTCCCTTCTCTACTCTCACCATAGAAGTTCTGGCCTATGGTACTCCCTCTGTTTTCACATGTGTTTTGGGTACTCAGTCTTGGGTTTCTCAAGCTTATTGTGAAAGGACTTTTTATGCTTTAAGCCATCTCTCCAATATTCTCCATCCCCTGTGTCTGAAATTCCAAGCTAGCCTTGGACATCCTCTATTTTCCAGGGTGTCCTGGATTTAATACATCTGGCTATAGATGCTGACTGTTAGAATTCAACATGGGACCTCCCTGTCCGTGTGGTAACTCCTCTTTGGGTGGATCCTGCTGCTGTAAGGTCTTTACCTCCCCCTTTTTTATGTCCCCATCCTTAGTAGTCTTGCAGAATTATGTAGGAGGTGCAGTGCTGGCACCCAGGACACATGTTAAGCCAAGTGTGTAACTCACCTCAAGATATAGATGATGGTAACTCAGGCTCTGGAGAAATATACTGCAGGAGAGATCTTCTTGGTGTGGGTCCAGTAAGGGACTTAACCACAAAGGTTAGAAGTCCTGGGACCAGATGATATTGGTCCCTACTGTCCACACACACCAACAAGCCTCTTAGGAACAAATAATTGAAAATTCATTAAGTGTCTTAAATCTGTTCCATCCCCCATCTTTTATTTTAAAATGATTTTATAATATGTGTTTATATATATGTATGTGTGGACATGTGCCACAATACACATATAGGGGTCAGAAGACAACTTGTGAAAGTTGCTTTTCTCCTTTTACTGCTTGTGTCCTGGGAGCCCAAGTGAGGCTGTTAGGTTTCAGCATCATTACTCACTGAGCCATCTGTGTGGTCCTGCTGCCCAGTTCATGTGGTGTTTGCTGTGTATACAACCTTGGTTTGTTCTCTTTTTCTTTCCTGTGTATGTGTACACGTGTCCCCTTGCACACACTCATTTTCATGCATGCTTTGTAGAACTGTAATCTTGTGAATCTTAGGACTTAGATAGTTCAGTCTAGCTCATAGTATTTTGAACTTGGGGATCCAGGTCAACTAGCCAGCAACATATCTGTGACTCCTCCCTAGTCGTCATTTCGGTTTGTTGTTGTTGTTGTTTGTTTTCTCTTCTCTCCTGTCTCTTTCCTATTTCCCTCTTTCTGAAACTAGATCAAATGTAGACCAGGCTCTTATCAAATGGGTTATATGCCCCCAGAATGATCTGGAACTCTTGACATACTTGTTTTCACTTCCAAGGGCTGGGATTTAATGACATGGGCCACCACACCGTGTTCCCTATTCATGATGTCTTAGACAAAAGAATCAAACCCAGGTGGCTCTTAAATTTATATTACATGGATGTGCAGTATTCAGGAATTTAAGGTAGGAGGGCATTCCAGACACAGCGCTTACTTTTGGCCAGAGCAGAATGACTGAAATTAGGTGTCATGGTCAAAGAAGATTAGGCTCTCTGACAGTCTACAAAGGCGGCAGGCGGTAAGGCCTGAGTCCATGGCCTCAAGGTCTAATGAGACCCTTGGTTGCCATCCCCAAAACATTACCGCTAAAATCTACCAGCCAGTTCTCGTACATGCGGTACCAACCCATTCTTCCCTACAGAAAGTGGAAGGGGCGGAGCCGGCGGAAGTTCTATTTCCACCAGGCGCCAAGAGATAAATGCGTAACTTCCTCCCAGAGAGAGGATACTTCCGGTTAAAGAACCAGGCCAGCCCTACGGGTGCCGATTGGGGCCTAGCGCAGTGCGTTTGCGGGCTGTCCCTGCATTGAGCGCGCGGGGAGCGTTACTAACCGACAACTCCGACCTCAGGGAGCTCAGAGTGATGCTTCGGGAACTGTGGACCCTCTTGCCTGTTATCCCTCCTACCCAGCCCCTGATGATGTCCATGAAGGATTGGGGTATGAAACTAGGTAGCTGCAGCTGTGGCTCTAGTTAAGGACCGCGTGAAGCATATTGAAGAATAGCGTTTCCAGCTCACCTCAAAGTTTAAAAAAAAAAAAACAAAACCCAAAAACCTACCCGGAACGGACGCCCAGATTCGCTGACTTGACAGTCGAGCAAAATCGATCTGAGAAAAAGAATTGGTGCACGTTAATTTGAACCAAATCTCCTAGGAGCCAAGACTAAAGAGTCAGCACTCACCAAAGGAGAACGGGGTACGAGTTCCTGAGAACCTGCTGTGAATACACCAGCGTACTTAATGCCACTTGGAACCTCATGTTAAGTAACATCCAGATCTCCTTCCCAAATGAAGGACCGACCGTGGCACAGGTTAAGTAAGACTCAATCTTATTCACCAATGTGTGCATGGGCGTGTGCGTGAATATAATAAAAATTTCCAAACCCTTATAAAAAATGACATTATTTGAGGACCCACTGTTATAATGGCACTGAAAACCTAAGGATGCTGTTTTTTGAGACCATGTCTTGCTGTGAACAGGCCCTCCACTTGCGCTTATCCCTATCTTTGCTTCACAGTGCTGAAATTACAGAGTTAAGATGCCGTGCCCAGCCTCTTTGGTGGTTTTTCAGACTGGGTGCCCTTTAGCCCAGCTAGCCTTAGACTTGGGATATAGCTGGGATTTGCCTTTGAACCCCTGATCTTTCATCCTACATAAGTGCTGGGAATACAGTGTTGTGCCACCATGCCTGGCTGGGTGTTCATGATTAAAGCTTTGCCAGAAGATTTGTGTATATACATGAGAAGTTTATGATTTGGGTTTTTAAAACAAAAACAACACTTGTAAAATATATCCTTTGCCTCTTGTACTGACATTGAGTCCTCAAAGCTGAAAGGACTGAAATTGGAGTGACCCTCTTATACTGGCAGTTAACTGTGGAAATCGCCATGTAAAGGTGTCTTTAATGGCTCAAGGAATAGCAAGAGTCAGTTTCAGTGAGGATCCCTTATTCACCTATGGGGAAATTAAGAAGGCGAGCCAGATGTGGTGGTACACTCCTGTAATCCCCGCACTTGGGAAATTGAGGCAGAAGGATCACTAACTTAGAGGCCAATCTGGACTATAATGTGTGTTCTAGACTAGTCTGAGCTATAGAGTGATGCCTTGTGCCAGAAAATGGAAAGGAAGAAAAATATTTGAAAAAGCCACAATAGAAGTGGTGGGGGTGTAGTTCAGTAGCACATTGTTTGTCTAGGTCAGGCAAGGCCCTGGGTTGGACCCCCAGCATCACCAAATCTAAAAGAGGAGAGAGCAAAAGTAGGTGTGCTCACCTGCCAAGTCAAGCTGAATCTGAGCTAACTGTCACTGTGAAGGTAAGATCTACCAAGTGAGGGTTCTAATCCTGATGACATCACAAGTGTTGCTTAGAAACGAGTAAACAAAAATTTTACTGGCCAGTCCTTAGCCCAACATGATGCTTACGATATAGTTTATTTATTATTTATTTATTCTTGTGTCACAGATTACCCTTTAACAAATATTTATTTACTCAGAGCATCTGAAAGTCCAAAAATCAGTGTAAATTTTTTTTCTTCCCTTAAAACAGTGATGAGAGGGACAAGATATCTATAATGGTGTCTTTTGAACTCATTTTAAAGCCATATTGTATTTATTCTGTGACAGGGATCTCACAGACCAATCTCAACAGAGTGAGAGGGAACTTGACAAGGGTGTGACAGCCAGGAGTGACTATTGGTAGGCACCATCTTGAAAGCTAGCTACCACCTTTTCCCAAACTCTGATTTGAAAGCACACTCACCCCCGTCTCTCTCAGGCCAGGCAGGGCTCACACCTCCAGTGATCCTCCTACCTCTGCCTCCCTAGTGCTGGAATTATAGGTATGTCCCACTATGCCCACCATTCATGATCTCCTTAATTTTGGGGGCCAGTTATTATGTAGCCCAGCTGGCCTCATAGCAGTAGCTATGTAGCCCTTGGTGACCTCAAACTTGAGGCAGTCCCCCTGCCTTCACCTCCCAAGTGCATGCAATACAGGGATGTGCCACTATGCATGCCTAGGTACTTTTTAGCCAGACTTTGCCAAAAGTTTTCCATCTGAGAGTTTTGTGGTTCTATATTAATACCAAAACAAAAAACAAAAAAAAAAACTAACAATGTGTTTGCCTCTTGTACTGACATTGAGACCTTAAACCTGAAAGGATTGATTGTTAGCTGTGGAAATCACCATGTAAGATGTGTGACCCAAAGAATAGCAAGAGTTATCCACAAAGTGCCCAGAACTGTTAAGGAAATGAAAGAACATGAGGCATAAAAATACTGGGTCTTGGTTTCTTTAACACCAAGTAAGCAAAATCACTACATGATACCGTATATAACATACTTACATATGTTTATTGGTCTTAACTCCCTGCTTCTAAATAAATACAGTTTTATGATTGATAGTATCTGTGCATAGCTGTTAATAACCATATTTAAATATGCAGGCAATCATGATGGTTAGTAATGGTAGCTATTTGAGTTTTCTTTATGTCTGTTTGCTTTTTGTTTTGCTTGTTTTTCAAGACAGGGTTTCTCTGTGTAGCCCTGCCTGTCCTGGAACTCACTCTGTAGACCAGGCTGGCCTGGAACTCAGAGATCCACCTGCCTCTGCCTCCTGAGTGCTGGGATTAAAGGTGTGCGCCATCACACTTGGCAGAGTTTCCTTTTGGCTCTATTGACTTCTAGTAAATTTAGAGAGCTGACCTTGTGGTGCTAGAGGCCGAAGCCAGGGCCTTGTGCATGCTAAGCAAGTCCTGTACCACCTGGTCACATCTCTAGCCTGAGAGGGCTGATCTTAAGTCTCCAGGGCTGTGGTTGGGAGGACCAATATTAGGGTGTGTGTAGTTAAGTGTGTTAGAGGGGAACTGTAGACAATCCGTAAACAAGGCCACATAGACGCATACAGAGTACAGACCACCATTGCTTTAGAGTGTGTCCACCCCGTGCTGTGAAGAGATGACGGAGGGGAGAAGGCGGGCATTAGCCAGCCCCGGTGGCCATGTTCCTCATTCACCTAGATTTCAGTGGAGCCCAGGAAGTCGTCACTCTACTGAACTGCATCCACAACCCTTCGATGTAGTTTTAATTGACATTTCTTGGGTGGCTAATGATGTTGACTACTTTGCAAGATTATTGGCTATCTTTATCTTTTCAGAAGTAGCTGTTCGTTTCATCAGCACACCGATTGG